>NC_091452.1:21196697-21498103 GCF_964237555.1 Oryctolagus cuniculus
TGGCCTGAGGGGTAAGAGAGGGTGAGAGTGAGTGTGTGTGTGTGTGTGTGTGTGTGTGTATGTCTGTGTTCTGTGTTCTGTGTGTGTCTGTGTGTCTGGGTGTGTGGGTGTGTGTCTGTGTGTTCTCCCCCAGTGGACCACTGCCCTGGAGGGTTCTAGAGGGTGAGAGAGAGTGTGTGTGTCTGTGTCTGTGTGTGTGTCTGTGTGTCTGCATGTGTCTCTGGGTGTGTGTCTGTGTGTCTGTGTGTGTCTGGGTGTGTGTCTGTGTGTGTGTGTGTGTCTGAAAGGCAGAGGCACAGACAAATCTAGAGCGATCTTTCATCTACTTGGTTTGAAACAGCCGCGCTGGGCCAGGAGCCTGCAGCTCAGTCCAGGCCTCCAACGTCAGTGGCAGGAAGCCGAGTCCCTGAGCCATCACCACGCATCAGCAGGAAGCTGGAGTCAGGAATGGAGCCGGGACTCGAACCCAGGCTCTCCACGGTGGAATGCAGATGCCCCATGCAGTGTCTTGTTTTTTTGTTTATTTGTTTGTTTTAGTTTTTTTTTTCTTTGACAGCAGAGTTAGACAGTGAGAGGGAGAGAGAGACAGAGAGAAAGGTTTTCCTTCCATTGGTTCACTCCCCCAAATGGCCGCTGCGGCCGCACTGCGCCAATCCGAAGCCAGGAGCCAGGTGCTTCCTCCTGGTCTCCCATGCAGGTGCAGGGTCCAAGCACTTGGGCCCTCCTCCACTGCCCTCCCAAGCCACAGCAGAGAGCTGGACTGGAAGGGGAGCAACTGGGACTAGAACCCGGTGCCCATATGGGATGCCGGTGCCGCAGGCGGAGGATTAACCAAGTGAGCCATGGCGCCTGCCCCTCAAGCAGTGTCTTAACCACTGCACCAATGCCCACCCCAGGATTGTGCGTCTTGGCCCCTCCCAGCAGCCAGCGCTCCCCTGCGAACTCCCGTGCCCACAACTCCTGAGCTTTGGTTTTCTCAGCTGGGAAATGGGCTCCTCGGGCCAACCTCCCAGCGCTGTGGTGAGGAGAGAATGGGCGAGGCACAGGGCAGCAGAAGTGACTCTGCGGCCGGCCCCAGCAGCCCTGGGGGTCAGGGCAGCCCCAGCCCCCTCCCAGGGGGGAGGGTGAGGACCACGACCGCCTGTGTGCACCGCGGGAAGAAGGCCACAGCACCCAGAGCCACCATCCGAGCCTGCCCCCCCCAACCCTGCGGAGGCAGCCATCCCTGAGAGGGTAACACCTGCTGGCCTCATACCTCACCGGTCAAGAGACCGAAAAGGAGGACTTGTGTCCCGCCAGGGCCAGCTGGCCCCACAGCAGTCACGAGGCTTGGCACAGCTAAAAGCTAAACCTCAGAGCTGCAGAGGCGCCGGCCGCCGGCCATGCTGGTCCTCGCCAAGGCTGGGATGGAGCAGGGCGAGACATCCCCCACACCAGCCCCCCAGTTCCCAAGGGCCTCCTGGCGCCAGCCCAGTGAGTTGTGCACCCTCAGCACCCCCATTCTGCAGATGGGAAAACTGAGGCTGAGCCCTGGGTGATGGCTGAGCCCTAGGTCTCTGGGCGGTTAGAGACGGGAGGCCCCCCAGCTGTGCTTCCAAACCTCCCTCAGGGTCTGCTGTGGGCGTGTCCAGCCTGGGACAGACCTGCCCTGCCCCGGCCTACCTTTGCCAAGGAGGCTTTTGGGCCAGAGAGAATAAAGACCTGAGTTCTCAAAGCTCTGGGCATCATCCTTGCTGAGGGTCTTTGGGCCCCGCAGCCCAGCTCAGCCCCACTCCTTGCGCCCGGACCAGAGTGCGGAAGGGGAGGAGCTGGCGCTGCAAACCCCAGTCCCATTGGTCCCCAGCTGCAGGGGGGAGGGTCAGGAAGAGGCCAGGCCCACGCTCCCCGTTAGAGACCTGCCCCTGTGGTCACCTCCATGGCCTTAGTCTGCACCTGTCCTCACCCACAGACACCCACGGAACCCTTACTGTAGCCGAAGGGTGGGCACGGATGGGACACAGCGCCTGCTCTAGCATCACGTGGAAGAGGCCGGCAAGACAGCAGATGGTGGACCAGTCACTAAATAAGTGAAGGTCGCACACGGCCAGGAGAGCACGGTGCATCCCTTAGGGACAGTCTGGAGTGCTGCCTGGAGGAGGCGGCGGCACCTGAGCTCTGGGAGCTTAAAAGAGAGAAGTGGGTGAGGATCTGAGGGAGGAGTGTGGATTCGAGAGGCCGTGTCCCTGTCCCTACTCCCAATGTCACCCCCGCGTCATTCTTGCCATCCCCCCCCCACACACACACACTGCTGAGCACGCCCTGGTTTCCCGAGTGCACCGCACTCTACAGTTTAGACGGCCTGGTCCCTCCTGGGCTCCTGGGCCCTAAGACGAGGAAACTGAGGCGCAGACAGGAAAGTCTGGCCCAAGGTCACAGAGTCCCTGGCCCGGGTCTCCTGCCGCGCTCCACCTGCCCGTCCTCCGCCCCCTGGAGGGCCCCTCCCGGCCCAGCCGCCTCCCGGGAGAGCGCGCGGCCTGGCCCCGGCCGTATATAACCCTCTGCCCGCACCTTCTCGCCGTTAATAAATGGAGACCCAAGGGCTCATAAATCCTGCACTGCCAATGTCCCCGGGAGCGGCTCTTCCTCCGGCCACGCACTAGTACTTTTTACAACCCATTAATTAGTCCCTCTAATAAAGTTTGACAAAATGATAACTTGCCCATGAAAAGTGTTGTAATAAATACATTTTCCCTAACTTTCGCCCGTTCGACCATGGCTGCCTCATAAACCCTCGGCCACGGTTCACCGCCTTATTGTCTCTGCGTATTTCTCCAGCACCATGCGGGTTCAGGGGCTCCGCGGAGGCCCGGGCCTGACCCTGGGCGCCCGGCCCCTTCCGGGGAGCCGGCCGCGGGCGGGGCCTCCTCCGCTCACGAACCTGCCAAACCTACCGTGGCTCCCGGCGCTCCCGAGCCCCTCGGAGCGCGGACAGTTTTGGGGCCCCGTGTTGCCTCCACCCTGGCTTCGCTTGCAAGGGACTCATCTGGGGTGACTGCTGGAAACTGAACAAGCTGCAAAGGAAGACAACGAAGGACGAGGCAGGTGTCTCCCCTGGAGGCTAAGAGGCCTCGCAGGACGCCCACAGCCCCGCCAGAGCACCGGCACGATTCCTGACTCCAGCTCCCTGCTGATGCGCACCCTGCGAGGTGACGGTGAGGGCCGAGTCTTGGGGTCCCTGCCACCCATGTGGGAGGCCTGGGCTGAGTTCCTGGCTCCCGGCACTGCCCTGGCCCAGTCTCAACCATTGTGGGGTATTTGGGGAGTGAACCAGTAACTAGGAACTCCTCCCCCCACACACCCCCATATGATTCCATACGGTCCACGCCCCTGATCCCCAACATGGTGCAGGGCCCAAGGACTTGGGCCATCTTCCACTGCCCTCCCGGGCCACAGCAGAGAGCTGGATCAGAAGTGGAGCAGCTGGGACTTGAACCGGTGCCCATGTGGAATGCCGGTACCACAGTGTCCTTTTAAAATTCACTATTTCCATCCAAAGGATGAGTTGAACTTGTGGAAAGTCCTGAACCAGTGCGGGCAGGGGAGGAAGTGAAGCCGGGCAGCTGCACATGGAGGGGCCGCCACGCCTTGGCCTCCCTGGCGCTGACCCACACAGCCCCTCGCCACTCACCCCCTTCCCTCCTCCTCTCCCTCCTCCCCCTCCTCTTCAGGACACTCACCACGGTGGATCCCACCACAAGACCTTCAACTTGATGGCCGACACAAAGACCGCTTTTCCAAACAGCCACACTCGCATATCCCAGGGGCCAGCTTTCGGAGTGTGGGGTCCCCGCTCAGCCCACTCACGCAGGGTCAGCACCGACACTCCCTCCCCACAGAGCCCCCAGGTCTCCGTCCTCCACACGCTGGCCCTCGGCAGAGCCCACCCCTCCCCAGGCCTCGGCGCCCTGCACGCTCTGCCCTTCCCATCTCCTGGGGACAGAAGCTGGACGCTGCTCAGCCCACCCACCTGCCTGGGGACCCAGCTCTTGGAGGAAATTTATGGCCATAATTGAGTGGATGAGTTATGGCTGCTGGTGCCCGAGGCGCGAGAATTGCCCGGGCACACACAGCCACCCGCAGACGGCCCTTGATGCTGGAGCTGCCCTCCCAGGGCCTGCAAACCCCGGGTGGCAGAGACGGGGACCCTCATGGGAGCTCTAAGGGCCCCAGGGCTGCAGCCACCTCTGGGGCTGGGGGCAGGCTGGGGGCTGTGTCCATCCCAGGGCTGCCGCAGTGGGTGAGCCAGGCGGGGGGTGGGGGAGCTCTCCCGGGTGCCGCGGCCTGGTGATGGCAGGTGCAGTGCGTGAACCAGAAGCTTGGGCAGCTTCTAGATGGTTAGGGGTGCAGAGGGGAGGGGTTCAGCCTGAGGGCTAAGACGCTCACGTCTCAAGTCACCTTGCCCAGCCCAGTGCCTGCCAATGCAGACGCCGGGAGGCCGCAGGGACGGCGCACGTGGCTGGGTTCCTCCCCCTACCTGGAAGACCTGGATGGTATTCCCAGCTCGCAGCTTCAGCCCCAGCCCAGCCCTGGCCATTGTGGGCACTGGGGGAAGTGAATCAGCAGGTAGGAGATCTCTCTCTCTCTCTCTCTCTCGCTCTCGCTCTCGCTCTCTCACTCTCTCTCTTGCTCTTGCTCTCTCCTCCATTACAACAGTAAATAAAAAGCAATGCAGAGACTCGTATGCCCATGTGGAAGCCACCCCAGCAGCTTAGCAGCCCTGCACCCCCAGGAGCATGCAGGGGGCTCCAGCAGAGAGCAGGGGCACGAATGCTGTCCCCCCACGCCCCACGCACACACTCGTCATCCCCTGCCCCACCGTCACCTCGCAAGACGCATCGTCCCCTGCCCCTCACCCGGAGACACCTGTGCCCAGCCCCCACACCCCTGGAACTCCTGCTCCCTGCTGCCCGTGCCCAGCACACACTCACACAGGGCGACTCCCACAGGTTTGTGGAGAACGAGTTTAACAAGTAAGTTTATCTCGGTGCAAAAAAAGGTTTTTGAAATCCATTGCATTACTTTTTTTCACAATGCACACTGTCCGGGAATTTTTTTTTTTTTTTTTTTACAGGCAGAGTGGACAGTGAGAGAGAGAGACAGAGAGAAAGGTCTTCCTTTGCCGTTGGTTCACCCTCCAATGGCCGCCACGCTGCGGCCGGCGCACCGCGCTGATCCGATGGCAGGAGCCAGGTACTTATCCTGGTCTCCCATGGGGTGCAGGGCCCAAGCACTTGGGCCATCCTCCACTGCACTCCCGGGCCACAGCAGAGAGCTGGCCTAGAAGAGGGGCAACCGGGACAGAATCTGGCGCCCCGACCGGGACTAGAACCTGGTGTGCCAGCGCCACAGGCGGAGGATTAGCCTAGTGAGCCACAGCGCCGGCCTACTGTCCAGGAAGTTTTAAAGATATATTAACTCACTTGAAAGGCAGAGCAACAGAGAGAGAGAAGGAAAGACAAAAAGATTTTCCCATCCGCTGGTTCAATTGGCAACAGCCAGGTCTGGACCAGGTGGAAGCTGGGAGCCAGGAATTCCATCCGGGTCTCCCACGCGGGTGCAGGGGCCCAGGGACCTGGGCCATCCTCTGCTGTTTTCCCAGGCGCAGTAGCAGGGAGCTGCATCAGACGTGGGGCAGCCGGGACTTGAGCAGGCGCTCCGATACAGGATGCTGTGTTTGATTTTTCTTTTGACAGAGCTGACCTTTTAATTTATTTATTTTGCAAAAGGGAGAGAAAGAAAGGAGAGAGATCTCAGCCACTGATTCACTCCCCAAATATCTTCAACAGCCCACGATGGACCAGGCCAAAGTGAGGAGCCCGGAACTTGATCCTGGTCTGTCGTGTGGATGACAGGGACCCAGTACCCGAGCTGTCACCTGCTGCCTCCCCCAGCACCCCCACAATAGCAGAGCTGGATTCGTAAGTGGAACTGAGACAAAACCCAGGCACTCCGAGAGCAGCCTCGGCCCCACATCCCCCTGCTGTTTTTTAAACACCTATGACCAATGAAGTCCTATTTCCCACAAAAGGCAGACACAGAAAACCCGGCGTGCTGAGCCTCAGACAGATTGTGGGTGAAGGGAAATCCCAGCCACAGCAAAACTAAGCCACTGGCCCCAGACACCGGGAGGGGCTCTGAGGACCAGGTGACACGAATCCCGTAGAACAACCTCAGACCACCAAGGCAGGAGGCCACGGCTGGACTGGGAGGTCCCAGAGGCTGCTGGGAGGGCGGGGGATGCGTGGCAATCCAGGAGGAGACCCTGGGACCACCCACCCACCCCTTGGGGCAGGGAGCCGCTGGGCCTGGTTTCCACGTGTGGGTGTGTGCATGGGGGTGGGGATCGTGCCAGGTGCGCCCAGGCAGGGGTGAGGCAGCCTCTCCCTCTTCTGCGTGTCTTGGGGGCAGGTGGGTGCTCTGGGCTCCAGGTGCAGCCCAGCAGTGAGTGAGCCCCTCCCTCCCTGCTGTGGGCGGCACCGTCTGCCATATTCTTCCAGGTGCCCGCGGGCCTGCAGCTTGGGGTCCTGCAGGGGGAGCCTCGGGAAGCAAAGCAGGAGGCGAGGAGGGGGAGGTGCAGCCACAGGCGAACAGGCTCGGGGCGGGGGGGGCTCAGGGTGCCAGGGCCAGATGGGATCCGTCTCGCTGGGCCGACAGAGACAAGCAGGACTGGAGCAAGTCCAGGGAGAGCCGAGGCGGGACTGTGCAGGTGGGGGGTGCGGCCGGGGCCAGAGCAAGGAGGCGGGACACCAGGCCCCTGGGACCCTCAGAGCTTAGCCCGGGGCCTGGCATAGAGTAGGCGCCCAATAAATGCAAGTCCTAGAGACCTAAGCTGCGCTCAGGGTTCTGCTGTTTACCTGCTGTGTGAACACCGGCAGGTCGCTTACCTCCTGTGACTCCGCCTCCCCGGCAGACCCTGTGATAGACAGCTGCAGTATCTGCCTGCCCAGCGCCCAGCCCCTGTGCTGGACTCCGCCTCCTTCCTCTCTCTGTGGCTGGGCTCAGGCCTGGGCTCGGCCAATCACAGGGCTCCGTCCCCTTCTGTGATTTGTGACCCAGGAGGGAGCCCTGAAAATGAGACCAGGAGACACCACGTCCGGACTGACCTGACTCCAGCACCTGGACCCAGCCATGCCTGAAGCTGCAACTGAGCGTTTTGAAAGCACGCATGTAGTAGGCGCCTGGTCATGTTTGTGCCTGTCTTCCTCCACTCACCTGCCCCTTAGAATCCCTTATCATGATTTACGCCATCACTCTGCCCATCAGAGATGCTTCGGGAGCAAGACAGGTGAGTGGCGGAATGTTTGCTGGAGCATTTTTCCAGCAAAAATAATGAGGCCAAGAGCTGCCACGATCCTTGCCTGGCAGAGGGCACCTGCCGGCCCCTTCAGGCCCTGGGACGGCCACAGGGAGGGAGGGGGCGTCTCGGTGCTGGGCACCTCTCCGCGAGGCCGACAGTGGGGTGCTGGATTCGGAAGCTGCAAAGCTGTGATACACGTGGGGAACGCCCGCTGGCTGCCGGCCCGTGCTGGGAGGCAGTGCTGAGCAACACAGGCCCTGCCTTCGAGAAGCGCCCAGGCCCGGAGGAAAGACAGGCAGGTCAGCAGCAGCTCCAACCCAGAGCCCGCAGTGGTGGGGGAAGGGAGGCAGGGCGGGGCGGTGGGGGGGAGCTCTGGGGCAGGGGAGGAAGGGGAAGGTGTCCTGGGTTCCCTGTGCACTGCGTTGAGCCTTAGGACTGCACACAGCAAGGGGGTGGCAGGGATTCCTGGCGGAGGAGCCGCTGAGTGGCCCGTGCCAGAGCAGGAGAGGCTGCGGGGCGGGCAGCAGGGGCCTCGTCTGGCCGCACCAAGGAGCTCAGGACCCCCGGGCTGCAGCGCTAGGGAGCCATGGGAGGGATCGGAGCATGAAGCAGCCCACGAGCCCTGAGACCTCAGCATGATGGGAGGTAGGAGCAGGGGTTCTGGGGGTCGCTGGCCTCACCCAGGCGAGTGACGCTGGGTGTTCGGGCCGGGGCAGAATCAGCAGCATCTGGGGTGAGATCCGAGTCAGAGTGGAACAGGCTCAAGGTCACGGTCGTGACGGCCCTGGCTGGCTTGCCGGTCCCTCATCTGGAAAGGGGTTTGATAATGAGTGCGCTGGCAGACTGCACGGTGACGACGGGGAATGCCCTGGAAAGCGTCATGCGGAGCTGGGCTACAGTTCTGTGTAACGGGCCAAGTAGGAGACGCTTTTGGCCTTGCGGGCGACGTCCTCTGTCCCTGCGTCCCTCAGCTGTGTCCATCTAGGGGCTGCACGGGCGCGCTGGCACCCCACATCCAAGCTCCCGTTCCAGTCCCGGCTGCTCCACTTCCGACCCAGCTCCCCGCTAAGACACCTGGGAGGACAGCGGAAGACGGCCCAGGTGTTTAGGGCCCTGCACCCACCTGGGAGACCCCGAGGAAGCTCTTGGCTCCTGGCTTCGACCTGGCCAAGCCCCGGCCACTGTGGGCATTGGGGGAGTGAACCAGCAGATGGAAGATTGATGGATCAATCTACCTATCAGCAGCCCTTCAGCAACGCTTCCGGATATGCAAATATGAAGGCTTTACATCCTTCCAAGTACCCCCCCCCCCCCGAGATCAGTGATCACAAAGCACTTCCTACCTGCAGGCTCACTTCCGCAGCTGCAACCAGCTCGGGGACAAAGAACATGTTGGGGGGGAAAACGGCACTTGCACTGGTCACGTGCAGTCATCAACCCAGCGTGGAGAATTTAGAATGGACTTGAGGATTTAGAAGCCTGAAATCAGTGCCCCATGGAAACGCATACTGGAATTGATTAGTGATGTCTGCCATGAGTACGGTCATGGCGTGGTGGGGCGTGAGTGGGACAACTGTTTACACTGCACTAGATATTGCAAGTTATCTAGACATGATTTGGAGTATAGGAGCAGATTGCACCAGTAACTTGTGAGCACTATGCGTGTGAGGTGAGAGCTTGGGCATCCTCTGATTTTGGTGTCCACGGGAGTCCTAAAATCAATCCCTCATGGATACTTGGCACCCATTTTATAGATGGGGAAACTAACCCAGAAAGAAGGGAAGACCTACACTAAGTCCATGTTCTTAAACCACTAGTGATCGTGGGGATCCAATCCACAGATAGCACTCGTGCCCCAAGTTCCCATTTCCATACTCATGACAGACATCACTAATCAACCCCAGCATGTTTTCCCATAGACTAGGCTTCTTAATCCTAAACCTAATTCCAGCCAGCCCCTTTCAGTCAACCAATATCGGCAGCTAAGAGGAAATGAAACTTCTCTCGGCCTGTGCTACTGCATACAAAGAGACAGGGATGTAGGGGTCTCACGGGGAGTCTGTGAGGACCAGCTGGTGCTGTCTGGCTGCCGGCTGCATCCAGCCTGCCCAGGAGCTCTGAAGAAGCCCTCGTCCAGCTGGGCGGGCAGGGGGTGCCAGGGAGGAACGCAGCCGGGCAGCGGGCACGGGCTCTCGTCCCTGCCCGCTCCGGCCCTCTGCGCCCGGCCGCTCCCTACAGCTGCTCCTTTGAAAGCCCTGCCTGGGAAGCTGTGGACGCATCCCTGGGTTCCCTTTCAGACTACTGTCCCCTCGCTGGCCCCAGCCGTGCTCTTCTGGGCTGCTTAATTAACAGTATTATTAATGCCCAGATCCTCGCTCCCTGCGCGGGGGAGGGGGCTTCACTCGCCCACGCCCTGCTCAACAGGCGGCCCCACCTCCCTGGGGCAGCCACCGTGGCCATGAAGCAGCAAGGAGCCTGACCCAGGCCAGCCTGGGAATCCCTGCTTTGAGCAATGGGTACAAGTCTCTGGGGAGGGAGGTGAGGGCCCCCCGACCTGGGATGGGCACAGACCCACAGTCACCTCGGCTCCGCCTCCCTGATGGAAAACACGCCCCCTCGCTGTGTGCCCTGCTGCTGGAATGCCCGCGCTGGATTGCCCCGCGTCAGAGTGGTGCTCAGGCACAGCCAGGACTCCGCTGGTGCAGCTCACGGTGGGGCGGGCAAGCGGCTCCCGGCTGCTGGCCCGGAGCTCGGGGGAGGCTGTGCCTGAGGGGGTTGCCAGCCCTCCCCGTGTGCCCACCAGGAAGCCCCCACCAGTGATGTGGAGGGAGCCTGGATCCTGAGAGTGAGCCTCCCAGGAGCGCCAGGCACAAGCGCATGGCGTTTGTATCATGGCCCCTCCCCTGCCCACCCAGGGGCGGGGTCTGCAGACCGGTGAAGACGCGTGACTCCTGCTGGAGGACCTAAGCTGGGTTCTTGGCTCCAGCTCCCTGGGGACGCCTGGGAGGCATTCTCTCTCGCTCTGCCTCCCTCCCTGTCTCTCAAATAAATAAACATTTTCAAAATATTTGCTCAGTTTTAACAAGAGGGAGCTTCAGACTCCACCTATATTTTTTGGAAAGGCAGGGGCATGAGGGGAGGTGGCGAAGCTGTGGCATAGTGGGTAAAGCCACCGCCTGCAGTGCCGGCATCCCATATGGGCGCTGGTTCTAGTCCTGGCTGCTCCACTTGCAATCCAGCTCTCTGGTATGGCCTGGGAAAGCAGTAGAAGATGTCCCGGGTCCTTGGGCCCCTGCACCCTTGTGGGAGACCTGACGCACTGGCTATTTTTAACCCCCTCCAGATCAGTGTAGCTCCAGCCATTGTGGCCATTTGGGGAGTGAACCAGCAGATGGAAGACCTCTCTCCCTGCATCTGCTTCTCTGTAACTCTGACTTTCAAGTAAGCAAACAAAATCTAAAAAAAAAAAAAAAAAAAAAAAAAAAAAAAAAAAAAAAAACACTAAAATTGAGATAATCAGCAGTCAGCCAGGCAAAGGACTTGGAGGGAGGGTGTCCTGAGCAAGGGGACCCTCGTGTGCCAGCCCCAGGGGTGCAGGGCAGCTGGAGCCTGGGGCGTGAGCTGAGACTGGCCAGAGAGGCAGGACGCAGGCTCATGGGGCAGGCACTTGGACTTGAAGGCCCAGGGAGTGATGGGAGGGAGGCATGATGGACTCTGGCCTCTGCAAGGGGCCCCCAGCCAAGGGGTGGGTAATGGACCCAGCCGCACGGAGCTTGGTCATCTTGGGGCTGCACCACTGGCTCCTGGCGCTCAGTGCCGGGGTGCCGCCCCCCACCACCAGGACTCAGAGTGGGAGATGAGCGGCCCGGTCAGCTCTAGCAGGAACCCCTGTCCTCATCCCTCGGAAGCTCCCAACAAGGCAGCTCCTGGGGACAGAGGAGCAGCGAGGGAGACAGGGTGACTCATCGGAGCCGCACGCCATACCGCCCGCCTGGCTGCTCTGACGTCAGCCGAGACGGCGACCGGGCTCTGTCCGGCCCAGCGTCACTTCCCAGGACGCCTCATGCGTTCCTTGCGTGGTGACTTTGACATGAATGCGTCTGAACTATAAAAAGATGGGGTTAAAAATAGCCAGTGCGTCAGGAGGGGGAGGGAAGCGAGACCCCCCCCCCACCCTGGCACAGGAGTGAGCTGTGCACCTGTCACCGCCGCCCCCTCCTCCCCACCCCGCGCTCCCCCGAGATTTACTGATGCTCCTGCTCAGCTTCTCCCTGCCGCTTCGAGCAAATCATCTCCGTGTGTCAGCCATTCGGTGATGTGTGCCTGCTTCCTGCACGCTCCGCCCAGGGCTCGGCAGAGAAGACCCCGTGCCTGCAGCTCCCCGGGGCGCAGCCAGCACCCCCCGACGAGGGGCCAGGATCCTGCCTAGGTATTTTTTACAGCCTGGCCCTGGACACATAAGAAAGCTTCCAGAAGTCTATGGAAAATATTCATCCAGAAAAAAAAAATATGCGTGGATTTCAATTTTTTTTTTTTTGCATCCAAATAAGCTTATCTTTTAATGACATTTTCCCACAAACGATTTGAAGTCCCCGCTCTGAGCCCCTCGGCAGAGAACAGAGAGGCACTGGAAGGGTAGCACCACTCACGTCCACCCTGCCAGTCCAGCGAGTGTCCACTTGTCACCAAGGCACTGGACAGAGAGCACAGCCCGTGGGGACAGCCCGAGTTGTCGTCAAACTGCCTGATTAATGGTGCGCTTACTGCAATAAACAATACAAGTATTCAGCTCTTGCAAACACCACTCAGCTGGGGCGGGCAGGTGGGGTGGGCTCCTGAGACCGCCTTGCTATTAATGACAGGCAACTCAACACAGCCCCAGGAACCGGATGCCACGCCTTCTGGGCTGCAGAGAGAGTGGGTTTGGGGAGGGGACAAAAATGGCGTCTCATGATCCCTTCGTGTGGCCCCCAGCAAAAGAGACACAGCCAGAGCTGGCTTGAGGAAGACTCCTTGTCACCATCTCTCTCCAGATGTCACTGCTATGCCCTTTGTCACAATAAATCTGCAAGGCACAGTAATGACATCACCACAGTGTCATCCAATGCTAGGCACTTGTCACGTGCGTGTCTCGAGTGGCTGTACTGTGGGTCTCAGCTGGGTTTACTCTGGTGTCGGGGGCTTGGCTGGCTGTTGGTTGATCTAGGCTGGCCTCGGCCAGGGCCACTCCTCGGGCTTCATCCTCCAATAGGACAACGCAGGGCACAGCCTGCTCTTGGCAGTGGCGGGGAGTGAGAGCGAGCAAGCCCGGTCACGATGGGACTTTGCAAGCCTGCACTTGCGTCCTATTTGCTAACACACCGTAGACCAAAGCCGGTCTTGTAGCTGAGCCCAAAGTCAGAAGAGGAAGCAGCAGCAGCAAGGTCAGCTGCTGAAGGTCATGGTGCTCCTGGGCTTGCGGTGGGGCTGTGTCCAGGGAAAGCCACCACACGTGGAGAATTCCCTCTGCAGGAAAAAGCCCCTGATCCACCCAACCTGCAGAACACCCTAGCCACAAGTGAGGCTGAGGAAGGTGGCAGGGGTGAGGGCAAGCCAGCGACGTCCAGTCCCAGGGCCTTTGTGCTGTGGCCCGAGGCCCCCCTGCAGGTGGACATAGATGCCATGAGATGTCTGAAGATCCAGCCTGTTCCTTGTAAGAAGACCCTTGGTGAGGACCCCATGTCCGCGGGCCGAGAGCCCCAGTGCCTCACGCCTTCTCCATTTCTGCCTTTTCCTAGATGCACAGATACGCAGCCGTGCACACATAACCACCAGCAGGCAATGCCCTAGTAGGCAAGCGTCACGGAGTGTCCTGGCATAGACCCAGATGGCAACCGCATCCCCAGGCGACATCATCTCAGGGCACTTGCATTGCAAGCAGGTGCATCATTGACCAAAACGTCATTCCGAATCCCAAGATGCTTCCCAAGGGCCCTGCCCTTCTCACTTCCCTCCCCCGACCTGATTTTTTTTCCCAAAATCTCCTAGAGAAGCCCCCAGTTAGATCCACCTGCCCCCTCCCCACCCCAAATGTCTCAGTACCTGTTAGATTCTGCTGTGTAACAAAGCACACCAAAACTTCCTGGCTAAGAAACAAGAAACATGCTTAGCTCAGAGTTCTGCAGATCCACATTCAGGGCAGGGCTAGGCAGGGCTGTTCTGCCCACGGCTGGGCTCCTTGTGCATTGTCAGTCAGTGGTCCTGCAGGAGGAAGCCGGGCTCTGGTAGGGACCGCTTGTGCCGTCCCGCAGCAGGCAAGCCCAGGCTCACCTTCGTGATGGGAAGGCCGGGTTCTCTGAAAGAGCAGAGTCTGCAGATCCCCTCAAGGCCTTGCCTGGAATGAGCACAGTGTCAAGTCCGACACACGCCGCCGGTTAACCATGTTACACGGCCACGCCTAGTGCAACAGAGGGAACTGTTCCCCCTCAAATCCACATATCAGCCCCCACTGTGGTTTACAGAGGTTCTTCCAAAAAAATTTGTGGAAAATGGAATTAAAAGATAAGCTTGCAGCTGCACTGTGGCATAGTGGATAAAGCTGCCACCTGCGGTGCCGGCATCCCATATGGGCGCCGGTTCAAGTCCTGGCTGCTCCACTTCTGATCCAGCTCTCTGCTGTGGCCTGGGAAAGCAGTAGAAGATGGCCCAGGTCCTTGGGCCCCTGCACCCATGTGGGAGACCCTGAACAAGCTCCTGGCTCCTGGCTTCCGATCGGCGCAGCTCCAGCCATTGTGGCCAATTGGGGAATGAACCAATGGATGGAAGACTTCTCTCTCTCCCTCTCTCTCTCTCTCTCCTTCTCCTTCTCTCTCTGTGTAACTCTGAATTTCAAGTAAATAAATAAATCTTAAAAAAAAGAAGAGATAAGCTTGGGGCCGTACTGTGGCATAGCGGGTAAAGCCACAGCCTGCAGTGCCGGCATCCCATATGGGCACCAGTTCGAGTCTTGGCTGCTCCACTTCCAATCCAGCTTTCTGCTATGGCCTGGGAAAGCAGTAGAAAATGGCCCAAGCCCTTGGGCCCCTGCACCCACGTGAGAGCCCCAGAATAAACCCCTGGCTCCTGGCTTTGGATTGGTGCAGTTCCAGCCATTGTGGCCAATTGGGGAGTGAACCAGTGGATGGAGACCTCTCTCTCTCTCTCTCTCTCTCTGCCTCTCCTTCTCTCTCTGTGTAACTCTGACTTTTAAATAAATAAATAAATCTTAAAAAGATAAGCTTGTTTTTATGCAACAGATTTTTGAAATTTATGCATATTTTTCTATAATATGCATGTTCTGTGAAATTCTCAAAGCCCCTTTGTATATAGAAATACGGTCTTTAGGAGATAAAATTAAATGAGATCATAAGGGTGAGCCTTGCTCTAAAAAGACTGCGATCTCATAAAAAAAAAAAAAAAAAAAAAAAAAAAAAAAAAAACCTCTCTCTCTCTCTCTCTCTCTCCTTCCTTCCCCCACCATCATGTGCAGGCAGCTGTTGGCAGGCCAGGAGCGAGGCCCCCACCAGGCTCCAACCACACTGGCATCTTGACCTTGATCTTGGAACTGCAGCCTCCAGAACTGTGATTAGGCACCGGAGCTAAGACAGGAGGGGAAGCTGCCAGCGGCCGGCCCGCCATGCACAGAGCTGTGGGCCGAGCCCCAGGGCGGGGTAGGGGCGGGGGGTGGGGGGCGCCAACACTGCCAGCCCCGCGGCCTCAGACTAACTCGCGCACTGTGGCTACATGCTTTCCTAGCCCTGTGGCCTTCGTAGGCCCCTTAAACTTCTCCAAGCGGCCCCTGTTTCTCCATCTTTCAAACCAGGATAAAAATAGTAGTGATCACGCAGGGCGATCTTGAAGTGACGGTCACAAAAACAACAAGTAACTAGATAAAGTGCTTGTTCGCATCCTCAGTACCTGCCCCCCTCACAGACCAGGAGCTAGAGACCTGCCGAGTCTGACTCCGGCTCGGCGATTGGTCAGCCAGGCGACCTGGAGCGAGTCCCTCGGCCTCTCTGTGCCTCCATCGCCTTAGCTGCATGGGGGGAGAATGCTGACCTCTGCCTCCGGGGGCTTCCCTGGAGGACTTCCTGCAGGAGGCTCAGCCCCGTGGAGTTCCTGGGAAAGGGAGGCGGGCTCGGTTGTTAAAATGGATACACAGGATGTGAATACCCATCTCAGAGACCCGCTCTGGGGAGCAGCAACGCACCATGGAGGTGGCCCGACAGCCCGGAGAGGCTGGAACTCATCCACACGGGACTGGTCAGAGGAGACGGACACACAGCTCCAGTTAGCTCAGGCAAAACAGGGTGTATTCTCGGCTCTTGCCGCCAAGACTCCTATGAGGAAGACGAGGGTGAAGCAAGCCCCAGGATGCCAGCTTCATGGGGACGTTTGCGTTGTCTTCACCGATCCCTCCCTTAACTCATCACCCACTTGCTTCTTCATGGCCGCACACTGGGACGCACTGCCACAGAAAGCTCAGGGCTGCCTTCACCCAGCCTGAGAGCAAAACTCCCAGGGAAGGGCTCTGATTGGCCCGGTGTGGGTCACATGCTCATCTTCAGACCAATCACTGCAGTTCGAACATGGGACAGTCTGATGGGCCGCCCCTACGGTAGAAGAAGGTGCTGGGAGGAGTGGGAGGCTGGGGATGGATCATCGGTGGACATGCTCGGAGCATCCTGGGGGTGGGCTCCCCCTTTGACAGACACAGAGTGTGAGGGCTCAGCCAGATCAAGACGCTCACTTATGTCACACAGCAGACAAATGTAAACACACACGCACACCCCCCGTGCCGCTGTGCCTCCTGGAGGGGTCTCTGTGCCTAGTGCAGCCTGGCTGAATTCCTCCACTTCGTGGTCCCTGCACAGCAGGGGACGGCGCAGTAGCCTGGCGCTGCCAGCCCCGTCGGCTGCATCTTGGAGCTGGGGGACCTCTCGGAAGCAATCATCTGCATATTTTCGGGCCAGCCCAGGCAGCTTGCCTCTGTCCCGCGCCCTCTGCTATATATTCCAGGAGAAATTGCATCCATATGCACCAGATTCCTCCTCACTCATCTCACTCAGGCCAGGGTTTGGCACAAAGGAGCTGTGGGCTGTGGAGGGGCCCCCCTCCCTCCCAAGACCAGTGTACAGCTGCCAAAGCCAAGGGCATGACGGGCCCCAGGCTGGAAGCGCAGCCAGCTCCTCCAAGGGCCCCGCCCAGGGTCAGAGCAGGACAGAGGCTGAGCGAAAGAGCAGTCTGACAGCTCGGTGCCCTGGGCAGGGCAGAGGCTGGGGCCCAGGCGGCAGGGGGGTCAGGCCAGACGCCACCCCGTCCCGCCACCCTCGTTCTCCAGCTGCGGGCATGGGCAAGCCTCGGTTCCCTTCTCTGGAAAATGGGGGTGAAGAGGGTGTCAGTCCACAGATGTCTCATAACAAGGAGGTGAGAGATATAAAAATAAATGCTAGTTGACAGTGTTATTTATAATTTATAATTATGTGATCCTACCATCACTGCCATCACCATCATCACCATGACAACCACCACCATCACCACGACAACCATCGCCATCACCATGACAACCACCATCACCATCATCACCAGCATCACCATCCTCACCACCATCACCATCATCACCACCATCACCATCATCACCACCATCATCACCATCACCACCATCACCATCATCATCACCATCACCACCATGACATCAACCATCACCGTCACCGTTAGGCTAAGCGGTGGTGCTGGGCTCTGGCCCGGAACCACCGTGCCTCTGCAGGTCACCTTCCTCTTCAGTTGGCAGCACCAACAGATCCTCCTGTCCGCCTGCCACCTGCCTCGCTCCCTCTAAATCTGTGCTCCTGCCCACAGCCCTCCCACCTCCCACCTTCCTCCCTCCATCCGGTGAGTCCCGAGACCCTGCACGTGGGCCGGTCACCTCCGCCCTGCAGCCCCAGTCACATCTGATGGGTCCTCTTCTACCGAACACCCCATTTCCCTCTGCCTCCAGGACCTGACCCCAGAGGCTCCACCAGCCAGAGCATTCCTGCCACTGCCTGTCAAACTCCCAGTCACCCTTGAGGGCCCCGCTGGGGGGACCCCTGTCTACCCAAACTGTCACACGCTGGAGCAGGACAGCATTGCCCGCGGAAGGCTCTGGGTTCCTCTGATCAAACGGGAGACAGGGAGAGGCGCTCAGGATGTGTTAGCACCAACGAGAGTTTCCCCCGTGGGAAGAATTGGAAGCAGGCAGCTTCTCCCTGGGGGATAGAGAACCCCTCCCAACACACATTCCCCTCGGGAGCCCCAGCAGGCACCAGGGGCAGGGGAGGTCCCACGACTCCACCCTCCTGTCCAGGCACTTCCTGGGCCACCTTTCCAGGGACCGCATTCCCTCCACGCTCCTGGGAAGCCGACACGCCAAGTTCAAGGCCCTGGCCGTCTGTCGGAAGGATTGTTTCCTGTAATGTGCAATGGTTGGCTGTGGTACAGGGCCCCCGGGGCCCTCCCTGTCCTAACCAGGGAGGCAGCAGCCTGTGCATCTGGTAGACCCGCGTTCCAGCGGGCAGGCCCCGCCCACCCCTCACCTGAGCTCCCGGCTCCCTGGGGGCAGCCCAGGTGCTCCCTCTGCACAGTGGCAACCTGGCGGTGCTGCCGTCCCACGGCCATGCCAGGCTCAGGGCTCCGACCCACCCCGCACAGGAGCCCGGCTCTGGGCGGCCTTGGCCGGGGAGTGGGTGGGAGACGGAGCCCGCGGAAGCTGGAGACTGGGTGGGGCCACAGTCCTGGGTCCCTTTGAAACTGCATCCTGTGGATACCCATTTGGCTGGAAGCTTTTTTAAGGAAAAAAAAAATGATTTCTGAGAAAACGCAAATGACACAGGAAAACGAGCTGTGGGTAGAGCCTGACTCCTGCCCAGACCCCTCCCCTTCCTGGCCCCACATCTGCTCCCCTCTTGCCCACTCCACCCTCAGCCGACCCCTTAGCATGGAGTCCCCCCAGCCACGTGGGGAGGGCCCAGCCTCCTTGCTGAGCAGAGGGGAGCAAGCAAGGAGTGGAGCCTCCTGTCCCCTGCCCGCTGGCCTGGGCCCACCACCAGGACACCACCTCCAGGAAGGAAGCGGAGATCCTAACACTTCAGTGCGGCAGGGGGTTAGGCGATGCGGGGCTTGTCCGCTCTCTGGCTCCTGTCCCAACACAACTGCCTCTCCCCTCCTCCAGCTGCCCTGGCCGACTTTCACATGCATCCAGCTCTCCCTGCCCAGGGCCTTTGCACCTGACAGTTGCTCTGCCTCAAAGCAGATTAAAAACCAGAGGAAGCCCTGCAGAGCAGGGTTCTGAAGGCTGAGTAGGAGTTCACAGACCAGGGAAAGGCGATAGAGGCAGAAGGAGCGGGGAGTCTGGCCGTGTGGCCTGGCGGCTCAGGGCCCACAGCTGAGCCTCACACGGCCCAGGTCTCAGCCCAGCTCCTCGGCTCCCGGCGACCCCGAGATCGGTGACCTGGGAGCTACACGAGCAGGGGCGGGAAGGGAGTCGGTGGGAAGACACGCAGGCTTGACGCAGGTTTCCACGCACAGACTCTGGGAGGGAAGGGAACAGACAGAGCGAGCCAGCCGGCCTGACACATTGAGGCCATGAGCTAGGGCTCAGCTGCAAGCCAGGAGCCAAGTTCCGGGAGAAAATCCAGGCTGAGAGCTGGGCCCGGACAAGTGGGGGCTGGAGTCACCAGGCTGCTGGGCGTCTCCGCCGTGGGGCCCCATCTTTGCCTTCCCCTCTCCCTGCCGAGGTCCTGGGCATGGGCAGCTTCCCCCGAAACCCCTGCCTACCGACCAACCGCCATGCCTGTGCCTGTGCTGGGCTGCCCTCAGCCAGGCGGCAGCCTCCCAGCCAGACGCAGTCACTGGGGCCCTCGTATGTGTCTTCAGGAAGTTCCTCCGCCTGGCACACAGTAGGCGGTCAGCTGTCATTTGTGGAATGAATGAATGAATGAATGAGCAGGCACCTGGTCTGCAGGGGGCAGGGAGACAACCCCACCCCCAGGACATCTCTGACCTCCGATCCCAGGTTCAGGGTGGTCCTAGCGGGACCGCCTCTGGTTTTGTCTGAGGCTCTGCCACTCTCTGGCCTCAGTGTCCCCCCTGGGTAAGAGAAACAGCACCCCAGGACCAGGATCGGCACCCTGAGCGAGCCATCTGCACCCCCAGGTACCTTGACTTCCAGTGGGGACCATGTAGCACCCGCCAGGGAGGACACAGATTCAGAGCAGAATATCTGTTGAACACGGATCATTTTTGCACCATCGAAAGAACCCAGCACCACCTACACAGTCGTGAGCGGTGTGACGCTGGGGTGGGGGTAGGGGGGCCCCAAGAGCTCCTACTCTCCACCCAGACCTCAAGGGCGGAGCTAAGGTCACGGCGGTCCAAGAAACACGAAGGACCCAAGGAACCCGGCCACACCCTTGCCCACTCCTGCAGACTTCCCCTGGAAGAGTGACACGGCAGGGGAGGGAGGGGCCGGCAGGGGAAGCTGCCACCTGCCATCTGAGCACTGGTTTGGGTTCGAGTCCCGGCTGCTCCCCTTCTGATCCAGCTCCCTGCTAATGCGCCTGGGAAAGCAGCGGAGGACGGCCCAAGCACTTGGAAGCCCCTGCACTCACATGGGAGACCCAGATGGATATCCTGGCTCCTGGCCCAGTCCTGGCAGTTGTGGCAAGTTTTTGTTTTTTTGTGTGTTTTTTGTTTGTTTGTTTGTTTGTTTTTGGACAGGCAGAGTTGGACAGAGAGAGACAGAGACAGAGAGAAAGGTCTTCCTTCTATTGGTTCATCCCCCCAAATGGCCACTACAGCCAGAGCTACGCCGATCCAAAGCCAGGAGCCAGGTGCCCCTCCTGGTCTCCCATGTGGGTGCAGGGCCCAAGCACTTGGGCCATCCTCCACTGCACTCCCGGGCCACATCAGAGAGCTGGCCTGGAAGAGGAGCAACCGGGACAGAATCCAGCACCCCGACCGGGACTAGAACCTGGTGTGCCGGCGCCGCAGGCAGAGGATTAGCCTAGTGAGCTACGGGGCTGGCCTGTTGTGGCCATTTGAGGAGTGAACCAACAGATAGAAGATTCTCATTCTCTCTCTCTCTCTCTCCCTCTCTCTCTGTAACTCTGCCTTTCAAACACATAAATCGATCTTTAAAGAAAACATGAAGAAGAAGAAGAAGGAAGGCTGGAACACTCTAGTTCCTTCCCCTTCCGGACTTTTCTTCGCCGCTCAGCAGGGCAGCACAGAGGGCAGTGACAGGAGCACACCTGTGAAGGGGCAACCCGCAGCTTCCACCCCGAGCCCGCCTCCCGCGCGAGGAGACCGTCAACGCGTGTGGAGGTGCCGGCCACACATGTAAGTTGTGTGAGTCAACGATTCTGCCCTTGATTTAAATGCTCCAATATTTGCTCTCGAAACTGACCTTGAAGCATAGAGAGCGAGCGAGGGAGCACGAATAATTATTTATAAGAATTCACTTAGAAGGCGGGGAAACGGCAAATTTAAAAACACCACGAAAGGGAAGCCAGAGGCCGCAGGAGCAAGGGGAGCGCTTGACACTTCGGGGATCCTTCTCACGCCTCCTAAACACTGGTTTATTCGTTTATTTTCCTCTTATTTGCAAGGCACAGAGACAGAGAGTCCAAAGGAGAGCTCTTCCGCCTGCTGGGTCACCCCCCAGATGGCCACAGCAGCCAGGGCTGCGCCACGTGGCTGGCAGGGACCCACGGCTGCCTCCTGCAGTGCGCGTCAGCAGGAGGCTGGGTCCGAGGCGGAGGCGTCGGGATTGCAAGGCCGATGCACCGATGGGCCGATGCACCGATGCACCGATGCGCCGATGAGCCGATGCGCCGGCGCGCATGTCCCAGGCGAACGCCAGCCCCACCTTGCTTTTTTTTTTTTTTTTTTTCCAGGCCTGCATTCTCATTTTGCGCTTGGCCCCAGCTCTGACGCCAGCTTGGCCAGAAATGGAGAAATGTCGAGGATCGCAGACCAGCCAAGTGGGAGTGCACGGCCCTCACCGCCCTCTGAGCCTGGCCCCGCCCCCGCCTGGGGACCCCACAGCGCGGGGTAGAGTAATTTCTCAACCCAAGGGTCACTGTCTGCCCCAGAAGTCAGAATTGCAGACCCTACGCCCAGAGGGTCAAGTCCGAGGGTACGGACAGGGCCCTGAGCCGCGGCGACCCCCACGGAGTCCCCATGCCCTCTGCCCCAGGTGGCGCAGCCACTCACTGCCCCACGCCCTGGGAGAGAAGCTCACCTCCGGTGCTAATTCTGTCCTCGGAAGGGGCAACCGAGCCCATTTTACAGCTGAGAAAACGGAGGCCCCAGAAGCCACCCCCTCCCCCCCCCCACGTGCCTGGGATCACACAGGGAGCCGGAGATCTGGTGAGGTTCCAGTCTACACCACCCTGGGTCTCCTCCCAGGGCACTCCTGCAGCCACAGAGAGCCAGGCTCCAAGGACCAGCAGGCAGTGGCTTCAGGGGCCCAGCCTGTCCCCTGGACCCCACGCTGGTCAGCACCAGAAGAGCCCCACGTGCCATCCGCACGCCCACCTCTAGTGCAGTAGGGGAAAGATTCCAGGAAGCCAGGAGCCTACAGCAGCCGTCACAGGATCGCGGGCTGGCTCCTGGCCCCAGCAGGTGCTGCTCCCACCATGCCAGCTCCCTCGTCCGTAAATGAGCTTGGATGACGCCACAGACACCACCCCTGACCCTGGTACCGGCAGACACGGGTGCCGCCAACACCCCACAGTCCCCAGCGTGAGCTCCACGGGGCTGGCTCTGCCCCCGACTGGGTCTGCCTTCAGACTTTGCCGAATGAATGCATGCATGCATGAATGAATGAATGATACCAGCAGGAATCACACACTGTGAGGTGCAACCCAGAAACCCAAAAAGCCTCCCAAAGCAGGAAGCTCTCACTCCCCCACTCTGTGCCTGAAAGTCTTCTTCCATCCCTCCTAGGATGCATAGCCCACGAGCCCTAATGCCAATCGCAGCCCCTGGGGGCGGCCCCAAGCACGTGCCCTGCACCCTACTTTGCCCAGCTGGTCCCAGGGAGTTCCAGTTCCAGATGGTGGTGTCTGTTTCCATAGCAACAGTATCTTCACACACACACCCCACTCCCCCATCTCTCAGATGGGTAAACCGAGGCTGCCAGAGGCAAGGTCCTTGGTGCCGTGTGAGGTTGTCCGGCAGAAGCAGGATCTGAGGGGCCGGCCTTGTGGGGCAGCAGATAAAGCCGCACCTGCGAGGCCAGCGTCCCATATGAGCACCGGTTAGAGTCCCGGCTGCTCGGCTCCTGATCCAGCTCCCTGCTAATGCACCTGGGAAAGCAGCAGAAGATGGCCCAAGCGCTTGGGTCCCTGCACCCACATGGGAGACCCGGATGAAGCTCCTGGCTCCTGGCTTTGGCCTGGCCCAGCCCTGCCTGTTGCAACCATCTGGGGTGTGAACTAGCGGATGGAAAATCAATCAATCAATCAATCAATCTCTCCCATCTCCCCCCTCCTCATATCTTTCAAATAAATAAAAATTTCCCCAAAAAGCAGCAGGATTTGAACTCAGTCCCCAAGGGCTCCTGCCTTGTCAATGCGCATCAGCAGCTCTGCCAGAGCTCCAGGTCTCTCTCTGGGACAAAGGCATGGTGGGGGGGGGCTGCTTAGGGGGCTCAGCAGGGGCTGCAGGGCCCCGGGCAGAGAGTGCGTGATCCTGCGGCCAGGGGTTTCCCCTGGGGTCAGACCTCTAAATACCGATCACCAGTCCCCCGGGCTCCCCAAGGCCCCTCCCACCCCTACCCCACCAGCCAGAGGCCCTGCCCCAGCCCAAGCAGGAGGGCGCACCTCCCACTGCGGGGAAAGGAACACCAAAGGACCTCTCCCTCCCCTCCTCCCCCAGCACGCGGCGACAGCACAGGAGGATCCTCCCTGAACAGGGAACATGCATTTACCCATCGCCGACGGCATGCAAGGCAGAGAACAGGGCAGAGACAGACCCAGCCCTGGACTCTGAAAGACGGCCAGTGCAATGCCAATCGGGCCAAAGACTCTGTGCCAGAGAAGGCAGAACACAGACACATGCAAGAGGCTCCGTGCCCCGGGAGGGCGCACGCCAGACCCGCGAGGAGCTGGGATGGCGGAAGTAGAAAGGCAGACAGCTGCAGGTGTCGGCGAGGATGAGAGCAGCAACCGGGCCTCTCTCGCGCGGCTCTTGGGCATGCAGAGTGCTGGAGCGACAGAGAGAGGGAGAGAGAAAGAGAGCGACATCTTCCACCCCCGGTTCACCCCCCGGATGGCCACAACAGCCAGCTCTGGGCCAGGCCAAAGCCGGGAGCCGGGAGCTTCATCCGGGTCTCCCACGTGGGTGGCACTTGGGCCTCCTGCTGCTGCTTTCCCAGGTGCGTCAGCAGGGAGCTGGATGGGGAATAGAGCAGGCAGCGCAGCCAGAAGGTGAACCAGCGTGCTGATATGGGGTGCGGTGTCACACACCGGAGCCCAACCCACTGCACCCCAGCTAAGCCCCCTGTACCTCCAGTTTTTGAAACGTGCAAAAGAACCATGCCGGAATACTTAGACAAACACGACACTCCCTCCGAGACGTTAAATGGCATCGCACCATGTGGCGGTTCCTTGGAAAGCCAGATATAGAAGTATCCTAAAACTTGGGAATTCCAGGAAAATTGGAAACACAGGATCATGGGAAGAGTTGCACAGGCGCACTCGTGGCCGCGTTATCCATGAGAGCCCAGACGCTTAAACAAACCAAGTGTCCACCAACTGGGGAACAGCGGGAGGCAGTGCAGTACAGGCTGAGATGGACTAGTACTTAGTCGTGAACAGGACGGAGGGCTGATACGGCTGTGAGGTGCACAACCTCGACAACGTCACACAAAACCAAAGTCGGGCACAAACAGCCGTCCGTCGCGTGACCCGTTACAGGGCGCGTCCAGGCGATCCACGGGCACAGAGGGGAAAGTGGTGGCCGAGGGGCGGGCGAGGGGAGGGCAGTGACTGTTGATGCGTCCAGAGCTGCTCGGTGGAATGATGAGAAGGTTCTGGAACTGGGCACACCACGCCATGAACTCGCAGGCTTCGCATGGTTAAACGGACGGAGTCCATGCTCCGTAGGTGTGCGTTTCACGTCCTGGCTGGCGTGAGCTCGCTGGGTCTGACACACCCTCTCCTCTGCTCCCGCCACTGTGTGCCCTTGCACCTCCAAACGGCAAGCTCAAGACCCCTCCCGTCTTCCTACGTAGCCTGGGTCCGATATTTCATCAGAGCGAGGCAAACCTGAGCAGTACGGCCCAGGGCCTCCCAGGTCAGCTCAACCCAGTCCCAGGACATCCTCCGTCCTCTCCACAATGCAACTGTGGGGCCCCAGGGGCCAGTCGCCCCGCCTTGCCCGGCCCTTGGCCAGTTTGGAAAATCAGAGCTTCACTCGTCCTGGGAGCCGTTCCTAATCATTCCAGAAAGAAAGCGTGGGCAGGCACTCGGCCGGGTGGTTAAGGCATGGGCTAGGAAGCTCGCATTCCACATCTGGGTGCCTGGGTTCGAGTCCTGGCTCCGCTCCGGATGCCGGCTTCCTGCTAATGTGCACCCTGGGAGGCAGCAGTGATGGCTCAAGTACTGGGGGTCTCTGCCACCCACACAGGAGACCCGGATGGAGTTCCTGGCTCCTGGCTTCTGCCTGGCCCAGCCCTGGCTATTGTGGGCATTTGGGGAGTGAACCAGTGGACAAGACATTCTCTGTCTCTCTCTCTCTCTCTATGCCTCTCAAATAAACACATTTTTTAATTACCAAAAAAAAAAAGAAAAAGAAAAGAAATAGCATGCGAGCCATGTGGTTAATTCCGGAATTTGGATGTTAGCGGATCACCTGTGTGGGTGTGCACACCTCAGGACGCCCCCCAGTGAGTCAGGACCTAGTGTAACCCCTCTCCCCCTTGCGTGTGGGTGGATCTGCTTTCTGGCTTCCAACAGGGAGAATATGTCTGAGGTGACGGATGTCACAGCCTTGGGTGTGCTATGTTATATAAGACTCCGTCTCCACAGGCTGGAGCCAAGCACTTGGTAGCACTGGGCACCACCTATGCACCAGCTCGTAGGGGACCCCTGGGACCCCCTGGAAGCTCAGGGCAGACCCTGTCATGTGCTAGTGAGACACAGGGGGGCCCACGGTCACACGGTGCCCAGCACCCCCTAGTCGAGCCTCCAGTTGGGACCACAACCCACCCCCACCTGGATCTCCCCCGGGAGCCCACGGGTGGAGAACCCAGCTGCGCAAAGGCCCGGTGGCTGCCCGGCAAGAGCTCCGGGGCTGTTTCCAGCGGCTGCCTGGGGTCATTTGTTACAGACAGTGGTGCTCGAATGCTTTGGAGGCTTAGTGCAGGCCAACACCGGGGCACCCGTCTCTATGAAAAGGAAAGCTTTGGTCAGAGTGGGTAAGGAGGCAGGAGGCAGACCTGTTGCCCCAGTCTGAGGTCCGGGCACGTTTTCTGCGTGTGTTCTTGTTGTTTGTTTGTTTGCGAGACAGAGCAAGCGAAGGTTGCAGAGACAGACAGACAGACAGAACTTCCATTCACTGCTTCATTCCCCGAATGCCCAGGCCAGCAAGGGCTGGGCCAGGCCGAGGCCGGCAGCCCAGAATTCAACCTGCGTTTCTCACAACTGGGGCGCAGCCGCCCAAGCCAGCACCTGCTGCCGCCTGGGGCACTCGTGAGTAGGAAGCTGGACTCAGGAGCCGGAGCCAGGACTCGAACCCCAGCGCTCCCACATGGGACTGGGACATTGGAGCCTCTAGGCTGTAGGCCGTGGGGAGTTTTTATAGACTGTAGCACGGGGTTTCCTGCTCAGTGGCTGCTTACACGCGGGGGTGTGGCCACGCTGGGGGGCGTAGTTCTTCAGGGGGGGAACCTGCGTCCCTCCCCCCACCGTGAGCTGGAAGCCACATGCCCAGCTCCCCCAACTCGCAGCCGAAGGCTGTGCAAGGGAGCTGACATCCTGTTACTGGCTCACTGTGGCTGGTTCTGCAGCTACCAGTGGCAGGTGGGGTCACGGTCATTGTCAAGCGAGTTCGGCCCCCTGAGCGCTCTTCTCCCTCACTCGCCCACACTCCTGCCGTGAGATGCACCTGCCACGCTGTGCCGCTGAGGGCTGAGGGCTGACTGCAGGCGGCCTCCCCCACCCGGGGCTCGTGGCCTCCAAATCTGCGAGCCACATAAACCCTCATTATGTAACGAAGCACCCGGCCCCATCACAGTTCTTAACAATCAAAGAAAAAGTGGGTGAAATGATTTCTTATTAGCCTAGTAAAGCACACCCAGGTTATTAGCATCTTGCCACGTCATCCACTCACCAAATTCTAATTAACGAGAGATTGCATTCTTTTTTTTTCCCCCAGACCGAATCTTTGAGCGTGATGTGTATCTCACACACAAAACATCTCACCTGGGGTCTGCCACATTTGAAACCCCTCGAGAGCCAGCCATGGCTGGTGGAGACCACGCTGGACGACCCAGGCCTAGACACTTAGTCGGCTCTGACTGTATGCCTGTGTAGCTCCCGCCACACGCGGCACACGCCACGAGGCGCAGGTAGTCGCTGACATCACAAGGAAGGCGGAGTCGGAACACTTCCAGGGAGAGAGGCACACGCCCCAGCCCCAGGAAGCCGTCCTCCCCACGCCACCCTGCCCGTGTTTCAGACGGGAACCTGAGGCTCCGGCCCCCGGCCTGTGACCCGGCCGCCCGCCCACCCTGGGCTCCAAGGCTCACGTCTGCAGGGCCCACCCAGCTCCACGCAGTCTTCCTGGAACCCGCACAGCAGGTGCGACTTTCTGAGGCTCCCCCAGGGATTCCCAAGGAATGTCCTGCCGGGCCCCAGGAGGCAGGCACTCCTCCACTCCCCACCCCCTGCTCCGTTCTTCTGTGCCGGTGGCACCCACCCCCACCGCCTCCAAAGGCCTTCCCCACAACTCGAACACAGAACCAGGCTTCCAAGAACCTGCAGCCCACGAGCACGGGGCTGCAGATAGCCAACTGCAGCGGGGCCTCGTCCCACCACACCATGCCCCACCCCACCCCGCCAGGGTGCTGGTCAGCTCAGGAACTGTCACATGGTGCTGACCCAATTTAAAGAGAGAAAAACTGAGGCCCAAAGCACTGGCTCTTTGCATGGCACCGCTGACACTGCTCACCATGCTCAGTCCAGAATCTTCGCCCAGATGGGAGGACCATGCTTGGCCTCTGCCTCTCATCAGTCCATGATCAATGGTGCACCTGCCCGGGCATGGGCTCTCCCCGCAATGGTTCAGGCCCCACCCCCTCGTTCCGCCTCCTCTCCTCCCTCCCTCAGGTCCTGACCACCATCACCCGAAGCCGTCACTCTCAGCAGGGGACTCAGAGGTCACAGAGATTTTTAAAGTTCTCTGAATTCAGGTGAATGTGGCAGCCTCATTCATAACACCTCCTGATCTGACCAACACACCATTAGAGAGAAAGGAGGGGCCGCCGCTGTGGCAGAGCAGGTAAAGCCTCCACCTGCAGTGCCGGGGGCACCGGTTCGAGTCCCGGCTGCTCCACTTCCGATCCAGCTCTCTGCTGTGGCCTGGGAAAGCAGTGGAAGATGGCCCAAGTCCATGGGCCCCTGCACACGCCTGAGAGACTCGGAAGAAGCTCCTGGCTTCCAATCAATCATTGCAGCCATTAGGGGAGTGAATCAGTAGATGGAAGACTCTCTCTCTCTCTCTCTCTCTCTCTCTGTAATTCTGACCTTCAAATAAATAAATAAATCTTTTAAAAAGAGAAGGGCCAGATTTTTTTTTAGATGAAGTATAAAGGAAACTGTAAAGGTTGAAAGAAATACAAACACCTGCAAAATGACAGCCAGTGTATCTGCTGGGATGAACAGGATGTGAGGATGAACTCCTATTCATCCTTCAAAGCCCTGCCCGGCCACGTTCCCCACTGTCACAGAGACCTCCAATCCCTCTGAGGCCGAGGGTTGTTGGCGCATTCCTCTCACTTTCAGCTGTCGAGTTATGCGTCCGTGTCCCCCGGGTCTCCTTTCTAGGCTGTGGGTACCTTCAGGGCAGGTGACGTGTGATGCCAGTCACCCGAACTCTGCTGCTGCACCTGCAGAATGGGAGGATTCAGCTCTGGCACCAAGATGCCTCGAGCATTCAACGAGACGGGGCGGCCGATGGGCGCCATGTTCAGGACACCACCGGGGACGCCCACACCCCATACCAGAGTTCCTGGGTTCAAGTCCCACTCTGTCCGCTGATGCACACCCTGGGAGACAGCAGAAGATGACCCAAGTCCTTAGGAGCTGGCTTAGGAGCCGGATTGGCTGCACTGCGCGTGCCCTCGGGGTTCCAGAGAGGAGGCCAGCCCCCTCCCCAGCCACAGGAGGAGGCAGGGAGGCCCATCCTGCCAGGAGCCAGCGGGCGGTGTCGGAGGGGACTGGCACCATTGGCTGCCCTCTGTGCCGGCTCCGTGTCCCGGGGGTCCAGGGCAGCACAGCTCCGTGGGGTCGGGAGCATCCCGGGCCGTGGAAGCGAGGCTCAGAGGGAGAAGGCAGCTCGCCCTCTGGCCCGCGAGGGGCTCCGGGTGCGCTTCCGTGCGGAATTCCAGAGCCGACAGCAAAGTGCCTACAGTCAGGGAGGGCTGTGTGTGGGGAGGGGCGGGG
Source organism: Oryctolagus cuniculus (assembly GCF_964237555.1). NCBI lineage: Eukaryota > Metazoa > Chordata > Mammalia > Lagomorpha > Leporidae > Oryctolagus > Oryctolagus cuniculus. The sequence goes on from NC_091452.1 coordinate 21,225,762, forward strand.
ATAATCTTCCTGAGTGTGTCCTCTGCTGTGAGATGGGGAATGTGCTGACGTCATTGAATGCCTACAGCGTGATGCCGTGCCGGGGAGCTTCGGCAGGCTGCCGGCTCAGCGAGGGGCTCCCGGGCTGGAGCCACCGTGGGGAGACAGGTGGGAGAGGGCGCGGTGTCTGCTCCCACGCGGAATGGCCACCCTGGGGGTCTCCACCTTGCCGCTTCAAACTGCCATTGGGACCACCTAGAGTAGCCGCCCGGGCCCCTGGGCGCTGGAACAGAGTGGGCGGGCACTGTGCCTGCTACCGTGATATGTGAAGGAAGTGTTCAAAGGTTCCGATTCAGAGGCCAGAAATCCAGCAGCGCTGGGGTCTGGAGTTCCACCCAGAGAGGGGGCGAGGGGCCGAGGGAGGGCCCGGGACGGTTCCGCCATGGCCTCGAGGCTGGCGCTGCAGGTGCCCACGCGACGCTGCTGCCCGCACGGTGGCCTATGGGGAAGCCCGCCCATCGACAGGGCCTGGAAGAGGACTGGCAGTGGGCGGCACCTCCAGGGTCAGCGGCGTTTGTTCCATGTGAGAGACAAGGCACTGACAGATGCCTGCCCGCCACATCACAGGGCCCGCGTTCAACACCAGCTCTGGCTCCTGCCTCCAGCGCCCCGGGAGGCAGCGGGTGCCGCTCGCTCAAGTGACAGTCCCTGCCACCCACGTGGGAGGCCCTGCCAGTGCTCCCGGCTCCTGGCTTCCGCCCCGTCCTGGTGGTGCAGAGCTGGTGAGTGAGCAGCAGACGGGAGCAGCTTTGTGTGGGTCTGTCTGTCTGTCTGTTTCCCTTTAAATAAATCCAAGCAACTTTTGAATCCTTCAATGCACTGACCAGCTCTCTCCCTCACAAAGAATTATCAGACCCAAAATGTCAATGTTGGGAAACCTTGAAACATAAAACACACATGGGGCATCAGCACACACACACGTGTACACACATGCACACACACGCACATGCATACATCCACATGCACACGAAGAATTTAAAGAGATTGACAGAGGCCGGCACCGCGGCTCACTAGGCTAATCCTCCGCCTGCAGCGCTGGCACACCTGGTTCTAGTCCCGGTCAGGGCGCCGGATTCTGTCCCGGTTGCCCCTCTTCCAGTCCAGCTCTCTGCTGTGGCCCAGGAAAGCAGTGGAGGATGGCCCGAGTGCTTGGGCCCTGCACCCCATGGGAGACCAGGAGAAGCACCTGGATCCTAGGTTTTGGATCGGCGTAGCGGCCACTTGAGGAGTGAACCAATGGAAAAAGGAAGACCTGTCTCTCTCTCTCTCTCTCTCCCTCTCGCTCTCTCACTGTCTAACTCTGCCTAACTCCAAAAAAAAAAAAAAAAAAAAAAAAAAGAGAGAGAGAGAGAGAGATTAATGGAAAGGGGGAGGGGGCGGGGAAAACCAAAAGCAGGCCCCACCCACAAACGTACCACAGTCACCGTTAAGGTCATATTTATTGTTCTTTAGCTGCTCAGGAAAACATATACAGGTATATACAATATGCGTGGATACAGAAGACTGCACTTTACATATTTTTTTAAAAAGAAAGAAAAAATAACACTCAATTTCATGAGCTATTGTCACAGTCTTCCAACCAAGCATTTCAGAAATGAATTTCTTTTAAAAGTCAAAAAAGATTACAGGATTGCTTAACACACAGTAGAGTTAAGTTTTCATATTTTACATGTGCAATACCATTTTCGTGTTCTTTCCCGAAGAGTTTGCTACGCAGGATGGATCTACGGGCGGCGGGTGTCTGTCCCATTTGCTGCTACTCCTTCCATTGAACCAAACCGACTGAAATGACATCCGTTTGCTTAAGGCGATTGTTAAAGCTGCTCCGATCCGGGGTGGCAAGGAGCAAGAACGTTGCAAAGTTGGGGGGCTTCCAGGATTGCCGAGCCCGGGGAGCTGCCGGCCGACGCCTCCTCCACGTGGGCTGGGGAAGTCAAAGGCAGGAGACGCTCTGTTCCCCCGCCTTAAGCAATCACGGGGAACTCAGTCCTGTTTTCTCGAAAGGGAAGTGAGGAAGCTCTCGAAGGGTGGCGGAGTCGCGGGAGGCGAGGTGGAGTTCTGCTCAAACGTGGCCGGGCGGCCCGGGCGAGACTCCCTCCCTGCTCTCCCCACGCGTGCGGTGCGTTGCGTGCCACCTGCTCCTGGCGGCAGCCGGCGCCGCCCCCGTCAGACTGCCCAGGCAAGAACCGCACCCGGCCAAGGAACGGGAAGCAGGAGGGAGGGGAGAGAGACAGAGAGACAGAGAGAGGGGTGGGGGGAGAGGGGTTTTCTGGAAGCTTCTCTCTCTTTGCTGAAAGGTACTGTGAACTGAACATTGTCGGAGCTGTGTATCAGCCCAAAGCCCTCAGGTCAGCACTGGAAGCAGCCAGGCTACGGCCGCTGGGCCACGGGGCAGAGGGAGACTCAAGATGGAGCTTGCTCGGAACAAAACGGACAGAAACGCCAAGGTCAAGGGTGGGGGGAGGCGCTGGGACCGGCTGCTCGTGGTCTCACCTTCCCTGGCAGCTCTGCCCCCCCCACCCCGAGCCCCCACAAACGTCTGCAGGCGCCGACAGCACCCAAGGAGAAGCCGCATGGGTGCATGGCTCTGACTTTTGCAACCAGGTGGGACTGACTCCACAGGCCAGTGGGAGTTCTGGGATTAAAAACTAAAAGCTAGGAAGTGATGTCCTTCTTCTTCCCACTCCTCCAGCTCTGCAGACCACAGACCCCAGCAGGGAAGCCAGGCTAAGAGAAGGAGAACCGGGCGGGATGGGGCTGCAGGACCCTGCAGGCTGAGCCTGGGGGAGGGGACCCAGGGACAGAGGCTGCCCAGGGTGGGGGAGGCACACTTGGTCCCCTCCTTCTTTCCCAGGATGCCAGGCCAGGAAAGGGCGAGAGCGCAGACTCCATCTTCCCACAGCTCCAGGGATGAGCCAGCCCGGTGTTGCAGCAAGGGCCTGAGCCTGTAGCCCTCCCCACCCCCACCCCTGCCCAGAGTGTGCGTAAGCAGGAAGGGCAGTCACCACCCCCACCATGCACACCCAAGGCTGCTCTGCATGGAGTGCACAAATGTGGAGCCTGGAAGCTTGCTGGGAGGCCCAGAAAGGGGGAGAAAAACACCACTGTGGAACATTCCAGAACATTCCAACTCCCTCTCCCAGAGCAGGCTGGACGCATCATTGTGTCGGCTGCCGAGAGCCAGCTTCCAGCAGGAGAGAGTGTGGAAGGGAAGGAGACTGAGGGCTGAGTGCTGTGTTTGTAGGAACAAAAATCCATCTATTCTCTCAGGGCACAGACAACACAAAACCCCAGGCACAATACGTAAGGGGGCCATTAATTGTTGGGCTCCTGTCTGACTGATGACAGTTGGGTGTCAATATATAATATCATGATGACAATTTGACTTTCACCTGGCAATATTCCAGAAGTACTATCCTCCAAGATTTTCATTTTAACAAGCAGTGAACAAAGGAAAAAGAGAGAGAGCAAGAGAGAGGAGGAGGAGGAGGGGGCGGGGAGACGAAAGAGAGAAAGTAAAAGAGAATAAAAAGGGAGGCGGCTCGCGTCTGATTATGCAGTAGCGGTGGACACAGAGCAGCGGGAGTAAAACGAGAAAGAAGGTGTAGAAAGAAGGGGCCGAGCTTACGGAGAGCGGGCACAGAGGCTGAAGCAAAAGTTGCTAACTGCAGAAGGGTTAACACTGGTGACATTGTCGGTGGCCTTGACAGTTTCTTAAAAAAAAAAAAAAAAAGCTTTTGCAGGGGGTGGGGGGTTTCTATCTCCCCTTTAAATTAACCCCTTCCGGTCCAGACGCCACCAAGCAGGTACCAACCTAGGAAAAAAAAATCACCATCAGCCACTCGGTGGGAGTGGCACTTTCAGATGGACAAGGGTGGAGGGGTGGGGGCAGGGCAGGGCCTGGCTGGGGAGGGGTCTCTCTCGTCGTCGCTTCAAGTCAGGGCGGCCACAAACGTCCCAAATCTGTTGGAGATGTCAGAGTGCAGGGACCTCCAGGTGGGCACGGACGCACGGGCCTTGGCGTCGCCCACGTCGTCCGTGCAGTGGACGGACAGGCACTGCAGATGGCTGCCGGGCTGTGAGGCTGACCCCTTGCTCGCGGGGAGGTCGTGGGCTGTGGAGAAAGAAGAGAAAGGGGGCGTCAGTGGACATCTGTGCCACCCCGCTTCCTGGCTGGGAACGCCACCCCGGGTTTTGCTGTGAGGCCTCGGGCCCCCAGGAGCCCCCGCCCCGACCCCTGTTGTTGGGAAAGGGCAGAAGCGGGCAGGATAAACTCTGGGTTGCCAAAGGGTGAGCTAGACGTGAAGTCAAGTCAGGAGGGCTTCCTGGAAAGGACACCAAAGGATGTGTAGGAGTTCGCCAGAGAGGGCGGGGGCTGAGGCTCAGAGGGGGCTTTGAGAGGACCCCCACCCTCCTGTGCCTCCTGCCGGGGCCTCCCACCCCCACCCTCCCCGCCAGGCTCAGCCTCTGGGCCTCCACCCTACATGAGGCTTCTGCAGCCCAGAGAGCCCCAGAAGCTTTTCTGGGGTCGCACAGCTGGACACCCTGGAGTCTGGGGTTCTGGCTGCATGAAGGGACCCGAGTCGAGTGCCCGCCTCTGAAACAGGGGTGCCCATGACTCAACCAGGCCGGTGACGTGTAAACTGTAAAGTGCTGTCCAGACTCTGGGGACCCTGACCAAGCCAGCCCAGTTTTTGCAGGAAAAGACTTCGGGCGCTGAGGGCAGGGGCGTTCATGGGAAATGGAATCCAAAGATATTCACCTTAGCGCAAGGGGTCTCGGAACCCAAGCCTACGAGAGGCCCTGAGACCTTTGCGGACGCCGCGTGTTATGCAATAGCGACACGATTTCCCAAGTTGCCTGCACCGAAAGAAATGCATCGCCCCATGCCATGTTTCCACGCCCTTGCCCACGAGCGCTCTCCTCCCCCCTCCCTGAAGCCTGACTCAGAGAGAGCAGGTGAGTCAGCCGAGGCCGCACAGCCAGGCAGGGGTTTGGAGAGAGGCTGGGGGGCTGGAAGCCAGCAAAGCTGGAACGGGGGCCGAGGGAGCACACCCGGAGCCTGCCCCCACCTCTGCCGCCGGCCCGCCCTCCACGCTCCGTGCGAGCCCGGCCAGGGCCCTGTGCCAAGCAGGAGTCGCCCTGCCCACCACACCCTCCAGGAGTAAGCGGGAGCAGAGCGAAGCCAGAGACAACCCTCCCTGCGGGCGGGGCCCGGGCAGTGGGGCCAGGCTGTGAGTAAGGGGGTTGGGGGCCACTTTGCCACTCTGAATGAACCTCAGTTCCCCCACCCTGGTAAAGCAGGGACAATGCCATCCCCCCGGGGCACGCAGGGAGCGCCCCCTGTCACTGGCACGGGGACGGGTCAGCAGGGGAGGTAAGGGGCCCCTGCAGCTCCCTAGGAGCCCCTAAGAGTCTCGCGCCCCCACCTTCCTGGGGAAGTGGTCACGTGCACAGACTCCTGGTGATGAAACTGGAGTCTTTGCCCCATTTCACAGATGGGGAAGCTGAGATGCTGAGTGAAGGCTGCAGGGCTGCTGAGCCAGGATGCTGCCAACGCCGCACGCAGGGCTGCCTGCCTGGGGGGCTATGCAGGCTCCCCCGGCACCCAGTACGCCCCGACGCCCCTGCTCCCGGATCCACACCGCTGCCTTGTGCACCCACCCCCACCAGAAGGAACGGCATTCCCAGGATGCAAGAGCTGGGCTGGCCCCGGGCAGCTCCGGCCAGAGAGCACCCCATTCCTTCACTGCACGCACGGGACATGGGGCCCCTGGTGCCCACTCCCAGAGGGGAAGACAGAGGCTGGAGGGGACAGCTCCCGCCCGCCCAGCTCCAGGAAGGTGGAAGGAAGTTTCCCGAGCCTCACACTAGGACAGCAGAGGCTGTGGAGCCATTGGGGGGCGGAGTCTGCTGGGCGAGGGGTAGAGACCCACCCACCATTGCCAAAGCTCCTAGGATCTAGAAGCGGCCAGGCCAGAGCCGCTGTGCCGCCTGGCTGGGGTGGATTTAGGGAGGGCATGCCGGGGCCCCTGTGGTATCCAATCCCACCATCCCCCAGCAGCAGGATGAGCTGTCTCCCCACGCTCGGAGGGGGCCCGGGGCTGCCCCAGCCTCTGCCTGGGACGAGCCAGCCAGCCGCGCCAGCCCTGGGGAAGCTGATGTTTGAGACAGAATATTCTGCGTCAGTTCTTGACAAGCCGAGCATGACCAAACTGATCCTCTCTCCGCCGGATTCATTCCAGCTGGGGAGGAGGGGCGGGCGGCAGCGGCGGCGGGGGGGGGGGGGGGGGGGGACCAACACGCCCGAGGCCGGCGGCTCCCCCGGCTGCCCCCGGAAGCCGCCTCAAGTCACGGCCTGCCCCAGCTGTGCTGAAGCCCTCTGACCCCAGGGCTGGGGGCGGGTTGGGGTGGGGGGCTCCTGGGGTCGGGAGGAGACCCTGTGATTACCGAGTGCCTGGCACCGCCAGCCACCGTGCAAGGTGTTATCCCCATCTTCCCCGTCACCTTGGTCTGTCTGGGCAAGGGGCACTCGGTCTGGGCCTGGGCGCTGACTGTGAAGTGACCCCCATTCCCATTTGATGGATGGGAAGACTGAGGCTGCACAGGGCAGGGAACTGCCCAGGGATCCCCTGGAGCTGGGTCACCAGGTCTTCTTTCAGCCCAGGATTCTCAGCCTCAATTTCCCCATCTAGAACTCAGAGATGGGCATTCCTGGTGGGGCCTGGCTCAGCAGCCTAAGAGGTCACACAGGAGAAAGAGCCGGCGACACTGTACGTGTGGGGACCCGGAAGGGGTCAGCTGTGTCCTCATCTCCAAACTCCCCCTGCCCCTCCCGTCGTGTGGTCCTCAGCAGGTTCGGGCTGTGCAGGGCCTCACACCCCGTGTGCAAGGTGGAACTTGGAGCCGGGATGCCCCTGCCATTCCTCCTCCCCAAGACCTCTCCCCACCCTCTCTTCAGGTACACAAATCCTTGCAGAGCCCCCCAGCCCCTCCTCCCACCCCGCCACCCCCTCCCTCAGCCCCGCATCCAATTTTGCAGGCGTTGGATTTTGTCTCCAGCGTTTCTCAGTCCACCACGGGGACGGTGGGTGCCAGGGAGGGGAGAGAGACCCGGGAGAGAGCAGGTGCATGAGTAGCCGTGTTTTCCCTGGCACGGCTCTGCAAGGAGCGTGGTGGCCATTCTCAGTGCAAGGGACTGGCGTGCACATCACTCCCGCTCTCAGAACCCGAGTTCTAAGGAACGGGGTGGGAAAAGAATGGGGCTGGCCGTCGGGGAGGCAGTTAGAGGGATTAAGTGAAATGATCCGTGGAAAGCACTTGGCACGCGGTGCGCTGCCGCCAGCGCTGGCCGTGAGTGCCGCCTGCCCTTGTCGCTGGCCAGGCTGCGAGAGGGACCCGGCTGGGGCACTGATGGGGAGGGCAGGCGACCCTCCCGCTGGCCACGGCTGCCCGCGGTGGAGGCCGGAGGGGGATGTGCAGGCGCTCACCAGGGGGTGTTGCCTTGTTCACTTTGCTTCCGGAGCTGCTGCCCACGGGGGACCGGCGTGTCTTTGAAGTCAGCAAAACAGACCTCGGCATCAGCCTGCTCTGCACTAGTCACCCTGGGACCGGGATCCTATCTGGGTGAGCCACGTGCGTGCACAGGTGTCCTGAGCCACATGGGGAGCCACTGCCACCTCCCATGGCCGCCAAAGCGTGGCCAGCCGCTGTTCTACCCAGGACCCCGTGGGAAGGGGACCTGTGGCCTCCTGCTCACCACCTCCCCAAGCCCTATCCACCAGGGCAAGGCCAAGGGTATGGGGCAGCAGTGCCCAGACCATGGGCTCCTGGGCGAGATGCAAACCTGGCTGTAACAGGAAGTCACAGAACCTCCCTCTCAGGCTGCTAGGAGGACGCCTATGAACCCTCAAGCCTCAGGTCTGCCCTCCTCCTCCGTTCTCCAGCAGCCATAGGCTTTGCCGGCAGCCGTGGTGGGCACTGCTGGCCCCCTGTGTCACACTGGAAGGGCCGGCCAGCTTCCTGTCCCTGCCTGCCGAGGCTGGAGGGGATGGGGGTGTGTCCAGGGCGGGCTCCATCCCAGGCAGAGCAGGGGAATTGGAATTCCGAGCGCATTTCTCACTTGGAGCAGTGTGGGCCCAGCACACAATAGCAAAGGGCCCCTCACCCCACTCAACCTTCCAACAAAGGGAAATGCGTTTTGCTTTCTCCTTTATCTGGACCTGGCTGGGGGGGAGGGGGAGGGAAGAGGGGGTTGGGGACACTGGGTTTCCGTGACAGCTGTCACTCAATCGGGCCACCTCCTCTTGACGCCTTTGTCCCTTGCAGCCCAGGAGTCCCTTAAGTCCAACCCCAACCCCAACCCCATCCGTGAGCCCGGACTGCCACGGCTCCTATTTCTGCATCTCCAACCAGGGCTGGGCACGCACGCCAAAGCCAGCCCTGCCCCAGAGACCAAGAGGCTGGCCCGCCAGGTCCCCATGAGTGGCCGTTCTCTGTTTCTATACTGTGAGCCCAGTGAGGTTCTCGAAGCACCTGCTACCACCTTCCATAGCTCCCCAGTGCTCCCAGGACAGAACCTGTGGTGTCACACAACCTGGCCTGCCGCCCTCTAGGGTCCCCCGCCTCATGTCCCAGCACTGTCCCCTGCGCCGCGAGCCGCCCCGCCCCAGCCATGCGAGAGCACACCCCGACCGGCACAGGAACCTGGAATGGACAGCTGCGCTGGCCCTGGTGTGAACACCCTGGAAGCCCACGCACAATCTCTCACGGGATGCTTCTCCTGAGCCCTTCGGGAAGCTCTTCACAGGCACGCATTTCAAAAGCAAATTTTTTTTGCACTGAAATAAACGTTAATTATTTCCTTCCATTTTCCATGCACTAGTTTTTTTAATGTTTGTTTTTAGCTACTTGAAAGGCAGAGCAAGAGAGAGCGAGAGGGGGAGAGAGAGAGCGGGAGAGAGAGAGGGAGGGAGAGAGGGAGAGAGATGGAGAGAGAGGGGGAGAGGGAGAGGGGGAGAGAGGGAGAGATAGAGGGAGAGGGAGGGAAGGGAGGGAGGGAGGGCGGGCTGTCCTCGTGCAGTGCTGGGCCCCGCCCCCTCCCCCTGGGGTCCTCGCTGACTCTGGGACAGAGAAGGAACAGCAAATCTCAGCCAGGTGTGGGCGGCAGCAACCGAGAGACCACAGGACCACGGAGCAAGCCGAGAAGCAGAGCCTCAGCCCCCTCCCCCACGGTGCCGCCTCCCACACATACGTGGCAACCTGGGGTTCCTCCAACTCCCGGCTCAGAGGCCTGGGTTCTACCCCCGCCATGGTCTGCCCCTCAGCTCCGTGACCTGGGGAAGGTGAACCTGCAAGGTCTGAGCCTCCCACCCCAGAAGCAGGGCGGCGGGGGCGGGGGGACAATCCTTCCAGGAAGTCACAGGAGCTGGGCCAGGAGCCCCCCCCCGGGGCAGCCATGTCTGTGCAGCTCAGGCATGCTCTCTACTTCCCAGTATCGCATAAGGATTTCCTGTTCTCATCCCAGCTCTGTCATTTGCCTCCTGTGTGACCTTGGACAAGTCACTCCCCCTCTCTGGACCTGTTTGGTTTTCTCTAAAGTGATGCACAATCCCCTGCCTGCTTCTGTCCCTTTGGGGCAATCAGATGTCACCCGAGGCTGAGGAGAGTCCCCTCCCAAAGTGAGGCAGAAGGAAACAGCTCAACCTAAGCCCCGGGGACCAGGGAATTGAGGGCTGGTGGCCAGCAGCCTGGGTACCCCACAGGGGCCACACAGGCAAGCCCAGGGGACCGGCCAGCCCCTCAGCCTAGCCCTGCTGGCATCCCTGCCCCTTCTCTGCTCGTCCATCCATGACAATGTCCGGCCACCGAGTCCTGTGACAGCCGGGAAGAGGACAGAACAAAGCTGAGCACATCCCTGTGCCGTCAGCCCCAGGGACCCAACGGGGGACACCGGCCACGCACCGCTCAGCAGCCAGGGACAGGCTGGCCTGATGCACCAGCCCACTCGGCAGCAGAGGACACGGAGGGTCAGGGAGGGAACATCACAGACACAGGGCCACGCAGCTGGCCAGCGGCACGGCCAGGGCTGTCTGATGTGAAAGCGTGTGTTGTTAACACCACAGAGGCCAGAGTGTCTGTCTGTCTGTCCCTACCTCTCTTTTTCTTTCTGTCTCTCTCCCTCTCTGAGATCCACGCCCTGACTTTCGGGCACGGAACCCTAAGACTCCCAGCCCGGGACAAGCCCGCCCCTGTGCCACGCTCCCCCCACCCACAGGGCAGGAGGCCTGGCCGGGGCTCCAGAGGAGCAGGGGTGTGTGTGTGTGTGTGTGTGTGTGTGCCTGACACCCCCCCCCCCCCGCCAGCACTCAGGAAGGACCCGGCCAGGCCCCCCTTGCAGGCTGAAGCCACTGGGGCGGCTGGGCCAGGCCGCTGGATGCCTGGGAATTAATCTGAGCTGACTTGGCTGAGGGCAGCTGTCACTTAGATTGAGAGGCTGCCGAGGGCTGGGGGCAGGCTGGGGCGGCGGTGGGAGGAGGGGGCTGGGGACTGAGGACCTCCCTCGGCTCTGAAGGAGGCGTGGGTTGGGCGTGGGGCCCGAGGAGGCACAGCGCCCTGGGATGGACGGAGCGACCCACACCCACGGGCAGTTGGCAGCGCGGGCTCTGCAGCCGGCCGCAGCATCATCTCCAGTCTGGCTTCTTGTCCTGGTGCCTCCGGCCGTGCAGCCAGTGACCTGTGCCAAACACAGCCCTGCACACCCCCAGGCCGCTCTGGGCCCGTGCTGCTGAGACGTGACAGCTCCGGGGGAGGGGGAGGTGAAGGGGGAGGGGCACGGGCACACCCCTCAGCCTGCACCTGCCCCCAGACAGCAGTGCAGGCAGGGGCTCCTGTAGCCGGGGCACTGCCCATCAGCTCTGGGGAAGTGAACTCTCTCCAGGGAAAGGGTGCTGGCGGGGGCACAGGCTGCAGGGGGCCCTTGTGGGGGTTGGGGGGAGGGGGGTTGGGGGCCATGAGAACCCAAGCAAAGCCCCTTGCACCCAGGGGACCCCAGTCCACAGGAGCTGCTCTGGGGGTGGTTATCCACCCCCTGGGACATGCATCCCTTCTGGGAATGCCTACTTCTGGCTTCTGACCCAGCTTCCTACTCAAGTGCACCCTGGGAGGCAGGGGGCGATGGCACAAGTTCTTAAAGTCCCTGCAAGGCACGTGGGCGACCTGGATGGAGTTCCGCCTGGCCTAGCCCTGGCTCTGGTGGCCAACTTAGGGGTGAACCAGGGAAGGCAAGATGCCTCTGTGTCTCTCAAATGAACTGAAAATAAAGACAAAAAACCCAGACAGGGCAGCTGCTCTTGGTATTGCTACTATTGTTGCACTGGGCGCTCTGCAGCCTGCCTCTCCCTCTGCCCTCTCTACTCTCTTGCTTTCTTGCCCACAGCTCAGCCAAGCGGCGCTGAACCCAACACTGGGCGGCCCAGGGCAGGACGCTATACCTCTCTGACCCCCGCATCCTCCCAGGCTGAGCCCCCAGCGTTCTGCCTGCTGCACCGTAAGCCCTTCTGCGGTAACTATTTTTATAAAATGAGACAATTCACGCAGAAGCAGAACCCCACAGCCTCCCGCCCATCACCGGGAAGACCAGATTCCAGGACATGTCTGAATTTTGGAAAATCCGTTCTCGGAGCGAGTGCTCTGCTCACCCACGGAAGCCCTCCGAGCGCCGCTGTGTCCCAGAGAAAGGTTCTGCCGGGGAGTCCCTTGTGGGACGATGGCACACTGGGCAGAAAGAGGCCGTGTCACTGCCAGCCTGTGTGACCCTGCCTCAGACACCTGGGCTGCTTGAGTCTCTACTTACTCACCTGGAAAATGGGTTCAGGCACCCCCAGCACCCACATGGCGCGCAATGTCCCATGAGCAGAATCAATCTCCCAAACCCGCACCTGGTGCCAGCTACAGCATTGCCTCCCAACCCCCTGTGTGTCCCTGGCTGTGTGCTGGGCACGGGACTCAGAGAGGGGACCCTGAGGCAGGCCCTGCGCCCAGCCTGGGGGAAGGAAGTTCGGGTGAACGTGAACCCGCACATCAGAGCACAAGCCCTGTGGGGAACAAAAGGCTGCCCTGTGTCATGGGCCCTGGCAGGAGAGCAGGACATCCAGGAGGGCTTCCCAGAGGAGGCGGCGAGCGAGAGGGGCTTCAGGGTGCAAATAAAGTCTACAGGGAGAGAAACCGAGAGGGGCTCCAAGCCCTAGGGTGATCTTTATAGGACACCAAGGCAGAGGCACGAGGGACCCTGGCTTAGGGCCCTAGGGGCAAGCGAGGAAGAGGAAGATGCAAAGACTCAGTGGGCTCAGTCACGGAGACCCCAGGAAGGAGGTGGCCTTGTTCCTGCAAGCAATGGGGAGCCCCAGAAGGCTCCGGGGCAGGGGAGGGGCCGCGGGAATCTGTCACAGTGAACAAGGGGCTCGCACCGCATCCAGTTCAGCCTGGCCACAGACGCCCCAGCAGGGAGACACAGGCCCTGGCCAGCGGGCCAGCGGGGGCGCCCGATCCCAGCCCCGCCAGGGACTCCGCCCACCCAGGCCGCCATTTGCCCTCCACCTACAGATGACATCATCCTGCCCTGTGGGTGACATCAGCGAGGGCTCCCTGAGGCTGGGGGGGGTGGGGTGGGGACAGAGGCCCGAGGAGGCATGGGGGTACACCCAGGTCACCCAGCAGTGTCTGTGTCCCAGTCTCCCCATCTGAGAGGAGAGACCAGAAACCCAGCGGGCATGGCAGCCGGGGGAGCACACGAGGCCACGTGCACGCTGTCGGCTAACATCCGAGTTCCCGCCCGTCACACGTCCCTCCTGCTGAACTCACCAATCTGTCCCCACGGCAACCTCCGCCCCACGTCACGCATGGAGGAGTTGCTGGCGTCACAATCCGCAGCCCACGAGCCCCAGCCGGCCCTCAGCCTGTTTTTGCAAATAAAGTTTTATTGGAACGCAGCCACGCTCATGCGCTGACCCTTCGCTGACGACTGTTTTCACGTAGATTTAAGGTCAGCTAACCCAATACCCAGTCAAGAGGCCACGCGGACATGAGCGGAAGCCACAAACTGGAACCATCCACCCACGGGCCCCGAGACCTGGGGGGGGGGGGGTGACAGTTCGTGTCCCAGTTCACAGAGGCAGTCGCGGCATCAGGCAGGGGAGGTGGGAGAGGCCCCACAACCCTCTAAAGAGCCCCTTTTCAGAGCCCCAGGACTGATCAGGCAAACAGCAGCTCGGCCTCAAGGCCGGGAGGAACAGGGCGGCAGGCCAGGCGGACGGGCGCCTGCGCAGACAGCAGCAGGCAGAGCCGGGACCCTGGGGCGGCCTGGGATCCTCCCACTGACTGCCCTCACTTCCTCTGTCCACAGCCCAGGGACAGAGCTGGATTCGAACTTGGGTCTGCAGGAGCCCTGAGCCTGAGTCTCTGTGCCCAGACCCTCGTGTCTGTCTGGCCACGGGGACAACTCGGGAGGGACAGACGGCTCCGAAGGAGCTGCCCGGCTCCTCCCATGCCAACAACAGGGGACGAAGCTCCCCGGTGCCTGTGCCCAGGGCACCTCTACCTCGCTCCCACCTCCCGAAGGCGCCTGCAGACTCAGCCGTGGCTCCCTCCTTGCCTCTCCCTCGGGGTGCTGGGGGCAGCTCCCCTACCCCCAACCCCAGGAGCCCAGGATCCTGCTCTGGCAGAGGCCAGCTGTGTGGCCGCAGGTACAGTGCCTGCCCTCTCTGGACTGTTTAAGGGGGACAGCCAGGACTGTGAATGTGCAGCCTGCAGATGAGCTGAGTGGGTGACCCCCAGTCCAAACCGCCCTGGGGGCAGGGTGGGGGAGGGCTAGACCTTGGGTGGGGAAAGGGCTGGCCTGGGCTCCAGCTGCACCTGCTGGGCCCACAGCACCCATCTCTGGTGCTGGCCCTGGAAGCTGGGGGTGGCGGGGCAGAGGGGCAAATTCCTTCCAAGCAGAGAGCGTGGGAAGAGGCGGCCGCAGGGGCGGGGGCTGAGTGACTAAGGTGACGGCAGCCTCACCTGCCGAGAGATCTTCCCCGGGCACAACTCGTTTTGTACCATCCACACCCCAGCCATCAGGAGGATTTTCGGGATTTGGTTGGCGTCTTCTGTGGGGATTAAGCCTTAACCGTGGCCACTGCCCTAAGCCTAAGTGGGCTACCGGGTGTAGCAGGCTGAGGGGCGAGGCAGGGAGAGAGGTGTGCGCAGGTCAGGGGGCCCACCCCCAGACGTGGTCACACGGAGCTTCTAGAATGCCATTGCCGCCACCACGGGGTCGCAACGGCACTCCTGCCAGCTCCGGCTCCTCCCGGCCACGACCCCCTTTCTCCCTTCCCCTGGCTCGCCCTTCTGCATCCTTCCTATGGCGGGGGTTGGGGTGAGGGCTGGGGCCTCTCTGAGCCCCTCAGCAGCCTCGTGGCACCGCCCTCTCTTGCAACCCTGTGTGGGAACCCTGACTACCCTTCATCGCCCTGCCAGGTGCCGGGGGTCTCACGGCTCTGATCCACCACCTCGACCCTGGCCCCTGGCCCCTGGCCCCTGGCCCACTGCAGGTGCACAAGCCACACGGCCGAAAGCATCGATTCCTGCGCACAGGAACAAGCCCGAAAGGGTCCCCATGATGATGGAGGCTCAAAGCACGTCACCTGGTGCCCCCTCCCCCCAGGCCTGGCCAGAGGCTTTCCCAGATGTGCTGGATGCCCGAGAATTGGAGACGACTCTGGGAGGTTCACCTAGTGCCCCTCCAAAATGCCCTGAGAAGTGGCGTGCCCCCTGGGAGCCCCACAGACTCTGGGGGATGACACAGGACCCCGCCCACGCCAGCAGCCTTCCTCCAAAATGCAGACGGCAAAATTCTCCCCCTTCAGTGTCACCCAGGTGCTGCGTGCCAAACTCACAGCGGGACCACCATCCAGCCCCCTCCAGCCGCAAGACTGGACCCCCAGGGACAAGCTCTGGGGTTGGTTTAGGGAGGGAGCCCCTAGTGGGAGGGGTGGGCAGGGTGGGGGTGTGGCTTGGGCTCAGACCCCCTTCTAAGCAAGCACTTCACACAGATGACAATGACAGAGGGGTCTTCACAAGCTCTCGGCACATGCACCTCAGGAAAAGCGAGGCATGGATTTCCAACTCATCTTGCACCAAGATTAACTCCTGTCCTGGCCCCGTGCCCCCCACCCCCAGCCTGTCTGAGGGATGCCGGGATTGCAGCATCAAGTCTGCGAGTCTCCCTGGGGTGACCGGCCCGGCCCCAGTGAGGTTACAAAGCTGCTTCTCCTCTCACACCACGACAGAGAGGCCGGGGACAGGGAGAGGAAGTGGGCAGAGAGAGAGGGAAGGAAAGAACGGAAAACTGTTTCCCACTCCTCTAGGTGCCCCTCACCCTGCCCTCCCTCCTGGCCCACCAGGAGACACCTGCCCATCCTTGGGTGCCACAACAGGCACCAGCCTGGCATGTGCGCCCTCGGTCGGGGACATCTGATCCTGCCCAGCCCCCACCCACTGGGAGGCAGAGAGACACTCTCATCCAGCCGAGCACAGCTCACCCACCTGAGCCCAAGGCTTGCAGGAGTGGTTCCTGGGTGCTGGTGGGCGGAGCTACAGGAGTGCCTCATTGCTAAGCAACAGGCTTGCACCTCCCATGACCCACCCAGAGTTCTTGGTACACTTAGGGGTACCCAGTCGACGATCCTAGGAACACCTATAAGCTCAAGGACCCTGGGGGAGTCCAGAACCGGGCAGTCTAAGATGGTAGCTGCTATCCACTGGTGGCTTTTATATTTTTTAATGAAATAAAATGCACCAATCCATCCCACCATCACGACATTCTGAGCGAGTTCTGTCCTGGACAGCACAGGTCCAGGATGCTTCCATCATCTAGAAAGTTCTGTGGGACAGTGCCAATCTAGAACTGTATCTACAGTCCCTCCCACTCCACGGTTGCCATGACAATGTAGGTTTCCCTGCAAAAGGTGAGCCCTGTCCTTTTCAAACAGGGAGGTTCGTGCGTGGAGGCAGATCTGGGGCCACCGAGGTGGGCGACCACCTGGGACTCCCACCACAGTACATTTGCTCGTGAGCCCAGGGCAGACTCTGCTAATCAACTGCAGCACCCCCTCCCATGGAACCCAGGCACAGCCTCGGAGTCTCCACACAAGGCTCCAGGCAGCCAGAACTAATCAATCCAGATTACCACTTGCTGCTGAATCTGTAATCTGACCTTGTTCCAACCACACAAGGGGAAAAACTGAAGCCTGCTTAAGTAAAGTGATTGGCCCAAGGTCAACCTACAGGCCAAGGTCAGACTGGGATTAAAGCCCACATCTCCTGCAGCCAGGCTGTGGCATAGCAGGTGGGGCCGTCGTCTCCTACGTCAACATCCCAAATGGGCAGTGGTTGCAGACCTGGCTGCTCCGATTCCAGTCCATCTCCCTGCGGATGCACCTGGGAAGGCAGCAGAAGATGGCCCAAGTGCTTCAATCCCTGCACCCACATGGGAGGACCGGAAGAAGCTCCTGACTCCTGGCTTCGGTCTGGCCCATCTCTCTCTCGCTCTCGCTCGCTCTCTCTCTCTCCCCATATATCTGCCTTCAAATAAATTAACAAATCTTTAAAAAGAAAGAAAACTAAAAGTTTTCACGGAATGGTCAGAATTAACCCCCACTTTGCAGATGAGAAAACTGAGCCTCCGCAAGAGGAAGCCAGCCGCCTGCCCGAGGTCGCCCGGGAGGGAAGTGGCGCTGCCACCGGGGACAAAACACTAAGTCTTGGACTCTGCTGCTGGAAGACTCTACTCTCTGCTCTGCTAGAGAGACTGTGGGGTAAGACCCAGCGGCAGGACCATTTTCCCAGACCCTCGGATACAAGGTAAGGACAGGAGCCGTCACGTTCTCTCTGCCATGGGCAGAAATGGCAGCAATGGGTTCTGTCTGGGCTGACAAACGGGTGCTCATAGGCAGGGCACAGCCAGCCGCCAACAAGCCCAGCTCCTGGCCCAGCCGGCGCCACCCCAGCCCCTCAGCCCACCGTCACCCCGCGCCTCGCCCCATCTCAGCAGAGAAATTGCACAGATAGTACTGAATTTTATCCAGGATAACGACACAAGACAAATCAGGCTTCTCTGTCTTGCAAGGGAGCTGGGTGAAAAGCAAGGCAGGCAGGAGAGGCTGCCAGCAACGGGAACAGCAATCACTTAAGTAGCGCCGACTGAATGCCTGTGTGTAACACTGCACAGCTAGATGTCCCACCTAACCTCTGGACAAGCCCGCAAGTGCACACATGACTGCCACAGCAGCCAGGGGCTCCAGGCTGGCTACTGCCCAGCTGCCTGATCTTGCTCGAGCCAGCTCACTGCCTGGGTCTCAGTTTTCTCACCTGCCAAATGGGCATAAGCCTCCAGGGAGTCCAAGGAGTGAAGGAGCTGGCACTGACAACACACTTAGCCCAGCGACTGTACTGTCACCGCACTGTCCCTATTACGGCTTGCAGGCTGGGCTGCTTCTTGCCCCCAGCTGGGCCCAGCCAGAGGCTGGGGCACTGGAGGATCCCGAGAAAAATTGAGAGGAGGCCCGGCTTTTTCACCCTTGCCAAGAAGGCCTCACACACAGACCCTCTGAGCCCAGAAGCACAGGCCGGGAAACCAGGGCCGCCCCTGCCCACACCCACTGGCCCTCGGGGAGCTCCACCTGGGGAGGCAGCCTCCCCCGGGGGGACCTAGAAAAAAAGGGGGCCCTATACCCCAGCTGCCGCTGCTGCCGCCCGCCCTGCAGCCAAGGGGGCCAGCAGCAGCTCTGCAAGGCGGCCGGGCACCGGGCTGCCTCAGCTGTGCGCCGGGGCCCCGATGAGTTCATCTGACCTCGGCAGAATATTAAACAGCTCCAGGCAGAGCAGACACCGGGCTCTGCCTTGGGGCCAGAGAGGAAAGGAGTCTGTGGGCGGCCAGGGGAGGATTCAAGTTCTGGACTTGGCTGGGCCAAGGGCATCTCGCACTCAGGTGAGGGCCTGGCACGCCTCGCCGCAGTCCTCGCCACCACCCTAGGAGGCACCAGCCTCCACAGTGTCCATTGTACAGAGGGGAAAGTGGAGGCACAAAGGAAGGAGCAGTGACTCACTCAAGGCTACACAGGAGACCCCTCCCCCATCATGGCACCCTCTTGGGGACCCCAGGACAGACCTGGAGCTGCCAGGGCTGTGCCTCCCAGACTCAGATCTCCCTGCACCCTGCAGAGACGTGGTCTCACTTTCTGCGACAGCCCCCACGTCTGAACGGCTTTTTCGGAAGCTGTGATGCGCGCCTGGGTGGACTACTTCCTGTTGGGGAAACTGAGGCCCAGCCAGCAGCACGAAGCACACGCCTCTCCCGTCCCCCCACCGACTGACCCCACCGGCCCCCTGAGCGAGCGGGCACTTCCTCCCAACCAGCAGAGCACAGAGAGGTGGAGTCACTTCCCAGGGTCACACAGCCCACGCCCGGGCTGGGCAGCAGGAGGGAGCCTGACTCCTCTGGGAGCCCCAATGAGTCCTCAGGGATTCGGATCCTAACAGGGGACCTCTTCCCCTGGGGATTCTCGGGGTTTCTTCGCCGCCACTGGGGAAGAATATTAACCAGAATCACTGACATGCAACAGAGCCTGCCGGATACAAACCACGCACACGAGGCTTTGTGCATAGCTGTGGGTCTGGGGCTCACACGGCTCCAGGGAGCTGACACGGATCAGGAAACTGAGGCCAAGAGATACCGACAGTCACACAATCACAGAAGCCGCCCCCCACACACACACCATGGGCTGCCGGCACTAATCGCAGGGAGACCAGACCCAGCGAAGAGAACGGGAAGAAGGGGGCGGTGCCTGGGCAGGTGATCAGCACAGCTTCGAAGATGCCCTTGACACGCCCTCCTGCCGCACAGGAGGGCCTGGGTTCAAGCCCCAGCTCCGCTTCTGAGTCCAGCTTCCTGTTCATGCACACCAGGAAGGCAGCGGCAGGTGACAGCTCGAGTGCTTGGGCCCCCGCCACCCACGTGGGAGGCCAGGATGGAGTTCCAGGCTCCTGGCTTCAGACCAGCCCAGCCCATTAGCAGATAGAAGATCAATTCTCTCTCTCTCCCTTTCAAATACCAGAGAGAAGGGCCCAGTGATCCTGAACCAGCAGGCACGAGCCAGGCTCCAAAGGGTTAAGCATAGCTCTGATGTCTGGCAGGGCACAGGATCAGCCTCAGCTGCCCCCTGCTCCCCGCAGCCAGGAGCCTGACCCCCGCCATGGCCATGTCCACTCCCGGCTGCACTTGGATTTTTAAAAAGAGAAGGGAAAAAAAGGTGCACTATCCACAGGGCGGAAGGGAGGGGGTGAGGCTGGAGATTCCCCTTAGCAGAGTTCAGTCCCCCACCCACCTAAAAAAAGTTGTTGTAAGAAAGGGAGGGAGGCAGAAGGAGGAGCAGAATTAGAAGGTGGTGGATAAGTTCTCCGGAATCATCGGGCACTGCTACATTTTCTGATTAATTACCCCTGAAGGGGGCCTCTCTCGCAGCCTTCCTGGGGCAGGCTCTGGCTGCAAGCACGCCCGTTGGTGGGGCAGGGGGGCCTGGGAGTGGGGGGGGGGGCAGGGGGCATCCATGGCGAGGTCCCGGGAGGGGGCGCAATCCCATCTCCAGGACGCGCTGTAGTTAAAGCCAAGGTTGATAAGGAATTTATCAAATGAGATTTACACAGAGAAACCCTAATTAAGAGGTTAGTCTCCGGTTTAATTGCCTTCAAACCCAGGCAGGCAGGCCGGGGCAGATGGAGCTTCAGTCTGACCTCATTAAAAAATAATAATAACCAAATAGAATAAAACCCCAAGTCCACCGAGGGGCTGACCAGGGGGAGGCGGCGGGGGGCCGGCGCGCATCTGATTAGCACCCCAGCTCACGGCCCCGCCCCCACGCCCTCGCCCCTCTTCCCCCCCCCCCCAGCCCCTGCTCCCCCTACGGAAGCCGTTGGCCTGCAGGGGTATAAATTGGAATCACAGTGGCCCCTCCCCAGGCGGCGGCGGCGGCTGCGGGCCTGGCCATGAAGCGGGCATTAAGAGCAGGTTTTTGTTCGGAGCAGGGACTGTGAAGGAACCCAGGGGGACCTGCCCTGCTGATCGCTATGGGCCTGAAAGAGACAGAGGGGGAAAGCCGGCGCAGGGGAGGGGCTGCACACAGCAGGGGGCGGGCATGGCCTGAGGGGTTAAGGGGAGGCTCTGGGTCCCCTCCTCTACCACCCTAGTCACCACCTGCCCTTTGTGGAAGTTAACCAGGGGTGGGGATCCGTTTCCTGCCCCAGCTACGACATCATCCTCGCAAGGTCGGCCACTGGGACACCAGCCCACTATAGAGGTGCAGCTGCGGTGGCCTTGGCCAGGCCAGACCAGGCGACTGCGGCCCTGGAAGCCACCGCTGAGGCCTGGGAGGGGACATCAGGGTGGATTTCCTCCCAAAGCCAAACCTGGAAGGAACGCCCCCCCACCCCACCCTGCCCCCAAGCGACTCGCTCCTTGGAGCACAGATTCCAGGAGGGGCACGGGACTCAGCTGCGGGCACCGGACGAAGAGCTGCAGCCCGAGCGGGTGGCCCAGGCCATGCCAAAGCCACAGCAGGCAGCTCCCGAGGTTGTCCCCCGGCCAGACGCCACCTGGTTTCCCTCCTCCCGCCCCAGGGAGGACCTCCGTCTATATACAGAGCAGAAGGGGCCATTAATATCCTTCTAAATATTATTAGCATTGTTGCTATGGTGTTTTTTTTAAGCTGCCTAACCCCAGCAGGGGACTGAGTGTGCAAAGCTGACCCAAGCCGGGGTGCAGGGGCCGGGGTGCAGAGCACTCTACCAGGTCACACCTCCCGCTGCCAGTCCCTTTGGTCACCCAGTTGCATCCCAAAAGTTCTCAGCCACCCTGCCTCTGCCCTGCAAGGCCCCGCCAGACCCACCCCCTCCAAAACCCCGCAGGCAAACCTCCCCCTGCCCACCAGGGAATGAGAGGACCTGGGGCCCCGCTCCTGTTCCCGCAGAGCGTCTCCCCCTCCCCCAGGAGCTCCCTGAGGCGGAGAGCGGGCGTGTCGGTGCCAAGGGTTAGCGACGTCTGTGGCGTGCCAGACGCCAGCTGGGTGCGTCTCATCCTCTCCCTGAAGCCTCCCCATGACCTCGTTTAACTCCAAAGGCAGAGGAGGAAGCCAAGGCCGGTGGACGGCTGCAGCCCCAGGTGCCCACGTGGACCCCCTGACGAGGCTCGGGCCGTCAGCGCCAGCTCCGATGACCCCAGGGGAATTTCTGCCCATCACAGTCAGGCGAGACAGAGGCTGTGTCCCTGGCCACGGGGTCTCAAGCGAGCACAGCCCAGGGCAGGACAAGCTAGCAGGACGGAGCGGGTGGGGGGTAAGAGCCGAGCCGCGGCACAGACTGGGACAGAAACCTGTCACCCTGAACCAGACCTGTCTCCCCCCGCCCCTTTAGGTCTCAAGGCACCTTGAGGGCACCAGGTGTGGGGGTGACCTCAATGTCATAGTGGACGAAGCCACTCGGCCCCCAGCTCTGAGCCCCAAACACCCAGTGCACAGACAGCGCCACATATGTGGGCGGGTGCTGCCTGCTCCCTGAGCTCCTAGGAGATACCAGAATGGACCCACTGGACAGATAGGCAGACTGAGCTCATCCAGGCGGCACAGCCTAACCCCAGTCGCACCAAGTCACCAGGATCCCAGCGAACAAGCGGCCAAGACCCCAATAGCCTGGGGGCAGCAAGACCTGGGGTTGCTTTCTCACTTGAGCACCCGTCCGTGGGAATGGGGGTGTCAGCTCCCGCCATGGTGCTCGGCAACCTTGGCCAGGTCCCTTTCCCTCTCTGAGCCTTGGGCTTCTCATTTGTCAAATGGGGCTCGGCTTACTGGGCACTCCTTAACTGGGGCCCAAGAGCGATTCCTTGGCCACGCAGAGTCGGGGAGCAAAGCCAAAGAGAAGCTTTCAGAAGGTGCACACCAGGCCCAGGTCACCCAGAGGGCCAGGCCTCCACGCCTCTGCAGGCTGGCCCCGGCTGGGCCCCGCTTTCCTGTGGGGGTGACCTCTGGCAGACGCAGGAAACAGAAGCTCCTGCCCGCGGCCATAAATCGTGGCTTCCCCGAAGGGGCCGGGACAGCAGGGATGGGAAAGGCAACTTCCCAGGTCCCGTGGGGCGGGAGGCAGCCCTGGTCCCTGCACACCTGCTCCGTGCCGTCAGTCTGCCGCTCTGACCGCACCCGCGGGCCCCTGCTGCCCTCCACCCGCTCCCCTCCTTGTTCCTGGAACGGGCCAGCTCGGTCCTGCCCTCGCACTTGCTGTCTGCCCCCCCTCCCCCAGCTACGGCACCGCACCCTGCCTAATACCCTTCCTGCGGAGCTCCAGGGTGTGGGGGCCCATTGTCAAATCCCCAGGAATTTCGCAATCAGAGGCACGGCTGACATCGCGTCGGTGGCGTGGTGGGGGCGTTTGCACCAATGCCATCAGCAGGCGCCACAAACCCCAGGGCGCCCGTCCTGAGAGCTGGGAGTTCACCAGTGGCCAGCAGCCCTCTGGCCTCTGCTGCGTGGGCCCAGCTCACGGGGATCCCCTCCCCCACACGGCCCTGCCCACCTGTCGCCCTGTTCCTGTCTGCTGTTTGTCCATAAGTCTGTCCCCTCCCCTAGGACACAAACCCCAGCAGGGTTGGGGAGGACGTTCATCTGCGAAGCGCCCCACCCGCGCCAGCCCCTACAGTGGCTTCACCTTGGTGTAAGGGCTTGAAACAGGTTTGTTGCATGAGAAAACCAGGCCAGGGCGGGTACTGCGCACAGCGGTTCAGCGGCCATCTGCACACCCACAGCCCGTGTCACCATGCCTGGGTTTGAGTCCCCGCTCTGCTCCCTGCTAACACGCACCCTGGGAGGTAGCAGGTGATGGTGCCACCCACGCAGGAGACCTGGATGGAGTTTTGGTCTGGCGCAGCCCCAGCGGTTGCAGGCTCCTGGGGAGTGAACCAGCAGATGGAAGATGTCTATGTGTCTCTGTGTCTTTCTCTGTGTCTCTCTGCTGCAAGTAAAATCAGAAATGTTTACACGATCAACACATACACGCGCCAGCCCTTCTGCATCGACTCTCCCACCAAGGTTTTGAGTCTTAGAATCTGTTCCACGTGGTTGTCCGCTCCAGGCCTGCAGTCCTGGTTCTCTGGGTAATTCCTTGCTGCAGGGGGGTGGGCAAGGAGGGGCCTGGGCACTGAGCATTCCCCAGAGGCATCCCCCAGGGTGAGACCACAGGCTCGGAGGCTGGCAGGGGAGCCGTGGCCTGGCCGAGGGTCCCACCTGAGAGCAAGCAGAGAATGGCTGACCGCAGAGCGCACGCCCACTCACCAGCCTACCCAGTGGCTCCCCACACGCAGCCAAGGCCACGAGGACTGCAACTACGTTGCAGATGGAGAAGTGGAGGCCCAGAGAGGTGCACCACAAGCTCCAGGTCTCACACAGCACAGAAGGAGCAGAGCTGGGGTGTGAACCGGGGCCTGCTTGCCTCTCACCCTGAGGCTGGGACCCTCACTCTCCCCCAGCCCAAGTCAGCCAGGGCCCCAAGGCCCCGCCTGGGATGCCCCATGCAGGTGCTGCCGTCTCACCTGCCAGCTCCCGGACGGGTTTCGGCCAGCTCTGGGTCCCAGCAAAGGGCTCCGAGGCTGGGGACCGACTCGTCTCATGAATTCCTTTAGTGAGAAGCTGACCGTTACTCACACGTATTAGGGCTCACGGAGAGAGCTGTCACAGGGAAGAAAAATACCTCGGGGCTCCCAGGTTGCAGCCACCAGCAACCGGGGCCTGACAGCACCAGGCTGTGGCTGGCCCAGCATCCCCAAGGGCCTCTTGCCCCCAATAAGCAGAGGACCTGTACCCAACCCATTCTACTTGCCCTCTACAGACACACACACCAGGCCCCGAGCACAGGGACAAAGGGCTCTGCCCAGTCATGCTGTGACACTTACTGAGCTGTCCCCAGGGCCGGCCCTGTGCTGAGTGCCTGAAGCATGGCCTGGCACAGCTTCCTCTCAGCCTGCAACACACTCCAACCGCTCTGTGCCTCAGTTTCCCCACCCCTAACAGGGGGGCTTACGACGCTCTGCACACTCCCCCTGGTACACAGCAGGTGCTCAATAAAAGCTGGTGTCGTAGCACTTCCTGTGAATGGGGCAGGCCTCTGAGTGTCAATGTACTCTCCTCTCCTCACCCCCAGACAGGAGGCACAGAGAGATCAGGCAACCTGCCTGAGGTCACACAGCTGTGAGATAAGCACATTCAGTGGCTCAGAAGGGTCAAAGGCCAGAGGACTTCCCTGGCGGGACACAGTGCCACTGAATCTCCCACAAGGTCAAGATCTCGTTCAACACCAGGTTTGCCACCATGGAAGGAAGAGGACCAGGGGCTGCTGGCATTAGGTGCTTTCTAAAGAGATTTGCAAATGCCTGGTTTAAGAAGATCCAGGGGCCGGCGCTGTGGCATAGCAAGGTAAGCCTCTGCTTGCAGTACCAGCATCCCCTGTGGACGCCAGTTCAAGTCCCGGCTGCTCCACTTCTGATCCAGCTCCCTGCTAATGCACCTGGGAAAGCAGTGGAAGATGGCCCAAGTCCTTGGGCCCCTAAACCCACGTGAGAGACCTGGAAGAAGCTCCTGGCTCCTGGTTTCAGCCTGGCCCAGCCCTGGCTATTGCAGACACTTGGGGAGTGAATCCAGCAAATGGAAGTGCTGTGTGCGTGTGCGTGTGCGTGTGCGTGTGTGTGTGTGTTTGTGTGTGTCTCCTTCTCACTCCGTAACTCTACCTTTCCAATAAATCTTTCAAAAGAAGAAGAAGACCTAGCTCTGGTCAGCACAAGGCTTAGTCAGGCAAAACCAGAGCCCAGCTCCCAGGGCAGGGATCCAAGGAGCAGGAAGAGAGACTCAAGCCTCGCCATCCACGGTCTGCCACAGTCCAATCCCCACTCTGTGCCCGTGCTGTGTGACCTTGGCTGGGCTGCCTGCCCTCCCTGGACCTTAGATCTCCTGGCTAAAAAAAATGTATGGAAGGAGCACAAAAATACTAGAAAGTATTTTGCATTTTTTCCCACTTGACTTGAAAGGCAGACACAGAGAGAGAGAGAGAGAGAGAGAGAGAGAATCTTCCACCCACTGGGTCACTCTCCAATGCCCACAACAGCCAGGGCTGGGCCAGGCCAAAGTCAGGGCTCAGGATCTCAGTCTGGGTCTCCCACGTGGGCGGCAGGGACCCCGGTACTGGAGCCACCACCTGCTGCCTCCCAGGGTGCGCACCTGCAGGAAGCTGCATGGGAAGCGGAGCCAAGCCTGGAACCAGGCACTCTGAGGGGGGACATGAGCCAAGCACCTGCCCCTCCATGCTCGACTCTACCAGAACTTCCTCTACGGTGCTGCCGTCACCGCAAACGCCGCATCCACTGCCACGCTGGACCAGCAGAGGCAGGCCCACAGCGGCCAGCACCACTTTCCCCGCAAGGCAGCCACAGGCGGCAGCCGGTGTGCCTGAGGCTGGCCCTCTGGGAAGATGTGCACCTGCACTCGCCTGGAGACGGCCATGTGGGCGGCCTCCTGCAATCTGCCTCCGGTGGCTCCTTGAGGGGCTCGAAGCAGCCTCCCCCGTCTGGCACACAAAGCAAGGCCGGACAGGGGCACCTGGGCCTCCCCCTGCTCCCCCAGCCCCAGTCAGAGGGAGGAGGACGCACCCAGAGGATCATGGCGGGATGCCCTGCGACAGAGCTCAGATTTCAGGACCAGCATCTCTATTGGACAAAGCCACCAAACCCACCCTCTTCCCGAAGCTGCCCCAGGCAGAGGGGAGGAAAAATCAAACTGTGGGCAAAGCGCTCCCTGCTTTTGAGCTTAACGCGAGCCATCGGGAGACAGAGCCAGCTTCCCCACCCTGCCGACGTCCAAAACCCCAGAGGCTGGGCAGACACGGCCGGGGGCCAGCTCCAGCCGGGACCCCGGTGCTTGCAGGCTTCCAAACAGATCAATTTCACGCGAAAGTTTAAAATGAAACACGCTCCTGTTTGGGAAAAGAATTTCATTAGGGGGAAAATATAATATAAAAATACCCATTTAGAAAGAATGTGCTATTAATTCTTAGTACTCTATGCAGAAGGGGAAATTGCATTTTTATCTAAATGGTTTCTCTGCATAAGCCATTTACAATCTCCTCTGCGTCTCTCCAACAGGCCCTGCCACCTTAGTGCCGGCACCAGCAGGCTGCGGGTGGCACTGGCCCCCCAACCTCGAAGATGAACCCCTCGAAATGCTGTTCCAACAGGGACCCCAGCAAACAGACCCCAGTTCCCTTTGTGTTTTTGCTTTTTTTTTTTTTTTTCAGGAAGAAATCAATATTGTTGGGGCAGGGGGCTAGGCAGGGGGTGCTCACGAGACAGGAAGCGACAAAACAGCTCAGGCTAAAAGCAAATTCTCCCCGGTCCCTTTAGCCACCTACAACACTGGCCCTACTTTTTGGTCGTGTGATTATAAGCATTCGACCGCCTACATGGACAGAGGGTGCTTCCCAAAGCTGGGAAAACGGGATGGAAAGATCAGCTTATTTGGGTGCAAAAATATGCTGAAATCCACGCATACTGCTTTCCATCAGACGTACTTTGCAAGACTCTGTGTGTGTGTGTGTGTGTGCGTGTGTACAGATATAGGTGTCCCGTGAAAAAACTCACGCGTGGACTTCAAAGTTGTCTGCAGCAACATAAACTGAGCTGTGAACTCCACCTTCTTCAATTCCAGCAGCGCGGCCCCATTTCAATGTGGGTGCCGGAGCTGCCTCGCACACGCCAGCAGGCACACACGTGGACACACACACACGCACACACGCACACACACACACACACACACGGGTTTCCACCAAACCAGCACACAAGGAAAGGATGAAATCAGGGCTCTGAAAACAAGCTATTTTTAAATGCTAACGCAAACACACCCAGAGAGTCCTATGCTATTTTCCCATTAAACCAAGTTTCTCTCCATCTGAAAAGCAAGCGAAATCTAAACAACACTGGCAAACAGTCGTCACAGAAACGGAGTGTCGCGGCCCGCACTGCTGCCCGCAGTGGAAAAACCCTCGCAGTGAGAAGCCGAGGCAGAGGCGCGGATGGCGCAGGCCACTTGGCCAGGCCGAACCCAGGGCGTCTGAGCCCACGACGTCGCGTGCCTGGCTGCCGAGGTGGCTCCAAGTTCACAATGCAAAACTTTTTCTTTTCACCGAAAAGTTACAGAAAGATGAAGAAGAAGGAAAAAAAAAGCCTTCCAGCCTTTTCTCTCTGGGATTCTCAAAATAACTACTTACTTAATACCAAATGTCGGCAGCTAAATTAATTCATTAAGGAAACGCAGGGGCTGTGACAAGCCCGAAGCGTGGGGGCTCCCACGAATGCACTGGCTGCCGGGAGCAGGAACGCTTCGGGCCGCTCTCTTCCGGCGCTGCCTGCCCCATAAATTCTTCCTTTGGGAGCAGAAGTCCTGGTGGCTGAGCCAGGTAACAGGTGTGCCGCTCTCCGGCCCCTCCTGCCCAGGGTGAGCACCTGTGAGATTTAGGGGCCTGGCCCCGGGGTGGGGTGAGGGTGGGGGTCGTAATTACCGGAAATGACTCTGGCTTTAAGGGTTAGATAAAGACTTTCTCCAAACTACAGTCCAGCCACCCATGCCCATTAGATTTTAACGGGCCCACATAAAAAAGAAATCGGGCCCTCATCTCTGCACACGCCTGCTTCCTCCACGCCTCGGCTTCCCTTCAGGCTGGCCCAGGGCGGAAAAGCTGCCCATCCCGGCCCTCGGTGTATGAAGACGAGGTCCCAGCAGCTGACCAGGGAGCAGTGCAGGGCTGGGGGTGCTCGGGAGACTGCTCCCTGCACAGGTGCTGCCACCCAACCCCGGCTGCTGGGAGTTGTTGCCAGAATGGGATTTGAACTCGTCGTCTGGAAGCAGACAGATGGGAAGGCTGTTGGGGAGCCCACCGAGCGACCGGGGGGCACCCCGAGGAGCCCAGAGCAGCCTAGTGCCACCTGCTGCCCCTGGGAGAGTCGCTGCTAGGCGAGGCCCAAGCTCTGGGCTGTTTCTCCTTTTCCAACTTTCAAGACTTGGGCGCACCTTGTCTTCCTTCTTTGGAAGTCAAACCATGCGCTTCTGAGAAAGTTCCGCGCACGCACACCCCGCACTCGGCAGCTCTGCTAACCAAGGTAGCAGATGCTCTCCAGAAGGGAGGCGCCGCCTGTCCACGTCGGCGCTCAGCTCCCAGGCCGCTGAGAACGAACCTCCCCGGGGCTTACGGCCGGACAGCTGAAGGCTCCACTTGCCTGGGCCGGGGGGCGGGGGTGGGACCCCGGCCTGGGAGCCATTATTCTGCCCAAGCTCACACACCCCCCACACACACACGCACCCCACACACACAGTTAACCCTAGCAAAACGTTTCCCGCACACTAAGCACGCCGTAAATGCTTATTAACTAAACCGACCCCAAATAGCGAAATGTACAAGTAAATTAATTACGCCTTTCCCCAGGGCTAACAGGATTACAAATTCGGCAAAAAACTGACCACACTGAGATCAATAAGAGCCTGCCTCCCTCCCAGCTGCCCAGGCCCAGAACTGTGTCTTCGCGGCTGCTTGTCCAGGGCAGCGGGGGGGGGGGGGGTGGGGGGGGGGTAGGGGGGGTCTTCCTAGCCTGGTGGCAAGACTTCACGGGCCCCTGCACATGAAGATGCATGGGTGCCCACTCACACACGTGTGTGTGTGTGTGCGCGCGCACTCGTGCACGAGGGGAGACCAACCAAAGACGTTCAAAACCCAATGCCCAAACGATGATGGAAATAGTCACGGCATAAAAATCGTGAAATTGCTCCCATTTAACAAAAAAAAAAAAAAGCCCAATCTTGGTCCGCAGCCTCCCTTCCCTTGAACACTAAATAACCACCAAAAACTACGGTGCAGGGGATGCGAGCGGTCCATTTGTTTTTAGCCAATTAGGCCTGGAGACAAAAGCATTAAGGACTTCGCAGGGCCAGCCCCCCACCCCCGCCAGCCCCCAGCCCGTGGGTCCCCTGGAGAGGGGGCGGGGACACCCCGGCTCCTCCATGAGCCCAGCCGGGGAATCTTCCTCTCTCGGGAGTTCCTCGCTGACTGTGGGTCCTCCTTTGCCCGCCACGCGGACTGTGTAGCAGGGAGGAGGGTGCAGGCCATGGCTGGGTTTTAAGGCAGTGGGACGTGCCTGAGTTGTCCGTGACTTTAGCAGCGAAGGGGCTCGGGGCCTGGGGTCACGGGGGTCTGGCCATGTGCAAAGCCCCTCGCGAAGTGTCTGCAGCGGGGCCACGGGGGGCCAGTTCCCCTGCAGCAGACGGTCACAGACGCGTCCGGGGCTCGGCTCATCCAGCACCCGCCCTGCACGGGCCTGCCTTGGGTCACGAACTGCATGGAAATGAACAGACCCAGAGGGCAATCATTTGGTCGCCGGCTGGGGCCCCCATGCCCCTTCCCCACCCACCACCTGTGGTCCTGGGGGAGCCCCAAGTCAGGCAGCTGGGGGAGTCTCAGCCAAGAACTTTCTGTCCTCTGATGGCCGACATGCCCCCCCCCGCCCCCGCCATCCCCCGCCCAGCCTTGCCCAGGAGGCAGCGGTACCATGACTTCATAGTTAGAAATTACATTCCACTCTTGAACCCCAACAGTCAGCAAACAACATTTCAGCTCACACGGACTCACATCCCCGGGCCCCATCCATCCATCTGCTGTGCCCTGTGCACCCCAATCGCCATTCTGATCCCTCACTGGGGGCCTCTCTCTCCCTCTCTCTCTCTCCCTCTCTCTCTCCCTCTCTCTCTCCCTCTCGCTCCCGCTCTCTCTGCCTTCTGGCTCTTGGCTAGGGGCAGAGAGTCCACATCAGGCCGCGGGAGCTGATATTTCCAAGGGCTTTTCCCCAAGAGCCCACAGGGATGCGGCGAACCCACGACCTCCTTGGCGATGACTTCTCAGCCAGCCCCGGCGGGAAGCAGCAGCTCTGGCTCCCGCACACCCACCCCTCCCCGATCAAAGACGACCCCTCAGAGGTGTCTGACTCCTGGTGGTCGCAGCCATCATTCCACCATGCCATGGGTGTTGGAAAACACCACTTCTCAGTGAAGGGAAAGGGTCGTGCATTTGTCAGACACTGCACCCTGCCCTGAATGGATGAGCAGGGAGCCGTGCGCGTGCATGGAAGGGTTCACTCATGAACGAGCACCCCACGTTCCAGGAACTCCCAAACACAACCAGAAAAACCAGACGAGGCACCCCCGGGGCCAGATTTCCCCGCGATGCCCTGCGATGCCAGGGGCGCCCCACGAGCGCAAGAGTCCCATGAAATCTTTGTCCTGAGTTTTAAGAGCAAACGAAACCCAAAGACGCTTTGAAGTCCTCATGAGCACATACACAAACCCATCCCCAGCCCGTTTCAGAGTTAACCGTGGTGGTTCTGAGACTCGCAGGGGAAAAAGGACCCAGCTCTTTCTCGGGGTGTCCTCCGGGCACCCAGCTTTCCAGAGCCCTGCTGTGACAATGGGTCCCCACCATGCCAAGGGCCTGCCTGCTTCCCTAAACCAGCTCCCGGCACAGCCTGTAGCACCCAAACCAGACAACAGCCCAAGGGAACTGCCGGAATCCCAGCACTTTGTGAGGAGTCCAGAATGTTCCACAGAGAGGCCAAAGGTAGGACTTCAGCCCGGGGGGGGGCTCGGGTCGCACGGTGCATCCCACGGGCTCTAAGGGAAGTCAGGCAACCTGAGTTCCCGGGCCCTCCGCATTGCAGGGGTCAGAACAGCAAACCCTCCTCACCCACCACGAGGAATCTGAGTGTGCGGGGAGAGGTTGGCTGCGAGATTTTTTTGGACTTTTCTTTTCTGGGTGTGAGGCTCCTTCCAGAACATTCAGAGACAGCGCTAAGCCCTCCAAACCGCTCCCCTCCATCGCCTTATGTTTCAAGGCCATCGGGGGCCCCCACGGCAGCGGCAGCGGCGACCGCCGATGTCTGCATTGTGAAAAGTGACACAGGCCAGCGCAACAAAGTTTCCTGACTGATCCCAGCTTGGAAAGCAAGCAGCAGTGAAGGTAGCCCACTCCGGCTTCCCCAGCCGAGTGAGAGTGGGGAGCTGGGACCTCACTCAGCGTGGTGCCCAGGGGAGGGCTCCCCCCCGACACACACACACACAACCCAGCCTGGTCGGCTCCACGCTGGAAACCGCTCAGGCGGGCGCTTCTGGGCGGGTGGCACCGCCGTGGGGGTGTGGAAATCCTAACTGCCTCCCAACTCTCCGAGAGCCGCTGAGCAAAATGTAAGCCGGCAAGTACAGCAGGCTTGGGTCTCCCACAACCCCTGACACCCGAGGCCTTGGGAGCGTCCCACCCCACTGCTGCGAGTGACACTTAAGTCCACTGTTCAATCTGGTCGCAAAGTTAACGTTTAGGGTCACAGCCCTCCCCCCCCCCCAGAGGCACGCACCTGATCACCAACACCCTATGCAGTGACCGATGGTGCAGGTGAGGCTGCAGGTTGCAGTGTCTGGGCAGAGTAGCCAGAAAACGACCAGGGGCCACCTTGGCACTGGGGGGCCCAGTGAGCATCTTGAGCCAGCATCCCACTGCCACCTCCTCCTCGGAGGCCTGTGCCCACCTAGTCTCCCGGGGTCCTACGTAGGGTTTGCGGGCTGAGCTGACCCAGAAGGTCCCGACCGATTTGAAAACCCAGCGTTGCCCCGGCTATTGCTATTGGCACCCAAAGATTACAGTACAGGAAAGGAATTTCTACCATCGAGAAGCAGCGTTGCTGGGGTGGGGGCAGGAAACTGGTGTTGGCGGAACCCAGCCCGAGAGACGCCACCACACACGCGTGTTCAATGCGTGGAACTCAGCGTGGGGCGATGTGCATCCAAAATCAACCGCGGCCCAGGAGGCCCGGGAGGCTGAGATTTCGTAATTAGGATCTCCCAAATCCTCCCTCTATGTTTTAGGACTGGTGCTCATTCTCGGTCTTTTACGGCCTCAGAACCTGCCGGGGAAGACCACTGAGCCAGAAGCCTGAAGCCCTTGGCTTGCCCACGGCTCACAAAGCAGATTAGGGGTACACTGGGGAGGGAAGTCCCGACTGGAGGGAAATCTGCTTGGCCGTGCACGTGTGCGTGTGCGCACGCCAGGTGGGACACGAGGCGGGGCTCCTCCGCACGCACGCTGAGTGGCACGGGGTCCTGCCTTCCGCTCCCAGGCTGCACACCGACCCGGCTGCCCTTTCAGAAGCTGTCCCCACCCCTACCGCTACCCCTGACCGCCTCATTGGGCTCCAGGGTTCCTGAGAAGGAAACTGGAAAAATCTGCACGCACCTCCCTTCACAGTCAGACACGGAAGAGTCCACGTCCACTTCCCCGCCACGGGCCCTCCAGTCCCATAGTCTGTCCAGCCGACAGGCGCCTAAACCTGGGTGACCCTCCAGAAACAAACACTGCACCCCCAGGTCCACGCCGATGGCTGGGGCTGGCACACACACAGCAGAGCGGCGGCCGGGAAGGGTCCCCCCGACAGCCCCGAGGACCCTGCTGGCGTGGGAAGATTCGGTGCCTTCCCGCTATGCTGGGATGGGGAAGCCCCCCTGCTCCGACGCACTCGCCAGACATTTGATCCTATTATACAAAGCTACGGCCTTTTCATCTCGAAAATGAACCAGAGGTAAATACAGTATTCCTTACTAAGAAGATTGATCTCCGCAACGCTCCCGGGACCGCAAACGCGAGCCCACGTCGCTGTCACTCAGACGGAGAGAAACAGGTCACTGGCGGTTTGGCGAAATGCGCCAGCTCACGCGGAGTGGGCTTAGGGGACCCTGCGTGATCCCAAGGACACACTGTAGCTCGCCCTTCCACCCCGGGAGGATTTGTCTTCCTCTGTTTTTACCTGGTCCCTCACCCCCCACCCCAGCAACCTGTTTATGAAAGGCGTCTATTTTATATCAGAGGAAAGTATCGAGTCACTTCTCGGCCAGGGTAGCTGTATTTTCAGGCCCTATTAGGGTTCTTTGTGGAAATTTAAATACCTCTGTCAGGCAAACAAAATCCTATCAGGAATCATAGAATTTCATTGCTAGAAAGAGGAATTAGATTAGGCAAACCCTGGTCCTTCCCCCAGAAGTCACCATAAAATACAAGTACATTTTAATAGTCCCTGACTTCCGGTCTGAAGAGGCCTCGCAAGAAATCTAAATGGATTTCTATGAAAGAAAGCTCTCCGTGAGGAAGACGTAGGAGTCGGACGTATTTATAGATCTGGGAAGAGAAAAAATATATCTTTCAGATGCGAAGGCAATGGCTATTTAAAATCAAAACAGCTAGGAAAATCCAATGACAGGAACCATGACAAGTTCAACAGCGCTAAGCTTCCAGCCCCTGAAAACATCCTTGTCGTTTATTAATATTTAGTAGAAATGTATAATTGCAGATGTGGGCTAGGCTGGGGTTTTATGTTAGGAGTCGAGCAAAGAAGACAGGTTTATTACAGCATGAAATATTAAACAAGCACCAAAGAGCAGTAGTTGCATGTCCTGGGCTAGCCGGGGAGCAGGCAGGCTCTCCGCACAAAGAGGTCCTCTCTGATTAACACCTGCGAAGGCTTAGGTTACCTCTCCCGGAGTCGCAAGGAGGCATGCGGCTGTGCTGGAGGGCTTCGAAGGGAAGTGAGATTGCAAGCTCTCTTGCTCTCTCCAAACAAGTTGGAGTGAGCCTTCAAAATTCTGCGCACGGTGTGGGGAGGAGGGAAAACAACTCGGAAAAACAGCGCTCTCTGCTCCCCAGGCTGGGTAGGAGACCCAACCTTCCCACCACGGGCCCGCCATCCACCTCTGCCCCAGGTCTACAGAAATGCAATGGCTGAGTATCGCTTCGCTCTGCTCCGGCTGCAACGTGGACGGACGCACCAAATTCCAAAAATTCCCTCCCGCCGCCTCCCCACATCACTGTAAAAAAAAATATACCATTCTCGCAAAAAAAGGGGGGGGGAGTGGGGGGCAGGATTGTGTGCAGACCACAACAGCACCTTGGGTCTGCCCGGCGTACAGAGACGCAGGGCTACCAACAAGAAGGAAGTTTGGATCAACTCAAGACAGAACACGGCGGATTCAAGTCCAGAAGATCACCAGGGGCTGGGTGGTGGGGAGAGAAACACACTTTTTCCAACTTAATATCCGTTATCGATCATCTATCATTCTGCCCGCTCTCTCTGCTTTTCGATTTCTCCATAGCTTCTCCCCACACGTACGCACGTGCCTATTGCAAAGAGGAGTGGACGCTTCTGCAAACTATTTTGAAACACACCATCCGTGCTGACCCAATGGATAGTCTCAGTAGGCCCAATACTGAGGCTGGTTTTTTTTTTTCTTTTCCTTGCTACGACCTCACCCTTCCCCCCACCTAAGTTGGTACAGACATGGGCTCAGAGCAGACCTAGAGTTTTATTATATAAAAGTGGCTGGGGGCATGGCGGGGGGGTGGGGTATGAAGAAGGCAAGGTTCCCCAGGGTTAAAAACAACGTCTCATCACATGCGACCCTGGCCTGGGCTTTAGGGAGGTGACAACCTGCCCATCAACAGCCTCTCCTCCTAAGGACATGGCAAACCTATAAGACAATCTGGGCACGTCCGGGCGGCTGCACGCCTCGTGTAGTTCCGAGGACTTACTCCTCGCCTCCAATCTGAGCACGGATCATTTTGTTAAATACCGACCAGTATTTTGTCATCGGAGCGGAGAAGTTCAGAAACGGTGTTAATATTTAATCACATTAGTCCTGGTGTGTTTTACGGCGTGACAAAATAAAATATCATCACCAAAATGGGCTTCGTCTGAAAAGGGGCCGGGGAGGGGGGGAAGTGCAGTGACAAAAGTGTTTGCCAGGAACCACTGGTCACACAGCTCCCCAGCTCAGGGGACCGTGGGCACTGTTTAAGGAAAAGTAGAACATTTTGCTTTTCGTGTTTTTTTTTTTTTTTGCCCCAGACTCTGCTGTGATTTTCAGCCGGGGGCTCAGGGGTCTGGAGCAAGCTCTGTGTACCTATTTATACAGCGTGTGCAGATGGAACCACAGGGTGTTATCAAAATGAAAAGTTTAACCGTCCTTATTTACTGCCCGTGAGGGAGCGGGAGTCGGATGCAGACACCTTATAAAGCCGTAAGCAGCAGCGCCAAGACTGCCCGAGCCTCCCCTGACCTCGATTCGCGGCTTCCTCTCAGAAACGGTCCCTTCCCGCATCACAGGGCGGAAGACAAAGGCGGTCCAGGGGTGTCCCTGCCCGATGCTCCCAGCTCCGCCAGGCCCCAAAGGACATCCCTGTCCCCTGCTCTGCCACGCACAGGGGACATCAACCCCAAAGTGCCCAGCAACTGTTACCCAAAAATTACGTGTGCTCACCCAACTCTGAGGACGAAACAAACAAAACAAAACAGTGCCATGGTGACATCTGCTGCATCCTGGCCTCCCAGCCAGGACAGGCTGGACCCCTAAAAAACAGTCTCATCAAGACCACCCTCGCTCCCCCCCACCCCCCAGCCTACAGCAAGACTTGGAGGTGGTGTGCTACTGGGTTGTTTTGGTTTCTTCTTGATTAATTCTCTAAATTGGGTTTGTGGTTTATTTTGTGTGTGTGTGCGTGTGGGTTTTTTGTAACTTTGCTCACCCCATCTTGGCCAATATGTTCTTAATTACCAAGGGGGGGTGGGTGGAGGAGAAGGGGTGGGGGAGGGGCGGCAGGCCAGACCAGGTAGAAGTGACAGGGGCTGAGATCTGTGCTAACCAGCTATCGATCGATCGAGGCCAGATCGAGATGTTGTGTACAAGAAAATAAAGAAGAAGGGAGGTGGGGGCGCGGGCCGGCAGGATGCTGTGTCCAACTCCATTTTCCAAAGAAAAAAAAAGGGGGGGGAGACACTGAGGGTCCCAAACTAACTAATTTATGGGCTTGCCTGAAAGCAGCCTACAGAATGCTGATGCCGGCCCAGTGGCTGTCATGCATGCTAAATACCCAGCTTCAAATGAGAGCCCGTCCAGGCGTCCCGGGCTGGGCAGTGAGGCAGACAAAGAGAAAAGCAGCGAGGCCCGCGTCCACGAAGAGAAAACCCAAGCGGGAAGGCGTCTCGGGCTGGGCGCCCTGCAACCCCCTCCCCCGAGTTAGGAGCCACCCAACTCCCTTCCCGGTCTCTCTCCTTCTCTTTCCTCCCCCGGCCCCCCGGCCCCATCTCCTTAAGTCTCCCCTCATCCTAAACCCAGGGTCAAGAGATGTGAGACCACATGGGGAGGGTCCAGGGGAAGGAGGCAGAGGAGGGAGAACAAAATGTCCAGGATCAAGGGACACATTGGAGAAAGACGGGGTCACACCGCCAGCCCCTGGCTCCACGGTAACAGGCGGCGTAGTGAAACCAAGGGGGTCCCACCAAGTGGGTGGGGTGGGTGGGGGGGATGACGGTACCTAGTTTGTAAGACTCCATTAGCTATATTTTTTTAAAGCCCCATTAAAATAACACAGGCATCTGCTACAGCTGCAGTTAACTGTAGGTTAAAAAGAAGCGCTCCACCTTCAGCTGGGGAAGTGGTCCGTCTCCCTAGCCCCACACCTCCCACCTTAAAGACTTCGGGGTCTGGAGAGGAGGGGGTGCCTCGAATGCAAACCAGAGCTGGGACCGGACATCTGTCACCAAAGCTAAGCAAGATATTGACAAATGCAAGTCCTTTGTGTCTTAGGCACATACATCCCTATCCCCCCCCACACAAGTGATGCCTGGTCCGAGCGGGCTGCTCCCTGCCAAACAGACCCCAGCCCAGCCCCGGGGCCCCTCCCACACCACATGTCAAGGAGATGCACCCTGAAAAGGTTACCTGCCTCCTACAACCCGACAGCTCTCCAGTTTTTCAATGAAACTCTAAGAGCTAAGAGGACACAAAACAGCTATTCATTAAGGAACAAATGTCAAATTAGGCATCACCTCCGAGTGATGCTACAGAGGCCGGGGCTGGGAACTTTTTTTTTTTTCTCCCCAAAGATGCAGCTAACTAAGAGGACTCAAGCTAACTGGGAAGAGGTTCAGGCAACTTCCTAGGAAAGGGGGCACCCAACTCCCACAGAGCAAAAGCTGCCTGGATGTTGGGGTGCAGAGAGGTGTGCACCCCAAAAGGGCTAGGCACAGCACACCAGCTATTCAGCGAAAACTTGGAGCGGAGGGGATGCAATCTACAAGGATTCCGGAAAGGACGCTAAGTTTTTAATGGTCCCGTGGGACTAGCAACTGCTAGGCAGCACCTGGGCAAAGGGGCGGAGCATGTCTTCGCCCACAGTGCGCTCCATGGGGCCAAAGCAAGGGGTCGGGGCTCTGAGCTGGGAGTGAAGGGGGCCTCTGCCCTGCAAACTCCCAGCGCGCCAAGGGGGCCTGAGACCAAGGCCCGCCCTGGGCGTCGGGCGGGAAAGGCAGGGGAGCGGGGACCGCGAGCGCATCTACCTTCTTTGCTGTTGGGGTTCTGGGGCTTGGCCTTCTCCCAAGGCGCCAGCGTCTTGTCGTCGTCCGCGCCGTCCACCAGGGCCTTGTCGGTGGGCATGTACCAGGTGGCGCTGTGCTCAGCCATCAGGGAGTCCAGGTCGATGGTGCTCATGGCGCTCTTGACAGCCTCAGAGCAGCAGCTGCCCAACTCGCTGTCTCCATTGCGCGCGCCCGATGCCTCGACGGCGCACTCACCCTTCCGGCCACCCGTGAGCCCCAGCGGCTGGTCCTCGGAGATGCTGAACTGCTGCCTCTGTAGCTGGATCTGGGCCTGGAGGATCTCCAGCGGGTGGATCTCGTCGGGCGGTGGCGGCGCGCCGCTGCTGCTGGTCGGGGTCCGGACCTGCTCCAGGCCCGGCGTGCCAGGGTGGCCGGCGCCCCCGCCCGCGCCATAGCTGTCAGGCGTCGAGGTAGAGGTAGACAGGATGCCCAGGCCGAGCGCGGGCGGGGGCGCCTTAGGTCCGTGCTCCCCGGCGCCCACCCCACGGGGAGGCAGTTTGGGCGAGCCGGTCACCAGCGGGCTCCTACTCGCTTTGGCCAGGGCCGGAGGGTTGTCGGAGCTGGATGACACCTCGTCCTCGTTGGCGTAGCTCGTGCTCACCTCGTCCGAGGCGAACTCCCCCACGTGCGGCGAGCTCCCGGCCCCCTTGGCCCCGCCGTCCAGGGACGCCATGAGGTCGGGCTGGTCCCCTAGGAGCAAGTCGGCCCCCTTCCCCCACGACGGCGACGTGAGCGCCTTCTCGTGGGGCGTCGGCGCGCCGCGCGCCTCGCTCGCCGAGCCCGCCCCGACGACCACGACGGCCGCGCCGGGCGGTGGCGGCGGCGGCGGCGGCGGTGGTGGCGGCGGCTGCTGCCCTGGGCTCACCCCAGGCGCGCCCCCGCTGTCCGGAGCCGCGGAGAATTTGTCGAAGAAGGTCCCGGGGCTCACGTGGCCACTGTCCCTTTTTCTGCGCCCCCGGCCCCGGCCGCCGCCCCCGGGGACCGGCTTGCCGTCGTTCCCCGAGGTGGACTCCAGGGTGTAGTTGGGGGACAGGCTGGTGCCGTCCCCCTGCGCGGGCGGGTTGGGTGGCCCCGCGGCTTTGGAGCTGCCGCCCTGGCTGGTCCCCGACGGGCCTCCGGGCCCCGGGGCCCCGGGAGCAGTCCCTCCCGGGAAGTAATCCGAGCCGGGGTTACCCGCCCCGGCCGCGCTGCCGTCCGCCTCGTTCTGGCTCAGTTTCCTCTTGCCCTCGGGCGGGTTCTTTTTGTTGAAGGTCACATTCAGGTTAGGGGCCCCGAGGCTGGCGATCATGTTCTGACAGGCCGTGGAGAGCGCGGCCAGGCAGCTCTGGCCAAACAGGTTGTCCTTGGAGCTGGGCTTGTTAAAGGAGCCCAGCGAGAGCGCGCCCAGCTTGCTGGCCGAGGCGCGCTGGCTGGGCTGGAAGTCCGGCTGCGGCGGGTAAGCACCCCCGCCGCCCCCGCCGCTGCCCGCGCCCGAGCTGCCCCCGCCGCCGCCGCCGCCGCCGCTGCCCCCGCCCGCGCTCGGGGGCGAGTTCACGCCCGGGCCGCTGTGCGGCGTGGCCTGCCGGCTTGCTGCGCCGAACGGGAAGCCCGGCTGGCCCCCGAGCGCCGGCGCGGCGAAGTCCGGCGGCGGTGGCGGTGGGGGCCGGCGCTCCGAAGCCGCGCTGGGCAGCCCCACCCCAGCCCCAGGCGACTGCAGCGGGCCCAGGCCGGCCAGGCCTCCCCCGAACTGCAGGCCCGGCGAGGACAGTGCGGACACGTGGCCTTCTCCGGGCATCCTCAGCGGCTCCTGCAGAGGGCCCCGGAACAGCACCCCCGGGCCTCCCGGAGCAGGGGGAGGCGCCAGGCTGGGGTCGTGCGGGCCGCAGTCAGCCGGCAGCCCGGAGCCGCCCATCCTGCGGGCCAGCAGGTCTCCTGGCGGCGGGTGCGGCCCTGGGAACCACGCGCTCTCCTGCGCTAAGTGCGGCGCCTGCTGCTCGTAGGCGCCCGGGCGCCCCGCGCCGGCGCTGCCGCCTTCGCGCTCAAAGTTCGGCTGAGCCAAGCTGCCCACCGGGCCGCCGTGCACCAGGCCGCCCTGGCCCACGTCCCCGGGGTGGCCTAGTTGGGCCAGGTTGGGCTGGCGAAGCCGCTGCTGCTGATTGCGCGACGCCATCTGTTTGATCATGAGGGCCGCGTTTTGGCGCTGCTGCTGCTGTTGCTGCTGCTGCTGCTGCTGTTGCTGCTGCTGCTGCATGGATTGGTGGTCCGGTGCCGGGTGCTGCAAGGGAGGCCCCGAGGGGAAGCTGTCGGGCACGGGCGGCGTGAACTCGCCCGGCAGGCCCGGGTAGGCGGAGGGCGAGAGGTGGTTGTCCAGAGACCCGTTGTGCACGCTCCCGTTCCACGAAGCGCAGCGGTCCACTCCCGCGCTGCCCGGGAAGTCGAAGCGGGGCCTCTTGGCCACGTTCATGTACGGGGGCGCGTCGAAATGCTGCAGCCGCTGGTTGGGCGCCTGCTGCGGAGCGGGGTGCTGCATGTTGAAAACCGGCTCGGAGTAGGGGTGCATGCTCCGGTTCTCAAGCCGGTGGATGGGGTACTCGAACTGCGCGTGCTGGCTCGGCAGCATGGGGCCCCCGTCCTGCAGGCCGCCGCTGGGCGTGCCCGCCTCGCCCTGCGGGGGCCGCGGGAGCGCGGGCGGGCACGAATTTTGCCGGACGAGCAGCCCGGGTGGCGGCGGCGGCGGCTGCTGCGGCGGCTGCTGCGGGGGCTGCGGCTGCGGGGGCGGCGGGGCCTGCTGGGGAGGCTGCATCAGCGGGTGCCTGGAGGTCACTCCGGGCTCCAGTCCCACAGGCATCTTGCGGGCGCCGCCGAATCTCTCGAAGAACACCCCGTGCGGCTGCTGCGGGGGCTGCTGCGGGGGCTGCTGCTGCTGTTGCTGCTGCGGTGGCGGCGGCGGCGGGGGCTGGGCGTGCATTTTGGACAAGCCCACCATGCCCGCGGCTCTGGGCATGGCCGAGGCGCCCGGGAAAGCGCCAGCAGGAACCTGGCGACCCGCTGTATAATGAGGCAGCTGACCCTCGGAGTCAGAGGGCGAGAACATGTCAAAATGTCCCGGGGGGCCCTCGCCCGCGTAATTGTATTCCAGCGAGTCGACGGCCCCTTGGCTGGTCACCCTCCGGGGCTCCAGGCTGTGCGAGTCCGAGCCGCTGGAAGCGGGCAGGCCGTGGAAAGAGGCGGCCCGGTTAGGGCTCTGGTCCAGCGGCAGGCAGGGGGCAGGCACAGCGTGGCCGGAGGCGCCCGAACTGTGGAAATCCGGGAGGTTTCCCGGCCGCTGCGGACCGAAGCTCTCTGGCCCCTGGCTGTCGGCCATGTGCTCGTAACCCTCCGCGAAGGGCGGCTGGCTGCCCAGGCCGCCGGCTGCGCCGCCGTAGCCGAGCAGGCGACCCCCATGCAGGCACGAGGCCCCCGGGTCCGGGCCCCCAAAGTTGCCTCCGAAGTGGGGGTGGTGCTGGTGGGGGTGGTGTCCTCCCGGGTGGCCGTGGTGAGGCTGCTGGCCGCCGAAGAAGCCGTGCACGGGCTGCGCCTGCAACCCCGCTGCGTGCAGCTCTGAGTGGCCGCGCGCGTGGAAGCCATACGGCTCCATGCTCATGCCCAGGAGCGGGGGCTCGCCCAGCGCGCTCATGGCAGGGTCCACGGGGCCAGGGGCGCCCCCGGTGTGGAAAGCCGGGGCCTTAAAGTGGGCGTTCATGCTCAGTCCGGTCTCGTGAAAGTTCCTTTCGCCCTGGCCAGGGTTCCTGCTGTTGATCTGGGGCTCGAATTGGTCCAGCCCAAACATACTTGGCGGGGGGGCAAGAGGCGATCAATACAGCATGACAGCCTGCTGTCCGCCGCGCGCCTCCGGCCAGCCACTCGTTCCGGGCCCGGACTGGGCGCTCCGGGACGCTCAGCGCCTCAGGGGCGCAGGGCGCACCGCCAGCCCGCCTGGCGTTTGGAGGCCGGGGGCGATCCGCTCCTCTCCTGAAGATCTGGTTCTGCCCCGAGCGGGCCTCTCACATCTTGCGAGGCCGAGGAGCCTCCAGGAGCCCTGTTGGGGGGCCCATGCCCCGGGCGGTTGGCACAGCAGCGGGTGGGTTTGTAGCGGGGGACGAGACGCAGCCGCGAGGCGAACGGAGAAAAAAAAAAGTTAAGTGGGGTGAAGGGGGTGGAAAGGGGGTTGGGGGAGCAAAGCTATCACCTTCTTAAGTCCGATCGGGCCGGCTGGGGAGCCCCCGGGACGCCGCCCGCAGCCTGCGGGAGTCCGTGGTGGAGCTGCTGACGGCCGGGGAGGGAGGTCTTTCGCGGCCGCCGCCGGCGCCGGGGCAGCAGCGGCAGAGCGGTCCCTCCCCCGTGCCAGCGGAGTCGCAGCTGTCCACAGCCCGAGCCTCCGCCGTACAAGATCCCCGTCGGCCCCCAGCGAGAGAGCGGGCGGGTGGCGGCGGCAGCGGCCTCTTCAGCGAGCGGGAGGACTGGCGGCTCCCCTCGGCATCGCTGGGACCGGCCCCGGAGCCCGAGAAAGCAGCGCGGCTGGAGAGGCGGCGGGCGCCCGGGGTCCGGGCGGAAGGTCCGGGGAAAGGCGCGGCTCACGAGCTCCGCGGCGGGTGCGCTGCGCCCGGGCGCGCCGCTTCGCGGCCACGGCCGCCGCCTGCCGCTTCTCTTCTCCGCCGTTCGGTGTCTGAGTTCGCGGGCGTCTCGGCGCCCGGGTGCAGGCGCGGGCGCGCAGAGAGGCGCGGGCTTGGGTCGCTCCGAAGCTCCGGCTCCCTGCCTCCGCGCCGAGGTGCCGC
This sequence comes from Oryctolagus cuniculus, assembly GCF_964237555.1. Taxonomy (NCBI): domain Eukaryota; kingdom Metazoa; phylum Chordata; class Mammalia; order Lagomorpha; family Leporidae; genus Oryctolagus; species Oryctolagus cuniculus. Next base: position 21,268,224 of record NC_091452.1, read on the forward strand.
GCGAGTCCCCGATGGACCCGGGGGAGGGGGCCGTCCGCGGGCTGGGGGCCGCGCCGGGCGAGCCAGCGAAGGCGTTCCGGCTGCCCGGAGTGGGGGGCGGGGGCAGCTCTGGGGGGTCCGCGCACCCCTCTCCAGGCTGGCGGGGCGCGGGGGGGTTGCTCTGCGTGGGGCGTCGCGAGGGTCTCGGCTCCCCTCTCTGTGTCTGCCTCTCTAGCCCCGAGCCGGGAGAAGCAGCAACAAGTTTTGCATTTCAGCAATCAATTTCAGCCATTACATTTGCACCAATCAGCGCCGCCCGAGCTCAGGTCCCGGGGCGGGGCTCGCTCTTAAGGTGGTCCCGGGTCCTGGCTGCCGAGGCCCCCACCACGAACCCGCACTATCCCTGGCTCTGGGGTCCCCCGCGCCCGCCTCGCCTCGGGGTCCGGCGCCAGTGCGCTGGGGGCGCGCCCTGGCGTCCGGGCGCTTGGGGCTGGAGAGGGCGCAGGCGGAGGAGAATGGCGGGAGCCTGGCTTTGTTCGCCCCCCCTCCCATTCACACAGTTTCCAACTCCCCACCCCCAACCGAAGCGAGACCCGCCGGGTGGGCAGGGGGCGGGGAGGTGGGCGGTGAGCGGTGCGGGGCGCTCAGACAATGGGGTCGCCAGGCAAAGCCCCTGGACTCGCCGCCGAAAGTCGCCAAGCTCTCCTGCGCTTCAGCCTAGGGCGAACGCTCGGCTCTCCGCCAGCGGCGCGCGAGAGAGCCGGCCCCGGGATTTTCCTGGAGGTTCAAGCAGACCGTGAGCCCCAAAGTTCGGGTTCTCCTCGAGAGACGCCGGCGCTAACTCGCTCCTCCTTCAGCTGGGTGCGCACAATCCTTCCTTGTCCCACCCTGGCTGGGGCTCCCGGTCCTCAGCCGCCTGCGTGGGCCCAGAGGAGCCGGACCACTCGGCCACTTGGTGGGGGGACACATCGGGTGAGCCCAGCGCTGGAGTGGGGAGGCGCGGCCGCTGCGCGCACAGGGCGCACCGGCCCGACCGGCGCGGGCACCTGGCTCCAGCCCCCCTGGGTCAAGGCCCGGGCCCTCTGCGGGCGCGAGGTTGGCCTCCTTAAGAGATCAATTAAACTGAAGAGGCCAAGGCATGGAATGGGGTTGTGATACTAAAATCAATAGGAGTAATTTAATATCGGCCCTGTTCTTTATGAAATATTTATCCCAATAATCTTAGTTAAAATGTTTAGTTCGTCTTGATCCCCCACGGAAGCTGAAATCTATCTGGCAATTAGAAGTTAAGGGAATTAGAGGTGTTGATTCGGGGTGTGCGTGTGTGCAGGTGTGCGTGTGTGTGTGCACGCGTGCGTGTGTGCGTTTTCCTCCTTGCGGAGTGTGTAGAGATGGAGGAGAGAGAGCCTCTTTAATTTTCCTTACCATAAAAACAGCACCAGGCAATTTTGGTAGCAGACCAGCATTCTTAGGAGAAGGGAGAAGAAAAAAAACAACCAACTTTCTTTGAAGTGCTCCTGATATCGCTATTAAATCTAAATAAAATTAAGCATGGTGTATAAAAATGCCTTTTCCCCCCACAAAAGAAAGTGTTTATCGCCCAAGTCTGTCTAGCATTTGCTAAATTGCGCATGAAATCTGAAATGAAATAAACGTTATAATAAAACCAACCCCTGAGCCCTTTTTATTTAAAAACCTCAGATTAAGCACTGCACGGTCGCCAGGCGCGAGTTACAAAGTTACCAAGTCCCACTGGCGGCTTTATCGCTCCCTGGAGTGGCTGCCAGGGAGCCCCCCAGGCAAATGGGCTTAATTTAGGGCTAGGTAGGGACAGGAAGTGGAGAGTCCAGGGGCTTCCCATGTCGCCCCCACCACCACCACCACACACACACACACACACACACATACAAACAAACAATAAAAATGAAAGAGTTTAAAACTCAGAAGGGGGCAGCTCAGGTCCAAGGCCCGTCCACAGGACTCCCCTGTTGTGGATGTCTCCCAGATATGTGTATATATATATTTTTTTTCTTTTTGAAATTAAAAATGAAAATTACCCCCACCAAACATGAGCTCCATAAATAAGCATCGGGAAGAAGTATTTGTACAGGGCGGTGGAGTTTTAAAAGGATTTTTCTGCAGGATCAGGTTGTTGGTCTGTGATTAAATATTGATTTTGTGTAATTAGTTTTCATGTGCACTATCCTCTTGCTGATAGCTTGTGCTTTCAGAACTAGAAAAGAAATGGAATTGGACATGGAAATTATTACTTAGCAAAGTGACAGGGAAGTGAGCAGCAGAGAAAAGACGGAGCCTTGCTTGATTTAGGGACAAAGAAATAAAGGGCCAGGCCAGGCCTCCTGTGACCCCACCCCACCCCACCCCCACCCCAGGGCCTCAGGCCTCCCCTGGGGGCTCCTGGGCTGGAGCAGGCAGCACCTTGAACCTGCAGGCGACCGACCAGGGCAGAGTCCAGGACATACAGGGTCACACACTCAGTGGGCTGTCCGAGGGACACCTAGGTTAGGAGGCTGCCGGGGCCATAGGAGTGGGAAGAAGGGGACGCAAGCCCTTGGCCCACAGGCCCCTGGTTGGGGGTGCACCAGGCCGAGCCGGGTGGGGGCTGCCCTGCACACCTGGGCACGCATTAATCCTGTGTGCCCGGGAAGGAGGGTGGGGTGGGGGTGGAAATATTTTTCTGAGGCTGTTTCCAAGAGTTGGCTGTAGGAGGGCGTGTGCGCCCGCAAGGAGCGGACGTGGGGTCCGGTTGTGCGTCCGTTCAGGCTGTGTGTCTGGGTCCGCGGTCTGGAGCGGTGTGCGGCGGGGGCTGCCGTGGGTGTCTCACCCTGCGCGGGCGCAGCAGGGCACCTGCGTGCGTGTCTGTACCTGCGCGTGTGCGTGCGGGCCGCCTGGCTGCCCCTCTCCGCGCGTGCGGCAGTCTCGGCCCTCGTGTGTGCGTCCTGGGTCTGTTTTTCCCGTGGGTGTGAGGGCGTGCGCCTCGGCCCGCGCCCGTGTGCGCCTGTGTGTGCGCCGGCGGGAGCGCCTCCACGGTGTGGGCGCCCTGGCCGGCGGCTTCCCCGCTCCCCGCCGGCGTCTTTGGAACGAGCACATTGCCCCCTAGCGCTCAGACGCATTCAAAGTCCCCGCCGGCGCGGAGCCAGGGACCGCGGGAGCCTCAGGGGCCTCCCCTTGCTTGCACCCTGCTCCCCAGGGCCGCCCAGCGTGCTGACCTCCAGGGCACCGCTGGACGGGTTCCCAGGGATGAAGAGGGACCCTCCAGACTGGTGACAAACGGAGAACCGCCTGGAGTGACCCCAATCAGCGGCCCAGAGGGGCCCCACTGGGGCTGGGAGCAGCTGGCTGGAGCTGGACCAGCCCAGCTGCTCCGGCTCCCCTCCTGTAGGGGCCAGGGCGCCGGAGCTTCAGTGAGCTCCCCACTCAGCAGCAGCGCAAAGCAAGCCCCACCCGACACCCTTCCCCAGGCTACACGGCCACCTCGCCCGCCCACTGGGTCCACGCACACACTGCCCTCTGCGGAGGAAGTCAGTGCACACACACACACACACACACACACACGCCACTGTGGATGGGTGTGTCCACACACTCACACTCACACACACACACACACACACACACAGCGGAGGGGCCTGCATGCCAGACCCTTGCAGGCTACTTGGATGTTAGGCTTGGCTATTTATACCCACGGTCCCACGGCCTGAGGTCAGGACTCCGCACCCACGTCACAGGGTCGGATGTGGAGCCTCCGCCCCAGCCAGTGACTTTGCCAGATCCAGGCAGTGGCAGAGCTGGGGTTCCCACCTGTGTGACGCCAAGGCCTGCTCTACCTGAAAACGACCATTGAGGCAGAACCCTGAGCACTCGTAGGGAGCACGGAGAGTCCCAAGAGCACTCCTGTGAGCACCGCCAGCGCTGGTGGGCTGATGCTGCGGCACAGTGGGCTTAGCCGCCGCCTGCAGCATGGGCGTCCCGTATGAGCACTGGTTCGAATCCCGGCAGCTCCACTCCTGCTCCAGCTCCCTGCTAATGCACCCAGGAAAGCCACAGAGGATGGCGGAAGTCCCTGGGGCCCTGCACCCCTGTGGGAGACCTCCTGGATAGAGTTCCAGGCTCCTGGCTTCAGCCTAGCTCGGCCTCAGCCATTGCGGCCATTTGGGGAGTGAACCTGTGGATGGAAGTCTCTCTCTCTCTCTCTCTCTCTCTCTCTCTCTCTTCCCCCCTCTCTCTGCCTTTCAAATAAACGTAAATAAGTAAATCTCTTTTCAAAAATCTTAAAATGATCAGCACTGGTCTGTGTCTTTCCCACGCAAACATGAGAGATGAACAGAGATACATACACACATACACATGTTCATATACACACGCAGGCACACACATACATACTCATGCAGAACACACATTAGCACACATACACACACAGGCACACCCGCACACATAACCACACACATATTCACGCACGCGTGCACACAGACTCCCCTGTCCTCAGCCCTCCTCCCCACCCCCCCGCAGCTTGGCAGTCACAGCACCCAGACCCTTCCTGCAGGCAGAGACCCCCCCGCCCCCGCCAGGAGGCCTGGAGAGGCTGCTGCTCCTGACGGCTGCAGTGCGTCCGTCCGACGTGAGAAGGGTGTGACAAACCCAGATTCCAATCTTGTGCCCCCCCACTTGTAAGCTGTGTGGCCCTGGGCAAAATACTTCCTTCTCTGAGCCTCAGCGCCGGCACAGCCGGTGCACACAGAGCACAGGGACCGGCGGCAGCATCCGGAGAGCGGCATAGCTTGGAGCACGGGCAGGCATCCCACCGGTGGCCCGTCATGTGTTCACCATGGTCTTCTGTGTGTGGATGCAGAGGGGTGGACAGCAGGTGGGCCCAGGGAAGTCCCTACTGTGGCCAGGACAGAGGAGCAAGTAGGTGGCCGGAGGTCAGAGGGAGGAGACTCTCGTGTCGCCATGGGCTGCTGGTTGCTAAACAACAGCATCCCCGCTTTTTCTCCATGCATCTTTCGGGGTCTCCCTTTCATCTGTGCATTGAATGAATGCCTGCTGCGGCCCAGAGCCCCATCTGGGAATGCAGGAAACAGTAGAAGACACACTCGCAGCCCCCAAGCTTTCTGAAGGATTCTAGAAGAATGTGGGATGTGGAAGGGAAACCGTGCACAGGTGGAAGGGGTGAGGTGCTTCGAGGGAGGCAGGAAAATAAAGGACATTCCCAGAGGTGGGTTTTGAAGGTAGAATAGGAGTCTGACAAGCAGACAGGGTCAAAGGACTTCCCAGCCATGGAATTGGGCTACACGGAGTGTGGGAAGACACAGGCAGCAATGTGTGAGATGAGGAAGGAGCAGGATCTGAAACTCCAGGGATCAGTAAGATCCAGGCCAGGAGGACCTCAAGGGCAAGCGAGAAAGTCTGGACCTTGTTGTGGGAGCCAGAGAGGGGCTCTCAGCGAGAGTGGCAGGGGTAAGTACAAAACGGCTCAGCCGGGTACTCTGCTGGTGACAACATCCCATGTCAGAGCGACGATTCGGGTCCAGGCTGCTCCACTTCCCATCCAGCTCCCTGCTGAGGGCCTGGGAAGGCAGCGGAGGACAGCCCAATGCTTGAGCCCCTGCATCCACCTGCGAGACCCAGATGGAGCTCCAGGCTCCTGGCTTTGGCCTGGCCCAGCCCTTGGGTGTTGTGGCCATTTGGGCAGTGAATCAGTGGATGGAAGCGCTCTCTCTCTCTCTCTCTCTCTCTCTCTAGCTCTACCTTTCAAATAAATAAATATTAAAAACAAAACGCCCCCTGGAGGTGGGTGTTTAGCCTAGTGGTTAAGACATCGGTTAAGATGCCCACATCCGAAAGCCTGGGTTCAATTCCTGGGTCCAGCTCCTCATTCCCGCTTCCTGCTAACGCGCACCCTGGGGGGCAGCTGTGACAGCTCAAGTAGTTTGAGTCCCTGCTGCCTACGTGGGAGACCTAGATCGGGTTCCTGGCTTCTGACTTTGACCTTTCTTTGCCTTTCAAGATGGCCCCGGAAGTCATCTTCGCCTGGTTTCCTTGGGAACGGGGCATGGGAAATGGGAGGCCCTGAGCTGGTTCCCCCCGGGGCAGCCAGAACAGAGCAGGCGTCCCCTCCTGACCCGTGGGCTACAGCTGCTGCCCCCTGTTGAGCAGGACTTCCTGCCCCAGGTGGGGGGCAGTCACAAGGAAGCCGCCCATCTGGGGTTCAGAGTTCACTCCCACCAGGACCAGGTATAATGAGTCCCGTCTCCAAGGACAGAGCGTGAGGAAGCCCCAGTCCCTGCTCTGCTGTGCCGTTTGTATCCATTCTACACGTGTGTGCTGTAGCCTGTCCCTCTGTTCTATAACTGCCCCGGGAAGCAGGTTCTGCTACACTTTTCCCGTTGTTTGCAGCAAGAAACGGATACACAGAGAAGTGAAGCGATTTTCCCAAAGCCACACAGCAAGTACGAGACAGAGCAAAGACTCACGCTCCAGCCGCAAAGGCCCTCCCCCCTTCTTGGACCTGATGACAGCACCCCACAATGGGGCATCTTGGGCCTGAATCCCTGGGGATGCTTCCTCTCCACCCCTTCCTTCCCTGCCCCCCACCCTGGGCTGCCCACAGGCCTCTGGGGCCTGACCGTGGGGTTTCCCCTGGGACAGGGAGTGACCGCCTCCCAGCGACCTGGCCTGGCACTGCTTTTGCCACCAAAGAGCGTCACCCCTGCACACACTCCCTCTGCAAGGCTCCCCTGCAGAGCCCATGTCTCGTGTGCACAGCCACGTGCTGGGTGCCCAGTGGAAGGCGGGAAATGGGACTACGGCTCAGAGGCTGGAAGAGAGGAGCACAGGAACCCCCGAACCTCACTGGGTCTCGAAAGTGCCCCTCGCTGGCCGACGCCCTCATGACCCCCTGAGGACCGACAGCTCCGAGAAGCTCAGTCTTGCTCAAAGCCAAGGCCACACAGCTGGCACCTCACCGGGCTCACTTTCAAGTTCAAGTCTGTAGGATTCCAGAGCCGTACTCATGTCTCCATCTATAAGGAGCTCTCTTCCCCCAGACGGCATCCAACTATGAGCTTCTATTTTCCATTCGCTAAGTGGCTTATGCTGAACCCAGGCCTTGGTCCCAAAATAACTCAAACCAGCCCCACAGGCTGGAACTGAAGCCCCGGCAACTCCAGGGCCCAGGCCAACCTCCTCTTGGAAAAGTTCCCGTTCTGCAAAAGCTCAAAGCCAGGCATCACACAGAAAGCTTCGGGCGGGTATCGTGCAATGAGCCCGGAAACACAGAAGTTGGGCAGGGTTCAGGACTACTCCGCAGGCTGCTGGGCGTGGTCCTGACCCCAGCTCGCCTTGCACCCACCTCTTGGGTTGGTCTTTTTATTTTTCCTCCTCCCTGTGGGCTCCTTACCGCTCAGAGAGCAGCTGGGAACAGCTTCATAAACAGAAGCGCAATGGGTGGGGCAACTCTGAAAGACCCTGCAGCCCCCTCCCCCAGGCCCTGCTGTAGCTGGAGGGGGGCTCGGGAAATCCACCTCCCCCAACCAAGGCCGAGTAAGATGGAGCCATGCGGCACCTGGGCCCGGGGCTGCCTCCCAGGAAGGACCCCAGGCAGCAGCGTCCACACCCAACCTGGGCAAGCTGGGCCCTGTGGGTTCAGCACTGTCCCCTCCCTCGCCACTCTGCACCTGAAACGGAGATTCCTGGAGGCCTGGGTGTCTTGGGACAGATAGGGGAGAGGCGGTCTCCTGGGGGCTCTGGGTGGAATCCCTTCTGAGTCTCACAGCAACCCTACAACAGGGACACGCGCGCGCCCATTTTATGGGAGGGAACTTGGAGGAGGGCACACCACTTTGGGAAGGCGTTCCTTCCAAATCAGAGCCTGCACCTGTTGCCAAAGGGCCCCAGCAGGCAGGAAAGACAAGAGCCCAGGGAAGCCTTGGGCACCTCCCTGCTCTCCCAGTCACAGTCACGGGCCAAGCTATCGAAGGGATTGCAGCATGGATGATGGGACGGGGAGGGGGAGGAGCCTTCGTGCCCCATGAGGAGCCCAGGAAGCGTCCTTGGAAAAGTCCGCACGTCGTCACGTCCCGCCTGTTTCCGTGTGGCCAGCTCTGCCCTTGAATCTTCTTCCGCGCACAGTCCTTCTGCCTCTCTGGGCCTCGGTCTCCCTATCTGTCCAATGGGGAGAATAATATTTCCTGGGGTTGTCAGGAGGCTGAACTGGCTCAGAGCACTTAGCACATAGTTAACACTCAATAAACGCAGCTACTGCATGGAGCGGGCCCCTGCAGGGCGGCGGGCTCCCTGGGGGCAGCCCCGGGGAGGATTAATGAGGTGCCTGCCCCAGTGCTCCAGTGAGCGCTCCCCCCAGCCCCCTGGCGAGGCCGGCCTGGGAGGCCTTGCACGCCAAGTCGCTGGCAGCAGCCAGGAGGAGCCCTGCTCGGAGGCCCCACCCCGGGAGCCTCTGGGCCAGGCCCCAGCTGTGCAGGGCCCACCCTTTCCTGGCCACCTCAACCCCAGCTGAGGCCCAGCCGCCTCCAACGTTTGCCACTGGGCCACCTGGTGAGCTCCAGGCCGGCTCCAGGCGCCAGCGCTCTCTCCACCCCCCCTCCTTCTCCTCCCACCCCGCCCGGGCTCCAATGAGCTCATCTGGGTTTGGTAACCTCCAAAGCGGCCAGGAATGTTTGCTCAAACGTTCCAGGCGCAGGGAGCAGACGGAGCAGGCCGGTGCCCTCGGCCTCCCTCGCGCACGCACAGAGCAGTCTGCCACCGCCAGGCCGGGAGACGGCCGCAGCATTCTGGAATCTCTATCAGCCGAAAGGAAAATGCCTCGTCAATCGCAGAGGCAGGGCCCACGGACTCGACAGGACACCCCGAAGTTGGAATTCGGGGGCAGGGACAGCCACTGGCCCAGGCCGCCTCATGCGGTCTCCAGGGGGAGACTCAGGCAAAGGGAGGTGGCTGGGGGGGGGCTTCCCCATCTTGGACCTTCACTGGGCATGCACACAAGCACGCGCAGGCACCTGCACACGTATGTCAGCACACGCGCAGGCGCGTTCACACGCACGCACACATGGACAGCCACACAGATTCTGTCCGCTCTCAGGTCTTGTTGAAACCTCTGCCCCCTCGCCCCTCCCCCTACCTCGCCGTCTCCCTCCCCGCCTGGACTGCAGCCAGAATCTAAATCTGATCCAATGGGGTCACAGGAAGCCCCTCCCCCCAACACGACCCCAGCACCCCTACCCACGCCCTCCGATAATAAAGATGGAATTCCTCACTCCGTCCTCTGAGATCTTGGGGGCCCACCCCTGCAGACCTCACCTCCTCAGCCCCGCCCACCCAGGCTGCTGGTGCAGTAGGGAGCCCCCCCCACCCCACCCCACCCCACCCCCGCCACCAGCAGCCCCCCTAGTGATAACCAGGCTCTGGGGTGCTCGCCCAGCGGCCAGCTGGAGGTCTGGGTAGTGCGACCTCAGCCGCAGCTTCCTGTAGGAGCTCTGCCCCCAGGGAGGCCCTGGCAGGCTGGGGCTCTTCACGTCTCACTCAGCTGCTGAATGAATGAGTGGAGACCGGCCCAGCCAGGGAAAGAGGTGAGTTCTGGGGTCCACAGCGATGTTTCTAGGACCTCCCAGGCCAAGCCTAACGGTCTGGCCAACAGTAGAGCCCTTGCGGCCAGTCTGCCCTGTCCAGTCCTGGCCTTTCTCCTCTGCTCTGGTCCCAGTGAGCTCCTACTCATCCTGCAGGACCCTACTGGGTTTTTCATGTCGCTGATGATGCCCGAGGAGGAGGTGGAAAACCCACCCAGGGAGTGTGGGAAGAGAAGGGATTCTGACTCATATGAAAGACAGATGAGGCCAGCGCCGTGACTCACTAGGCTAATCCTCCAACTAGCGGCGCCGGCACACCGGGTTCTAGTCCCGGTCGGGGCACCAGATTCTGTCCCGGTTGCCCCTCTTCCAGGCCAGCTCTCTGCTGTGGCCAGGGAGTGCAGTGGAGGATGGCCCAAGTGCTTGGGCCCTGCACCCCATGGGAGACCAGGAGAAGCACCTGGCTCCTGCCTTCGGATCGGCACAGTGCGCCGGCCGCAGCGTGCCAGCCGTGGCGGCCATTGGAGGGTGAACCAACGGCAAAAGGAAGACCTTTCTCTCTGTCTCTGTCTCTCACTATCCACTCTGCCTGTCAAAAAAAAAAAAAAAAAAAAAAAAAAACAGATGAGGCCAGTGCCGCGGCTCACTAGGCTAATCCTCCACCTGCGGTGCAGGCACACCGGGTTCTAGTCCTGGTTGGGGCGCCGGATTCTGTCCCGGTTGCCCCTCTTCCAGTCCAGCTCTCTGCTGTGGCCCCGGGAGTGCAGTGGAGGATGGCCCAAGTGCTTGGGCTTTGCACCCGCATGGGAGACCAGGAGGAAGCACCTGGCTCCTGGCTTCAGATCGACGCAACATGCCAGCCATGGCGGCCATTTGGGGGGTGAACCAATGGAAGGAAGACCTTTCTCTCTGTCTCTCTCTCACTGTCTAACTCTGCCTGTCCAAAAAAAAAAAAAAAAAAAAAAGACGATGAACCTGGAAGGCGGGATGCGAGGTGAGATAAGGCAGACAGGGAGGGACTGTCAGTGTGACTGCACCTGCCCGAGGTCACCAAGAGAGACAGAGTACGGGTGCCTTAGGCTGGGCTGAGAAGGGGACAAGCAATCGGGGTTTTTCCTGGGTGCCGAGCCGCTGTTCAGGAAGATGAGATAGTCCTGGAGATGGGTGGTGGCGATCATCGCGCAACATCAACACCACCAAACTGGGTGCCTACAAGGGTTAGCAAGGTGAGCTTCTGTGTTATTGGTGAGGATATTTAACCACAGGAAACATGACGCTTGGGGCCGGGGTTTGGGGCACAGGTTAAGATGCTGCTTGGGAAACCTGCGTCTCCCGTGGGAGGGCCTGGGTTCCACTCACAACCTAGCTTCTTTTTCTTTTTTTTTAAAGATTTATTTATTTGAAAGTCAGAGTCACACAGAGAGAAGAGAGGCAGAGAGAGAGAGAGGTCTTCCATCTGCTGGTTCACTCCCCAATTGGCCGTAACAGCTGGAGCTGCACCAATCAGAAACCAGGAGCTTCTTCCAGGTCTCCCACACAGGTGCAGGGGCCCAAGGACTTGGGCCATCTTCTACTGGTTTCCCAGGCCATAGCAGAGAGCTGGATGGGAAGTGGAGCAGCCGGGTCTCGAACCGGTGCCCATACGGGATGCCAGCACTTCAAGCCAGGGCGCTAACCCGCTGCGCCACAGCGCCGGCCCCACAACCTAACTTCTAACCCAGGGCTCCTGGAGATGCTTGGCTCCTGGCTTCAACCCAGCCCGGCCCCAGCTGGTGCAGGCCTTTGGGGAGTGAATCAGTAAATATCTCTCTCTCTCTCTCTGCCTTTCAAACAATTTAGAATCAATTTCTAAATTCTTACAATTTTAGCTTTTAATTTATTTGAAAGACAGAGTGAGTGAGCGACAGGGATGGGGAGGGGAGAGGGCCTTCATCCTCTGACTCTTCCCCCAAATGCCCACAGTGGCTGGGGCTGGGCCAGGCTGGAGCCAGGAGCACAGAACTCAATCTGGGTCTTCCATGTGGATGACAGGGACCCACGTACTTGAGCCACCGCCTGCTGCCTCCTGCACATTAGCAAGAAGCTGGGTCAGAGGCAGAGGCAGGACTTGAACCCAGGCCTCTGACTGTGGTTATGGCTATGCCCAGCCACAGCTTAACCTCTGAGCCACAACATCGGGCCCAATTTTTTAAAAAGATTTATTCATTATTTTTGAAAGTCAGAGGGAGAGGGAGAGGAAGAGAGAGTTAGAGAGATTTTCCATCCCTCGTTCACCCCCGAGATGGCCACAGGAGCTTCTTCCAGGTCTCCCACGTGGGTGCAAGGGCCCAGGCACTTGGGCCATCATCTGCTACTTTCCCACGTGGACATCCAGGGAGCTGGATCAAAAGTAGAGCAGCCGGGACTCGAACCGGCACCCATATGGAATACCAGCATCACAGGCGGCAGCTTCACCTGCTGCACCCCAGCGCCAGCCCTGCAGTTTTTTAATTAAAAAAATTCATGATTTAGTATGAGGATTTTGAAAAACAGATGAAAAGCGACTTCAGATGTACACAGATTCCTTCCGAGTAAGAACTGTCTACTTTTTGCTTCATCCCGTACGTGTCCACATAATCGTGGAAAATACACGTCCAGCCTGGTGCCATGTACTCTTGAAAAGCACTGCTCTCAGGGCTCACGGACCGGCGGGAGCCAGACTGACCCCGGGCAGGGCGACTGCTCTCCCAGCACGCTCCCAGATCCCTTCACCCCCACTCATAGCACGTGCCATCTTCCCCTTGTCGCCTAACCCCATGGCCACCTGTCAGTTGGCAGAACTGGGCCATCCGCCCAGGGGGGCTGTGTCTCACCTGTCTTTGTGGTCCCAAGGCACCAGGCTGAGTACCCAACACGCAGTAGGTGTGCAGGCTTAGTGCCTGACACACAGTAGGTACTCAGACTTAGTGCCCAACACACAGTAGGTACTCAGGCTGAGTGCCTGACATGCAGTAGGTACTCAGACTTAGTGCCCAACACGCAGTAGGTACTCAGGCTGAGTGCCTGACACACAATAGTACTCAGACTTAGTGCCCGACACACAGTAGGTGTGCAGGCTGAGTGCCTGACACGCAGCAGGCGCACAGTGTTGTTCTAGAGATGACCAGCACGTGGATTCGCCTGGGGTTTCGAGCCTCAGGTACGTGGGCTCAGACAGGCCCTCCCGCTCACAGGGGTCCCACTTCCAGGGGTAACGCAGGTTAAGTCTTTCTCCAGATCCCTTGCGTCCCAAGTGTCTGGGGCTTCAGACCTTGTTGGAGTTTGGAGTATCTGGCTGGACATCACAAGATGTCTAAGGGATTAGACCCAGGTCCAAGGGAAATGCACCTGCGGCTCATGTACGCTTCAGACGCAGGGCCTGAAGGCCGTTAGTCAGTATACTGGGAGCGCACCTGTGTGCTAACTGCGGCCCCGAGACACCAGGCCACAGGTGGATCCGGGCTGGGGTCTGGTCAGGGCTCAGGGATGTTCTGAGGGGCAGGTGTTGGGGCACAGTGGGTTCGGCTGCTGCTTGCCATGCTTATACCCCCCCATCTGAGTGCTTCTTCAAGCCCTGGCTGCCCCAGCTTCCTGCTGCACCTGAGAGCCACAGGATAATGGCCCATGGGGCTGGGTCCCTGTACCCACGTGAGAGACCTGCATGGAGTCCCTGGCTCCTGACTTCAGCCTGGCCCAGTCCTGGCTGTCACAGGCATTTAGGGGGTGAACCAGCGGATCAAAGATCTCTCTCACTAGGTCCCGCTGCTTTTTAAATACATAAATAAAGTTGTGCATCTTGGAGCATCTTGGATTTCAGGTATACAGACCAGGGATGCCGTATCAGCCACTGTCATTTGTTGGGCAGACTCTTTGTTAGTGCTTTATCAACACTGACTTGTTCATTCAACAAACAAGCACCCACCACATGCCAGGCGATTGTCTTCATGCATAAAAGCTGTTGACCGACCGGGCGCGAGGCACAGCACAGGCCCCGGAGAGTCAGAGTGAGCAGGACAGGCAGGTCCTGGGTTTTCTTCTCATCAAATCCTCACAGCACCCATTGTACAGATAAATAAACTGAGGCCTGGAAGTTCTGACTCCAAGCCTAGCCTTCTGCTCCTCCCATCACTCTACGGGGGTTGCGCAGCCAGAACCTGAGAGCAGTCGAGTTCCTTCTCTTCCCGCAACAGCTTCACGAGCCCTACTACGTGCTGGAGCCATTGCCGAATGCCTGTGCCCAGGGCCTCCTGCCTCCGCACACGCACAGCCCACCCTGGCCTGACCCCGTGCCGTCTCCCAGGCAGCCAGAGAGAAGGCAGGACCTGGGGAGGCAGGCCTGCTGCCAAGGGTGGTCATCTCAGCGGATCCCGCTGGGCGCCTCCTGTGCACCCGGCGCCCGCGTGATTGTGACGTCATACTATTCACAGGAACTACTCTGTAATGATGGCATGGAGATAAACGGTTCTGTTGATGGTTGTCTGCCAATGACCATGGTCATCCCCTGAGCCAAAAAAAAAATGCTACGACAGAGACCTACAGTCACGGAAAAGGAGGCAGAGTAAGACTTTATTTATTTCTTTCTTAAATGTATGTATTTATTTGAAAGGCAGAGTTACAGAGAGGCAGAGGCAGAGAGAGAGAGAGGGGTCTTCCATCTGCTGGTTCACTCCCATATGGCTGCAACAGCTGGAGCGGGGCCAATCCGAAGCCAGGAGCTTCTTCCAGGTCTCCCACGTGGGTGCAGGAGCCCAAGGACTTGGGCCATCCTCCACCGTTTTCCCAGGCCATAGCAGAGAGCTGGATCAGAAGAGGAGCAACAGGGGCTTGAAACGGTGCCCATATGGGATGCTGGCATTGCAGACGGAGGCTTAACCTACTGCGCCACCACGCCGGCCCAAAAAAGTCTCTTTGTTTCATGTAGATGAAATGCACAGGGCATGAAATTGACTATTTTTTAAAAGTTATTTATTTACTTATAAATAAGTAAAGAGAGAAGTAATAAGTAAAGAGAGAAGAGGGTGAAAGAGAGAGTGAGCAAGAGAGAGAGCGAGAGCGAGAGCGAGAGAGCGAGAGAGAGAGAGGCACTCTATCTGCTGCTTCACTCTCCAAATGCATACAAGGCTGGGACCGCAGCAGGCGGAAGCCCGGAGTCAGGAATTCAGTGCAGTTCCCACGTGGGTGGCAGAGACTCCAGCACTTGCGCTCTCGTCTGTTGTCTCCCAGGTGCATTAGCAAGAAGCTGGCACCAGAAGTGGAGGAGCGACTGGGACCCTGGCCCCCTGCTGCGTTGTCTTCGCCGCTGTGCCGAGCCCCCTCGGGACCGGGTAGCACCACCCCACCCCCCCGCCAGGGTGAAGTCCAGTCTCATGAAGCAGCCACTGCCCCTGGCACGGCCACAGCCACCAATCTGCCTGCCGTCCATAGAGACGTGCCTCTTTGGGACCTTTCATAGCGATGCATGCTCCCTGGACCCTGGGCCTGTGTGACGCAGCGCTCAATGAAGCATGTGGACCTCAGGGCCTGTTACCTGTGGCCAAGGTCCCCCTTGGGTTCCCCAGTTCGTGGCTCCACAAATATTGGAGGGACAGCCGAGCCTTGTTCGTTGCTGGATCTGTAGTGTCTGAGTAGCCGCGCTGTGGGTCGAAGGTTCCCTTCCCTCCAAAATGCACCTGCTGGGGACTTGAGCCCCAGCTCATCAGTGTTGGTGGGAGGGGGCTACTGGGAGGTCTTGAGACCCATCGTGGGTTAACACTGTTATCCTGAGCGCTGATTGGTGGTGGCAGGAAGGGGTTACTGAGAAAGAGGGTGCGTTCATGTGTTCCCTCCACACTCTTGCTCTCTGGCCTTGCTGTCTTCCGCCATGCAACGCGGCCCCTCCGCCTTGGGACGGCCCCGCCTCCACAGGAGACATACCTATCTGAGAATCGGACTTAAAATCTGGCAGCTGGCCCCGGCAGAGGAGCACGGGGTTTGAGTGCAAATCCCAGCTCACGTGCATGCTGGGTGACCGTGGCCCAGGCCCTCTCCCTCTGCACATCTGGAAATCAGGGCCAGCGCAGGGGGAGGGGGCCCGCGCTGGCTCCGGGGGGCCGGGCCGTGCAGGGTTAAGGCTCTGCCGAGTCACGTGGCCGGTGGCCTTTCTCAACAGGACAAAAGGCCCTGATTTCATCCCGGGCTGCCGTAGCCACCACCGCTACCGCGGGGGCACAATGGGGCGCCGTCTGCCGCTCAGGTTTCGGGTCATAGCCCCGCCAGCCGGCCCGGCCCCACGGACAAAAGCCTCTTTGTTGCAAACCTATTTTTTTTAAATCCCTGAAGATATTAGCAGTGCAGGGGAGCTTATGCCGCATAGCAAGATGGTTCAGAAAGTGCGCTAGGAATGCCTTCCACGCGCAGGAGCGATCGCGCAGACGGATTCTGCCCGGTGTTTCCTTACCGAGAACAAGAGGGGCTTGGGGCACGCTCAGGGCCTCTGTTCTGGGCTGGCAGCGACGCGTCCAGGGCCAAGCGATCCTCACTCTCACCACCACATCCTCACCGGCCACGAGGCCCCGCCGGTGCCAGCCTGCCTCTGCACGAGACTGCCAGACCTCAGCACTTAGCTTCCGCCTTGTGGTCCCATTCCACAGCCGGGAAAACTGAGGTGCAGGGAGGCGTTGGCCTAAGGGACGGAGCCTCAGAATGGCACGCTCAGCCCCATGTTGCCCCCGTGGGCAGCTGATGGCCACCCAGTCCCACATCAACCCTGTCCCTTCAACTGCCCCACAGAGCAGTTGAGCCTCCCGCCGCTCTCCTCGCCATCAGCCCCAGACCACGTGAGAGCCCTGAGTTTGGAGGAAGTGACCATGACAGAGACCCAGGGTTCCCCAGCTCGTGCAGGCACTCACACCCCTCAGACGCCAGAGGCCCCTGCGGGGACAGCTCAGACTTGGAGCAGAAAGGCCAGCTTCCCGTTTGCCGTCTGTGGCCGCGCGACCCGAGGCCAAGGGCCGAGTTAACTCAGGGCCGGGCATTCGGCTCTGCGTGGGACCAGGCAGCAGGGCTAAAGGCCAGCCTCGGCCGCTGGCCCCGCTTCCGGCTGCCATTCGCTTCGGGAAGCGGCAGGCGGTGGCTCGAATTCCTGCCACCCACATGGGAGATCCATGGTGTGCCAGGGTGTGCCTCGCCCGGAAGCTGGAGTCGGAGCCAGGACCAGGGTCCGAGCTAAGGCTCTGGGATGTGGGATGCGGGAGTCACAACGGATGCGTCTTTTTTATTTTATTTTATTTATTATTTTTTTTTTTGACAGGCAGGGTGGACAGTGAGAGAGAGAGACAGAGAGAAAGGTCTTCCTTTGCCGTTGGTTCACCCTTCAATGGCCGCCGTGGCCGGCGTGCTGCTGCCGGCGCACCGCGCTGATCCGATGGCAGGAGCCAGGAGCCAGGTGCTTTTCCTGGTCTCCCATGGGGTGCAGGGCCCAAGCACTTGGGCCATCCTCCACTGCACTCCCGGGCCATAGCAGAGAGCTGGCCTGGAAAAGGGGCAACCGGGACAGAATCCGGCACCCGACTGGGACTAGAACCCGGTGTGCCGGTGCCGCAAGGCGGAGGATTAGCCTAGTGAGCTGCGGCGCCGGCTGCGTCTTTTAAAACATGCATTCGTTTATATTTATTTGAAAGGCAGAGAGAGAGAGAGAGAGGTCTTCCATCCACTGGTTCACTCGCCCTCAAGAGCTGAGGTGGGGCCTGGCTGGAGGCAGGAGCCAGGAGCTCCATCCAGGTCTCCCACATGGGTGACAGGGACCCAAGCTCCTGAGCCTTCGCTGCTGCCTCCCAGGTGCGCGTGAGCAGAAGCTGCAATTGAGATCAGGGCTAGGACTCGAACCCGGGCCCTCTGCTGCGGGTGGGGTGTGGTCTCTCCAGGGCCGGGCGCCATACACTCCCTCGTCATCATCGCCACCTGCAGCCTCTACACAGTGGGTGCTCGCAGGCAGCCCCTGCAGGGGTGCAGGGCGCTGGGCTTTGGCAACAGGCAGACTGGATCCGGATCCAGGCAATGACCCCGGGCGCCCTCCCGCGTCCCTGACCTTAGCGACAACGGGCGGACACATAGCAGGAGGGAGAGCGGAGACGCGGGTCAGAAGTGCCTGCCTGGCACCTGGCGCCGGCCGAGCGAGGGAGAGTCCATGGCGAGCTGGAAGATCAGAGAGCCAGGAGCCGGCGGCCGCCAGGAGACGCAGCCCCTGGACGCGAGGCAAGGTCAGCCTCCTCCAAGTTCCCGTAAGGCGGCCGCTCCGACTCGCTCCGTAACTTCGGAAAATATTCTCTTAGCTGGTCTTGATCCGAGTTCAGCAGTGACATGAAGGCAGGCTTTTCTCTTCTTGACAGCGTGAACACAGGGAGCAGCGGTGGGGTTTGCAGAGGGGGAGGCAAACACGGCCACGCGCGCCCCAGGTGCACACACACACACACACACACACACACACGGCAGCCCCGCGCCCGCCGCACCCGCGCTCCGCGTAGCTGCGGGTTATGTAAGTGCGGTTTGGGCCCGGGAGCTGGGCCGTGGCCTTGGGTTCTGCAGGGAGGCAGAGGAGTGTGGGTGAGGAGCCACTTGGCTCAGAATAAATCCAGAAACTCAAGGCAAGGGGAGAAAAAAATAAAAGTCCATTGAAGACGGACAGCTTGGAGCGCCCTGGACAAGGCACCGGAGCCAGGCTGGGGTGACCCCATCACGCAGAAAGTGGGGGCCAGAGGCCAGGGGAGGGGGTGTGCTCCCGTACCCTTTCTTTTTCTAAAAAAACATTATTTTTATTTTTGTTTCAAAGGCAGAGAGTCCCGCCCACGCAAGCGCTCACGCACGCACACAGAGAACTGGTCCTCCAGCCACTGGTCCACTCCCCAGAGGCCAGCCACCCCAGCTGGGTCCCCCACATGCGCGGCAGGGACTTGGGCCGTCACCTGCTGCCTCCCAGGGTGCACATGGGCGCCTGCCCGGTACCTGGCCAAGGGCCACCTCCCCAAATGCCCGCCTGGAGCCTGTGACCCCTCCAGCGGGGTGTAGGGGGAACCCCCATTGCTAACATGCCCACAAACACTTTGCATGGCCGTCCGCCGAGACTCCAGCCATCTCTCGGGGCTCTGGGTTTGCGGGGGCCCCCACTGGTGAGGGGTCAGGGCCAGCCAGCGAGAGCTTTGCTCCAGACGAGAGGAAGATGGGGTGGAGGGCGGCCAGCTCCTCCTGACCTGCTCGAGACCTTGTCGATTCTGAAACTGACAGTTTCACATTCTCGAACACTCCTCGGGCCCAAGCAGACAGAGGCAAGCCCTCGTGTTCCCCTCCCCCAGCAGCCCTGCGGGCCGCCACCATTGCCTTGGCACAGCGGTTTCACGTGGGTGTACAACACTCATTTTCCATAGGAGGCCAGGGGAGTCCCAGGGGCAAGACACACAGGGGGAGGGGCGAGGAAGAGAAAGACGGTGAAAGATGCCAGGGCTGGCGTTGTGGCGCAGCGGGTTAAGCCACCCCCTGTGATGCCAGTGTCCCCTATGAGCGCCAGTTTGAGTCCGACTTCCATTCCAGCTCCCTGTTAATGTCCTGGGAAAGCGGAAGATAGCACAAGTGCTTGGGTCCCTGGCTCTGTTTCTAGGAGCTTTGATCCTGTACCTTGGAAGGGAGGGAGTGACCCAGCCCTGCCCCGGGCTGGGGCCCCTTTTGCCTGAAGCGGGAACAGAGAGGAGAAGCAGCTGGCAGGAGGCCACACAGCAAGCCCAGGGCAGTCAGGACTCAGGCCTTCCCTCAGGCTACCAGGCAGGCCAGCAGTTCCTAGCATGGCCCCTGCAGGGTGGAATCGGACCAAAGACACGGCTTAGAGATGCTCAGGTTTTCAAAAACCGACTGTAGCCGCTGCCCGCTGGCCAGCCACATGCTGGTATCCCAAAGTCCTGTTGGTGGATATTTTTCATTGACAAAAATTCTACCATAGCTACGCATCACGGAATGTTGTAGCCGTATAGAAGACGGAAATGTTGGCCGGCGCCGCAGCTCACTAGGCTAATCCTCCACCTTGTGGCACCAGCACACCGGGTTCTAGTCCCGGTCGGGGCGCCGGATTCTGTCCCGGTTGCCCCTCTTCCAGGCCAGCTCTCTGCTGTGGCCAGGGAGTGCAGTGGAGGATGGCCCAAGTGCTTGGGCCCTGCACCCCATGGGAGACCAGGAGAAGCACCTGGCTCCTGCCATCGGATCAGCGTGGTGCGCCGGCCACGGCGGCCATTGGAGGGTGAACCAACGGCAAAGGAAGACCTTTCTCTCTGTCTCTCTCTCTCACTGTCCACTCTGCCTGTCCAAAAAAAAAAAAAAGAAGAAGACGGAAATGCTGTCATCGCGGTCACACGGGTGCAAGATGCGATGCCAAGGGAAGTCAGCCAGGCACAGGAGGACAAGTGCGGGGCCCAGCGCGGCGGCTCAGAGGGGTAAGCTGCAGTCCACAATGCCAGCAGCCCAGTTTCAGTCCCTGCTACTCCGCTTCTGATCCAGCTCCCTGCTGATGCACCTGCAAAAGCAGCGGAAGATGGCCCGAGTGCGTGGGCCCCTGCCAATCACATGGGAGACCCGGATGGAGATTCAGGCTCCTGGCTTCAGCCCGGCCCGGCCATTGTGGCCATGTGGGGAGTGAGCCAGCGGATGGAGGATTCGCTCTCTCTCTTTCTCTCTCCCAACCCTTCAAATGAATCTTAAAAAAAAAAAAAAAAAAAAAAAAAAAAAAAAAAAAAAAAAAAAAAAGACTGAACAGGGTCTGGAACCTTCCAGAATGACCCACGCCTCGCCCCTTGGCCTCTCCGGGTCACCAGGTTGCCAGGGGCAGAGTGAGTGGCTGGCTGACGGGGCTGAGGTGCTGAGAAGCGGGTGACCACAGTGAGCGGTCGTCGGGCACCGTCCCTTCTAACGCACAGAGCTGCCCACAGCCCTGGGCCTCCTGGTCACCACCCGGCGTGGCACGCACGGAGCCCTAGAAAAACGATTGCTCAACCCAAAGGTGCTTACTCCGGTCTCGTCTGGCACAGTGGAAATCTCACCACAATCCGAATGCTCTGCGGAGAGCAAGGACTCATGTGTGCACATGTGTGCACCTGTACACAGGTGTGTGCATGCGTGTGCGTGCACATGTGTGCGTATGTATCCATGTGTGTGTGTGTGTGTGTGTGACTCAGTTACTCTTCAGACACAGCCACAACAGGCAACTTAGCAACTGCTAAAAACGTGAGCCCTGAGAAGCCCGCAGGGACAGGGGGCCTGGCCCCCTCAGAAGGGGAGGAGAAGCGTGTGGTTTTCCCCGCAGCCACGCAAGCTACACGTGCACCGACAGCCAGGGAGCAGACAGCCATGCGGTCCGAGCGCCGGCCCCTCAGATGGCCTTCCTGTTTCTTTGTGAGTGACTTGTAGGTTCAGGCTCAGGCCGCTGTGCGAGAGGAGACGCGGCCCTGGGTTCCCGAGCCGAGCCGTGGACTCCTTCCAGATCCCCGCCGCGGCACGGAGCAGTCGAAGCCTGGAGCAATTATGCTGGCGGGGCCCGCACCCTTCTCCCAGCCTCCTCCAAGATGACTCAGCCCCAGTGAGGCCCCTAATTGTCTCAACCTGTGCGGACGCCCAGCCACAGCCCGGCCCGCCCCAAACCCGCACTACTGGATCCCCGAGGGCCGCAGAGGCTGTCCGGGTTTTTGTTTCCGGGAAACAGGGAGCTAGCTGTCCCCCTCTCCTCTGCCTCGGGGGAGGGGACAGTCCTGGCCAGGTGGGCCAGGATTCCCAGCGCACTGTCCACAAGAACGCAGGGGCCTGCTGCACGCACCACGTGTTCCTTGTGATTTTCACTGGGGAGAGATGGGGTGGAGCGTTAACTGGAAGCTGGATTGGAAGTGGAGCAGCCGGGACTCGAACCAGCACCGCAGGTGTAGCCCCCTACGCCACACCACCGCCCCAGCTCCAAGCGTTATTTCTGACCTCGTCTTCCTGGTCCCCACCGCTGCCTACCACGGCCCCCAGGAACTCCTGGCCCCATGGGAAAGACACGATTCTCAGGCACACGGAAGGAACCTCAGGGACGTGCGTGGCGTCTCACTCACCTCCACTGCTCTGCCCAGCGCCCCGCACTCCTGGAAGACGGGAGCCCCCAGGGCCCTGGTGGCCCGCAGCTCTGCTGATCCCCACCCCACCGCGGGGGGCACCACACCCCGCGTCACACAGCAGGAATCCTCTTCCTGCAAAATCCAGGAACTCACCCACCATCACCGCACACAGAGCTGCGGCCGTGGGCTCTCATTCCTCCCTCGGCCCTGGGGAGCTGCCCACAGGGCCTGCCGAGAGTGGGTCCGGATTTGATGTTGCAGAGAACAAAAAAGAAACCAGAGACCCCGTGGAGGAAACTCAGGGTCGGAGCTGCAGCCCCGCGGAAGCGCTGCCCATATGCTTAATTGTGTTCCAATTATACAGAATGTTCCAGAATCGCCGCTCTGGGGTGGAGAGACACTAATGGCCATTATTACATTTGGACAGCCCTGATCGGCTTTATGGGCTTGGTGTTTTTTTTTTTTTTTTTTTTTTGGCCAGTACCGTGCCGCTCGCTGAGAGTGGCCAACCTGTTCTGACGTGGAAGGGACGCAGTCACCCGCGAGCAATGGCCTCCCCTGGGCGCCCAGGCATGGGGACTTGGCAGTGGTGTGCAGATCCGAGCAGCACAGACAAGCGATGCCAGGAGCTGTGATGGCCGGGAGGGCCCAACAGGTGGTCCAGGAGCTGCCAGGTGAGGCGAGGGAAGGGGCCGGGAGCCGAGGCAGAGGAAGAGCGCTCCAGCCGGAGCCGCGGCCCAGGGCCCCTGCCTGGTACATGCAGGAGTCGCGGCGTGGCTGGAGCGGGTGCCCCTGATGCTGGGCTACTGGGTAGAGCTCTGAGCAGAGGCGTGGACAGGCGGTGACCTCGCTGGTCCTTGAAAGAATCACCGTGGCTCCTCCGGGTGGGGGTGGGGGCGTGGAGAGGAGGGAAGCTCCCCCACCCCAGCAATCCAGGCTGAGAGGAGGGGCGCTGGGCTGATGAGAAGGGGGGTTCTGGACAGAGCTCGAAGGGAGAGCCAAGGGGCTCTGCTGATGCATGGGGGGGGGGGGGATGAGAGGTGCACTTGACCCAGGCAGTGGGCTGGGGGTTGAGCCCAGCCCCTCACACAGCCGCGGCCCAGCCTCTCGCCACCACAGCCTGCAGCGGGAGCCGTAGTGGACTCGCCTGCCTGCCTTGAAACAGCACGCGCAGGCAAGTGGCCCGCGGGGTCCGTGGGCTGGCGAGGTGATCACTCCGCCCCTTCTCCGGCTGCAGAATCGGCTCTGCTCTCTCGCTAGAAAGATGGGCTTGGGTGGGGGGTGGGGCCAGGCCCCTGGGTCAGCCGCAGTGTTTTGTTTTGTTCTTTAAGATTTATTTATGGGGCCGACATGGTAGGACAGTTGGTAAAGCTGCTGCCTGCAACACTGGCATCCCATATGGTTCAAATCCCGGCTGCTCTACTTCCAGTCCAGCACTTGCTAGTGTGCCCGGGAAAGCAGCAGAAGATGGCCCAAGTGGTTGGGCCCCTGCACCCACATGGGAGACCTGGATGAAGCTCCTGGCTTCAGCCTGGCCCAGCCCCAGACACCGTGGCCATTTGGGGAGTGAACCAGCAGATGGAAGATCTCTCTCGCTCTCGGTCTCTCCCTCTCTCTCTCTGTAACACAAATAAATAAAATAAATCCCTTTTAAAAAGGAAAGATTTATTTGAAAGGCAGAATTAGAAAGAAAAAGAGATTCCATCTGCTGGTTTACTTCTCAAACGCCCACAACAGCTGGGGGTGGGCGAGGCGGAAGCCAGGAGCCGGGAACTCCATCAAGGTCTCCAACCACCTGGGCCATCCTCTGCTGCTTCCCAAGGCACGTTAGCCAGGAAGCTGGATCCGAAGTGGAGCAGCCGGACTCGAACCAGCGCTCTGATATGGGATGCCGGTGTTGCAGGCGGTGTCTTAATCCACTGTGTCACCATGCCAGCCCCAAGCTGCCGTGTTTTGTGGACAGCTAAAACCCGTGCAGATGATCCCTCGTCGGCACCCGCTTCCAAGCCGCTGTGCAGAGAAGCAGGGGGTCTGCCCCTTTGCACAGACGAGGAGGCGGGAACAGAGGTGGCGGAATGCGCTACCCAGAGTGACTTTGGGGAAAGCCGGGTGTTGCGGTCAGGAGAACGGGAGACAGTCACGGCCTGGGCGAACCCTGCTCGGGGTGAGTGAGGGAGAGAGCACAGGGCGGGGGCTTGCGGAGCCCAGAGTGGCTGGCTTCCCAAACTCCCAGTCCCCACCACGGGGCCTGCACGAGTTGAGCACCCAGGGAGCCACGGGCTTTAAATTTTTTATTTATTTATTTATTTATTTTGACAGGCAGAGTGGATAGTGAGAGACAGAGACAGAGAGAAAGGTCTTCCTTTGCCGTTGGTTCACCCTCCAATGGCCGCCGCGGCAGGCACACTGCGGCCGGCGCACCGCGCTGATCCAATGGCAGGAGCCAGGAGCCAGGTGCTTCTCCTGGTCTCCCATGGGGTGCAGGGCCCAAGCACTTGGGCCATCCTCCACTGCACTCCCTGGCCACAGCAGAGAGCTGGCCTGGGAGAGGGGCAACCGGGACAGAATCCGGCGCCCCAACCGGGACTAGAACCCGGTGTGCCGGCACCGCAAGGCGGAGGATTAACCTAGTGAGCCGCGGCGCCGGCCTTTTTTTTTTTTAAATTTAATTAATTAATTTATTTATTTTGACAGGCAGAGTGGATAGTGAGAAAGAGAGAGAGAGAGAGAGAGAGAGAGAGAAAGGCCACAGGCTTTAGATGTTCGGAAGCAGAGGGGTGCCGGGCTTCCTCGCTCAGGTTCGCGGGGTGCAGCCTCGGGTCCCCTCTGCCTGCACAAAGCGGGGCGGAGTAATTCCATCTCCCAGGCTCACCGTTCCGCTCCATCACGCTTTAGTTCTTAGACCTCAGGCATTCTTTGTTCCATCTTGAAAGTTTCAAGGTTTTCATCCCCTTAAAAAAAAAAAAAAAACACAAACTGCCTAGATCAAATTCCAGCGCGGCTAGAATTTCCTACCCAAGTCCACCCAGAACGTGGGAGACGGCCGTGGGAAATCCGTGTGGGTCACTCTCCTTCGCATCCCAAGCTCTCTCTCTCTGCTCAGTCTTCTCTGAGTGGGAGAAGCCGGGCCCGGAGCTGGAACCTCCGATGGGACAGTGTGAGCAGGGTGGGGAGTGGGGGCGCGCGCCGAGGGGCCAGACGCCGCATCCCACACTGGAGTGCTAGGGTCAGGTTCTGACTACTCCTCTGCTTCTGGCCCCGCTTCGGGTGGGGGGCACACACCCTGGGAGGCAGGAGGTGATGGTGCAAATGCTTGGGTCCCTGCCACCCAGAGGGGAGACCTGGATGGGGCTCCTGGCTCCTGGCTCTGGCCTGGCCCAACCCTGGCCTTGGAGGGCATTTGGAGAGTGAACCAGCGGATGCACGGTCTCTCCCCCTCTCTCTTTCTCTCTCTGCTTTTCAAATAAAATTCTTAAAAGAAAAAGTGGCCTGGGCAGGGGGAGGAGAACACTGTCAAGCACGAGAGCACTCTGCTAACTTCGTGCCAGACGGTCCCCAAGCCCGGGGTGTACCAGGCACCTGTGCAGGGGCCCTGGGGACACTTGAGGCTTTCTGCCCCAGTTCCCAAACTCAGGCACTCTTCAGAAGCACACGCGGGAATTGGCCAAACACAGAAGCTTAACAGTTCTTCTGCAGGTCCAGGGTGCATAGGGACACCAGCTGAGAGATTCTCCAGCTCAAAGATTTATCCATGCACCTGAGAGGCAGAGTTACAGACAGAGTAAGAGGTCTTCTACCCACTGGTTCAATCCCCAAATGGTTGCTACGGCACAGCCAGGAGCCAGGAGTTTTTTCTGGGTCTCCCACATGGGTGCAGGGGTCCAAGCATGTGGGCCACCTTCCACTGCTTTCCCAGGCCACAGCAGAGAGCTGGATTGGAAGTGGAGCAGCCGGGACTCGAACAGGCGCCCATACTGGACGCAGGCTTTGCCCTCTACGCCACAGTGCCAGCCCCCTAGAGACTAGTTCTACAACCAGGATAGTCCCAGGCTCATCCTCCACCCAGCAGTCTGCGTGTGTAACATGCGCCCCAGGCGACTCAGACGCAGGCAGCCCACGGGCCAGTGGGGCACAGGGACAGAACTCTGAGTCCCATCTTCCCGGGGGGCAGGTGAGTCGGGGCTGGGGGTAAGGGGGTGCGGGTAAGACTGGCTGGAGGGGCTGGGGAACCCGGGCAGAAGGGGCAGCCAAGGTTCCCTGGGGTGAAAGAGACCTTAACCCTGACTCGGGCGCAGTGGGTCCGCCTCCCAGCAGCCCCCAGCACAGCGGGCCACCGGAAGCAGACGCAAACCGTGCAAGGGCTGGATTCGCCCGACCGGGTGCCGACGTCCGAGCTGCTCAGGACAGCCGGGCCAAACTTCCCGGCAAGCCCTGAGCTTGGCTTCCGTGAGCGGTGGGATAGCTGGGATGGAGGCTGAACCTTGGAGAAGTATTAATGAAAATGTCGCAGGCACTAAAGTCATAGCAGATGTGGCTACACGGGCAGACAGAGCTGATAAGAAACAGCCAGAGAGAGAACAAAAGCTCTTGAGATTAGGTCAAGGGCAGGCACCTCCCTCCTAAAAAAACATCCAGGGGTCCCCCTGGGCCAGCGGGCGGAGCGCTGTGGCTCGGGCGGAACGAGCTGACATTTTGGTGCCACTGTGTTATATATCGGCATCGCGACAGGGCAGCGTCCGCGGGCCTCCACGTCGGCAAATAAATATTACGTCTCCATCCTCAGCTAAGCAGGGCTGTGGTTGCATTCCTATTACTTCATGTGGATTAACCATCTGGAAGTTGAATCAAGCCACAGAGTGAAGAATGGGATCCAATTTTGAATTCACCAAAATAAGCCGTACTAGTCTCAATTTACGGCAGATGGCTGTGCCGTCTCAGCGGGCCAAAAAATCTCTCTGCAAAAAAAAAGAATAAAGTTTATGCCAATTACTGTAATAGGAACCAGCATAACAACTGCGCGGGGTTGGGGGAGATCGCAGATAGCGTTCACAACGGCGGGGGGCCGGGAGCGCCATGGGGACCAGGCTAATTCATTAAGAGAATGCCAGGGCAGAAGCACTCCCTCACAGAGGCCGGGAGGGGCCGACCTGGAGCGGCTCCGCCTGGGAGGGGGCCGGGGCCGGGGCCGGGGGCCCGGGGCCGGCAGTGGTTACATCAGGTTATGGAACAAGGCTGCCTGCTTCCCATACGATGTTGCTTCAGCTCCTGCGTCTGTGTTCTCTTTAATTTTTTAAACATTTATTTGA
The DNA here is from genome assembly GCF_964237555.1 of Oryctolagus cuniculus. Classification (NCBI taxonomy): domain Eukaryota; kingdom Metazoa; phylum Chordata; class Mammalia; order Lagomorpha; family Leporidae; genus Oryctolagus; species Oryctolagus cuniculus. The sequence goes on from NC_091452.1 coordinate 21,295,227, forward strand.
GAAGCAGAGAGACAGAGAGAGAGAGAGAATTTTCGATCTGCTGGTTCACTCCCCAAATGGGCCAAGAGCTCCATCTAGGTCTCTGCTATGTGGGTGGCAGGGGCCCAAGCTCCTGGGCCACCACCCACTGCCTTCCCAGGCGCATCAGCCCGAAGCTGGATGGGAAACGAAGCTAGCAACCAGTGCTCCCTGTGTGGTGCTCCCTGTGTGGATGCCGGGGTCATGAGCTGCGGCTTCACCTGCTGCACGCCGCCGGCCTTTTCCACCTGTTCTTTTATTTATTTATTTGAGAGGTAGAGTTACAGACAGTGAGAGGGAGAGACAGAGAAAGGTCTTCCATCTGCTGGTTCACTCCCCAAATGGCTGCTACAGCTGGCGCTGTGCCGATCCGAAGCCAGGAGCCAGGTGATTCCTCTTGGTCTCCCATGCAGGTGCAGGGGCCCAAGCACTTGGGCTATCCTCCACTGCCTTCCCGGGCCACAGCAGAGAGCTGGATGGGAAGAGGAGCAGCCGGGACTCGAACTGGCGCCCACATGGGATGCCGGCGCCGCAGGCGGAGCCTTAACCTACTGCGCCACGGCACCAACCCCCTACCTGTTCTTAATTCAAAGTGCATCTGACTTCTGGGGCTCAGCACCAGGCTCACCCAGGACTGTCCTGGTTTTTAAGCACCTTGGAACCTTCTGTCCCAGGCAAACAGAGATGCCTGTCACCCTGGCTAATAAATAAACCAAACCAGGGGCAAGCAAGCCCAGGGACGTGGAGGCTTCCATGCACTGCTTAGATGTTTCTTGGGGCACCCATTACCCCGCTTCCAGTGGCAGGGCAAGGCTCGGAGGGGCCGTGACTCACTCATGGCTCCGTCGCTCAGTAAGTGGAGGTGGCAGGCATGGAACGCAGGCCCTGGGTGCTGGAGCTCCCCCAGGCAATGCGGCCTGAGTCAGCCTCCAAGTCCACCAGCAGAGCCCGCGGTCCCCGGGGCGACTGACAGCAAGGGAGGGAGGCTCAGCACATGCTGTGGCCCAGACAGCTCCTGCCTGCTCCCCCAGGGCCTGAGCAGACACGGGGGCTGCGGTTCATCCTGGCGGCCCCGAGCCAAGGCTGGACCAGTAGGGCTGTTCAGGGTCACCAGTGCCCTCCCCTCCGCACCCTGGTCCAGGCCAAGTGGGAGAAGCCCCCGTCCAGGGCCGGGACGACATGTGCGCGGGGGATCTCGCCGGCAGGAATGCAGGCACACAAGTGGAAAATCTGGGCCTGCCGGGCTGGAAGGGGCCCGAGGAATCCAGAGAGCCTCCCAGCTCCCCGCCGGCTTTCTGGCACGCGCCTAGGGGAGAGGAGTGAGCTCATGGGCCAGCCACCAGATGCCGGGCTCAAAGTCCTGCTCCCCGGCAAGAGACGCCGCTGCCTGCCTGTCACGTAGGGCGAGTATGCTGGACGCCTCGGGCATTACAAGATTCTCTAGTGAAGTCCAACAGCGAGGACAACTCCCGGGGTGGGGAGGAGGGGACAACCAGGCACAATCCCAGCACGCGAGCGGCTGCAGGGCCTCCCTGATGTCCCGGCCCCGTGCGGGTGACAGGGACAGCAGCAGCTCCGACCTGGCACCTCCATGGGGTGCAAGTGCGGCTGAACCTTCGCTCGCAGGCCGCTGCCCACAGGGCCCGGGGCGCAGGAGCAGGAACCCTGCAGCTGGGGTGGGCTAGGAAGCGGGGGGGGGGGGTTCTCCCGGCCCCCGGGGCTCTGGGCAGAGACGGCGGCAGCAGCTGGCTCCCAGCGGTGTTGAAGAATGCGGGAGAACATTCGTCCGTCACTTCGGGCCTCGGTGAAGGCCAAGGCAGTTCTGAAAGAGGCCAGGACGAGTGCAGCCGAGTGACTGGCCCTCGACCACAAGCCTGGCCCCACCACTCTGAACAGTCCGACCCGGGGCAAAGCCGCTCATCTGGGCCCGTCTCCCCGTCCATACAAAGGGGAGCGAGGCCGCACCTACGTCATAGGGTGGTTGTGAAACTGGCGCTCTGGAAGGGGGTGCAGGTGTCACAGTGGGGGCTTAACCCGCCGGCCACAGCACTGGCTCAGCCGTGAGGATTCAGCGAGACTGGTGACGTGCTGCCTCGGACCGGCTGGGCGTGTTCCTTTCTCATCTGCTGATTTAAAAGGAACAACCCTAGGAGGAAGGACCCCGGCTGCTCTGCTTCTGATCCGGCTCCCTGCTAATGCGCCTGGGAAAGCAGTGGGAGATGGCAAACTTGGGCCCTCGGGCCAAACCCAGCCCGCTGCCATTTGCGTCAACAGCTCTGCTGACATTCACGGATGTCACGTCTATGGCTACTCCCACGCTAGAGGTGGAGCGGAGACCAAATGACCCACAGAGGCCAAAATGTTTGCCGTCTGGGCCTTGACAGAAAGCTCCCTGCGCGCAGCTCTTCTGGGCTGGAGCCTAAGCCTCTCGGGCGTGGCCAGAAGCACTCACAGCACCCTCTAGGGGGCGGGGCCGAGGCTTCAGAGCTTGTGGGCCCCGGGAGAGCAGGTGCTGCTGACCACAGGCGCCTGCAGGGAGCTGGCCAGCCCTGGGGCGCCCTGAGGTGCCGCCTCCTTTCAGCACACCTGTTGTAAGCCGTAAGCCGTGCCTCCGTTCCACCCCATGGGCCACCCCCACTCCACTGAGCCTGGAAGGGCTCGCCAAGGGGGCGCTGTACTGCTTCTCACAGACCCGAGGGGCTGATTCCACCCAAGGCGGCGTCTCGTGGCCCCGGGGAGACTGAGGCCACTTTCTAGGCAAAGGCCTGGCTCACTGAGCCCCGTCAGAAGCCACGACGTCGAGCCCAGGCTCACACGCCGGCGGTGGCATCTAAGACGCCAAACCTCAACTGTGGGAAGGCACAGGAGACGCATAAACCTCTGTGAGTACAGCATTTACTTCAACAGTCAGATGGCAGTATCTGGACAGCACCGGCAGAGTGAAGCGAAATTTCCATTGGGAAGTTCAACCTCCCGCCCGATGGATCGGCGCCCCCACTGGCACCGACGGCCTTGGCATCTTCAGTTTCTATTGGCTGGGAGTCGCGAGCAGGTCATGTGGTCCACAAAACCTACTGTTCAGCCTTACTTCGGAAGCCTGCAGGCCCCTGTCCCCGCTGAGGATCAGCACGGAGGAGGGACAACGGTTCACAAGCATCCGGGGGCACCTTCGGAGACCTGGGACCAACTCCGCTTTCTGGCTTGAGAGGCACGGCCAGCAAGGGGTTCAGAGGAACGCTGGGCACACACTGGGGGACGAGGCTGGCTTTCCTCTGGCTTGCAGGAGCCTCAGAAACCTCTGGTCTAGATGCCCAGCTAGGGAGAACGTGTTCCCTTCTCGCAGTGTGTGCCAACAGCTCCCGGGACTGCCAGGCCGGCTCAGCTGGTCAGCAGGCATTCACGCCCAGGACAGACTTGATCCTCCGGATCCCCGCCCACAACTCAGGACTCACAGGGGCCTCCGCACAGGCCGGACAGCGCCGTGAGCACAGGAGGAGTCATTTCTGTTTCCTTCGGGAGGGATATATGGGGTCCAACTAGCTTCCAGTGACTGTGGGGCATAGATGACACCCACTGCACGCTAGGGAACGCTTCCTGGACTAAGTGGCACCGAGCTCCGGGGCTTTGAAAACTGGGCAGGGAGCCAACTACCTGGAGGGAAGATCTTCCGGGAAGACACAATGGGAATCCCGTCACTTTCCCCACAATTCGCAAAGGGGGCCACCAAACCCAGGTCTGACAAGGGACATCTTTAAAGGCTTTCCACTCGATCCTAAGGCACCAGGGAGTACACAAGCGGAATTACTTCACACCAGCACCTGGGGCATTAAGAGCCGACACTCAAGAGACCACAGACACTGGGGACGGTGAGAAGGGCATGGCTGGCCCAGGGGAGGCCGTCCTTACTTACATGACTTACAGAGAAACTTGCAAACGAGCGAGCAAACCACGCAGCAGCAGTGGCTCCGGACAGATCGCGGCCTCTCCCGGGGACTGCAGGCCACTCTGAGTGCCAGGGAGCAGAGTGGGCTACCCCGCAGTAGACGCCTCGCCCCAGGGGCTCCGCCGGGAGGGATGGGCCCTGTGCTCTTCTCTGCAGAGGGCTCCCAGGGCTGTGCACGCTTAGCTTGGTACGGGAGCTTTTCTAGAGGTAGCATCAGAGTACCTGCCAATCCTCCTCTGCCCAATGCAACCTGGCTGAACTGGTTTTGGAGGGACCAGGAAGCGCTGCTTAGCTTGCAGCGGGGTTCCCTCGGCAGCAGACTGTGACCTGGTCCACAGCTGTCATCTCTGGGTAGCCGTTGGTTGCTGCTCAACATTTCCACGTTAAGAGGCACAAGCCTGGGGCGAGGACTGTGGCTTAGTGGGTAAAGCTGCCGCCTGCGGTGCCAGCATCCCCTATGCGTGCTACTTCCAGAACCAGCTGCTCGGCTTCCGACCCAGCTCCCTGCGAATGCACCTGGGGAAGCAGTGGAAGATGGCCCAAGTCCTTGGGCCCCTGCACCCACGTGGAGACCCGGAAGAAGCTCCTGATTGGCCCAGCTCCAGCTTTCGTGGCCATTTAGGGAGTGAACTAGAGGATGAAGAGCTATTTCTGCCTTTCAAATAAAAAAAGAAACCCAGGTCTGAGCAACACTGGCAACGTCCCTGGGGAAGCACCCCTGTTGGCAGCAGGACCTCCCTCCCAACTGCGCCAAGTCTCCATCTCCACCACCACAGCCAGTGAACTTGAAAGCGGCTGTCTGGAGGCAATGAACTCCACCCCACTATTGTGTGGCTCTCCTGACAGCAGATCTGGGGGTCTAAGGACCAAGTCGGAACATTCTCATCACAGACTGCACCGCAGTCCCCCACGGAGCCCTGCCATCCTGAGAGATGTGTGAAGGATGCACACCCAGCTTCTCAACTTGGCAAGCTGATGGCACACAGAGCAGCAGACACTGAGGCCAGGGGTCAGGTCCCCCAAGGAGCGGAGGAGCCCCACCCTGGAGGGCCCTGTGGGTGCCACGGACACAGCATCTACACGGACCCGGCCTCCACGCAGCTCGAGACGTGGCCCCTTGGGTCCCAGCTGCCTGTGGCTGGACCTTCTCTCTAGTGAGGCTGAAGACCCCTCTCTGACGGGAAGTTCACTCGCCAGGCGTCTGTCTCCCACGCCAGGCTGCAGCTTTTCTGCACCTCGGTGCCTCTCCAGATGCAGAAAATCCACCCTGGCCACCTCTCTCAACAGGCAGCCCCAGAACCTAAGGTGGAGAGCAGACCGGCAGCACGCGGTCCTCGCAGGGGGGAGGTGAACCAGCCCTGAGCCCAAACGCCTCAATCCTCTACTGGCCGGAACTGAAAAGGAACTTCCTAACACTTAAGGATTTTCCGTATTTTATTTGTTTAAAACCGATTTTCAGAAAGCCAAGAATCATAGTATGTAATACTTTTTCAGTTACTGTTCCAGTGCTTTTTAAAAAAGATGTCATTTATTTGAAAGGCAGAGTTACCAGGATGGGGGTGTGGGGGGAAGAGAGAGAGCACTCCCATCCCCTGATGGCCCCAACGGCCAGGGCTGGGGCAGGCTGAAGCCAGGAGCCTGGGACTCCATCCAGGTCTCCCACCTTGGTGGCAGGAGTCCAGGCACCTGGGCCACCTTCCACTGCCCTCCCCGGAGCAGCAGCGGGGAGCTGGATCCGAAGTGGAGCAGCTGGGACTTGAATGGTGCTCACGTGGGATGCCGGCGTTGCAGGCTGCACTTAGTTTTGAAATCCAGAGTTATTTTAGAAACCCAAGGTAGCAACTTAGTGTCGCACAGGCGCACGGCGAGGGCGAGGAGAGGACAGAGCCTTTCTGTGGCTCCCTTTCCCAGAGCGGTGGGAAAGCTGGGCGCAGCGCTCCACGGCGCCTCAGGCGGATGCGGCATCAGGAACAAGCACTCAGCACACAAGGGGCATTTCTGTGAAATTTATTTTCTGTTTAAATTTCATTTACTTTGTTTTACTGTAATTTACACAAGAGACTGCCAAGTAAACTAGGTATTTTACGTTCACCACACATTCCCTCAAGTCTCCACAGTTGTTAGGAAAACATTAGAATCCATGTGCCGGGCTCTCGTTCGCATGTGCGCCCAGGCTCCCAATGATCCTACAGACGCCAGTGAGAGTTAAGTTCATGATAAGGAGAGGACTAGACTCTTCATTTCACAAAACCAGCAATGACCTCCCTCGCGCAAACCTCTGCAGATGACTATGTGCTGACGGAACCCATCTTACATCAGTGCCCAGAGAGCAGGCCTGGGGCTTCATCCTGAGTACACGGAGGATGTGAAGTGCGGCGGCCTTCCTGGAGGAGGACAACAGGGTCCTTGTCTGACTCCCAGCTGTCACTCCAGGGGGACACAGGCCGGGCAAGGAGGCTGGCTGCCAGCGGGATCTGACTGCAGGGTGTGGTGTGTCTCAGGAGGCACGGGAGGTTACAGAAGACAGTTTGTGACCTGAAGGCTTCAACATCATCATTCGACTCAAGATTCCAGGGCTGACAGGAGAAAAACTGAACCCGGACAGAGAAAGCTGATACAAATCTTACCTAGGCACTGCGCCTGCCTTAAAAAAAATAAAAATGCGAAGAGTGGCAGTGGCTTCCAGTGAGCATTCTCAGGCCGCCTGCGCAGGGTCTGTTCCACGCCGTCCTATGTGAGAGCACAGCCCCAGGCTGGAGGTGCACGGCCCATGGGGGCCTCCCAACCCCAGGCAGGCAGGCCCCACGCCGTGGCTGGAAGCGGGCTTCAGCACACTGCATCCCGTGAGGGCCCCGAGCACCTGCAGGGCTTCCACGCAGCTCCGGAGAAGAGACACTACAGGGACGAGCCCCCCTCCCGCGCTCTACGGCCGACTTTCCTACAGGGCCTACGATACCATTAAGATGAATTTTCTCATCGATTTCTTTGCTTGCCTAGCAGGAACCTACAAACTGTCTAGTGTTTATTATAAATCACAAACCATCATCTCCATTTTTTGCTAGGTTTGGTGTAGAAAAATACTTGAAATGTAAAATACAAAATCCAATAAAAACCGGGCATTTTTTTTTTAAAAGGACTTTCCCCTTAGGGAAAACAAGTAAAAACTGGCCTGTAACTTTACTCCTCACTTAATAGGCTTTGTCAAATTTGGCTGTAAGTTAATGACCATCCAGAAATAAATAGTTATAAATACATTCAGAGTTTATAGTCTAGACTCATTGGAATACCAAAAAATTTCAAAGATATTTTCCTGTGGGAGTCTGCTGATTATGGGATTAAAATAAAAATTTATAGGATACTCATTTTAAGAACAGAAAAGTAAGAAAAGGCTATATATATTGGTCCACAACTTGACATTTATGAAACATACCAGCTAGTATTACATTGCAGTCAATCTGTCCATTAATGGTATTACTCTGATAATTATTATTAAAATCTGTTCCAGGTATATATATTGAAAATATTTTCTCTTGCATTCTCGCGGAAGATAGGTACAGTACTTTGGAGACGCTGGGCTAATCCCTCAGTATTCTGTATGTACATATACACAAGTGCGTGCCTGTGGTCTGTAGCTCTACATGCGTCCTATAGACAGCTACAGACACACGCACACACACATATATACACACGTGGCTGGGGACCTGTGCGTGTGCCAACATCACCAGCCCACGTCTGGCAGACGCCGACACTGCGAGACTCTGGTCAGATTCCTCTTCACTCGTCACTGGCTGCACTTGTTCCCCTCACTTGACCTTGATTGCGTAACTGTAAGAAAAGTGAAAGGCGATGCAGAAGACGTTATTCCACAGCAAGGGACAGAAATGTTAGACAGCAGCTTGTCCCACACATTCTTCAGGAAAAAAAATTCAATGCAGCAAAACTTTTGGCAGAGAATGTTCCCTAACTACTGCATCTTAAAAATTTCATCTGTTCGAAAAAATTCTGGTCTCACTAATGGTATCACGTGTTGTTTCATTGGAGGGAAAATACATTAGAAGCAGAATCACAGGAACTCAGGCAAACTTAACAAAAATAACAACAAACTTAAAGAAAAAAATGTAAATGAACACTGAATTTAAGGAGCAGGCTTTGGAGGCATCCTCAGCTCTTCATTCTTGCGGGGTCCAGCCAGCGCTCTCCGTGGGCGAACACTTCACTGTGGTCGTGCCCAGGGACTAAAGCGCTCACGGAGGGAGGCAGGCAGGGTCAGGGCATGTCGGAGCTCAACACTTACAAGTGCCGACAGTACGCTGTCCCGGTCTTTGCTCACTCACACTGCTTCCAAAGGGGACACAGGGTCTGATGCTCTTTTCCTCCCCTCGTGGAAAATCTGTCAGCTGGGCATACAATGTGTGATAAAGCAGACCACAGGCATGCTTCATACTGTGAATTACAGGGTAAAGCCAACTGCAAAGACAGCTGACGAGCAAATGAAGACTTTCTGGTGCACAGAACACGTGCGCTGCTGTGAGCTGCAGAGGCTGGCCTGCGGGCCGGGTGAGGGGCAGCTGTTGACACCGAGAACTGCCTCGGGATCACCGCAGTCAACCTGCCCCACGGCTGACACCCTTACAGAACAGGAACTCAAGTACTCACTGTCGGCTTCTCAAAACACAACCACATTTAACAGACAGAGCCTCTGCCCAGGAAGTTCGCTGCCCATCACCTTTCACACATTCTTCCCCCAGGTCTTCACTTACACAGTGTGATTCTGTCTCTGACCCTACAGGGGACTCATCTAGACATCAGCAGCCGACGTGCCTCGGACGGAGCCCTTCTTACGCATCTAAACGCAAAATAAAACCGTGAGCTGCTGAAATCAGACTCTAAATAGGGGTTAGTAAGCAGGAGAAGGAAAACAAGGGCTCTAGGAGAGAACACGAAGTGGCGGCTACCTGCTCATAACACATTCCCACTCAGAGCTGAATTCTGAGGTCTCTCTGGTCATCCTGGTTTACAGCCCATCTTATAAAAGGCTCCCCTTGCACAGCACGGTCAACGTGTGCATTTTTGAATCCAAGAAACGAAAGGCTGTGGACTGATGACCTGAGGTTATGGAAGGCCAACAGGTCAATGCACTGCGTGGCTGTGTGTGAGCCCATGCCCAGTGGTCTGGTCCCTGTCTTCACAATCCTAGACAGGAAGCCATGCATGCGTGGCCACTCCTCTGCTTCCCAAGACCAGGGCTTCTGGGCAGTTCACTGAAGAGAGGGGGACTGGGTAGCACAGGAGCAGTACACAGGACACAAGGAAGCACACAGATGCATTGGAGAGAACAGGCACTCACAGCAGCTACAGAGACAAAAACTCAAGGAGAAAATCAATAAGCACACAAATGCAATGAAGACATTCCAAAACCCAACACCCCGCCCCTCGCCCCACACCAGGTGAGAACAAACAGGGCTAAGGTTACTCACAGAGCTCATGCAGGGAGGAGCCCAGCCCCAGCAGCTTTGGTGGGAAGATGGGCCAGGGCCATCTATCCTTCTGTCCAGGACCAAAACCCATTTGAAAGGAACCCGGTTTTTAACATATTTGTGAAGTAAGAGCATCACAACGCAGAGGGGCTTCTGAGAGTGCTCAGCCCCTGGGGAGGGAGGCACGTATGGCCTGCAGGCCTGGAGATGCTCACAGGGCAACTGGGAGGGCTCCAAGCAGCCGCATGGCAATGCCACAGGGAGCCAAGAGCAAAGAACTTAAACAGCACCCAACGCTAAGGAGACCAGCACTGAACGCTGAGGTCTGTCTTCACATGTCTCTGAAACATTCCACGATGAAACTGCTCCAAGGCTGTGTCCTGCTGACCATCCCACAGCCAGGTATCAGAAGACTGACAATTTGCGAGGGAAGCCAGGGGGAAGAGGCGGCCCCAGCCAGGGAGACCTACTCTCATCACCCAGTCAGCGCTGACGACTCTCCTTCCTCTGACAGTTCTTCAGCATAAAAATCAGAACCAATGAGACTTTCTAGACAACTTGCCACAACAGAAATAACCCTGTTTCCTGTCTCTCTGCACTGGGAGCCTGGCATGAAGAGCGGACTCACATGCTGCTCTCTCCCGTGCAGGACCCCTGCTGCTGGAGCAGGAGGCAGGCTGCAGGCTGCAGGGAAGGGGTCGGGCTCGGGGCCGCGGGGCGTCTGCCTGGAGTCGGAGAGGGACTGGACTCTCGCACACGGGACAACAGAAGTGGGAGAGAAGCATGGAAGGAAAGGCAGAAGTGCCCAGGGCCGGCTCTTTAGCTCACGTGTAGGCGAAGCCCCTCATGCCCTACTCTACTCTTTAAATATTTCATCAGGGACTGGCCTAAAAATAAGGGGGCCCGGGGGAGGTTTTAATCACCCTACTCCTAAGATCTAGATAGAACTCAGAGTCCTATCATTAGTCTCAGAAGTTGGGACCAAGGAGGCTTCTACTGGCTGACCTAGAAACCAAAACCCAATTTATAATGTTTTCTCGATAGGAAAGTATGTTCCAAATTCCAAACAATCAAGTTAAAAATTTTTGGAACAAAATCCATTCATAAGTTGGAGTCTGCCTGTAGTTTACTTTTTGTGTAAGATAAGGTTAAAACATTTTATTGCCTTATAAAGAAAATATGTCCCAGGCCCTCTCAGAACATTTGTATAAAGCTAATTAGAAGCAGGCCCGCCGTAATCACCAAACGTAAGCAATTTTAAACACAGATTCTTCAGGATGCGATGTGCCAGGGAACCCGACTTGCTGCCATTCTCCTGTGACTGAGCCAGCCTTGCACGCAGCGTCCATCGCACACTCCGCACCTGCGGGGCTTCCAGACCCGGCCTGCTGGCGGGACTCGGGATGACTGCATGGAAACCACGGCGGGCCCTGGACATTCCTTGGTTTGTTTCCCCCACGGGGCCTCACTGCCAACTGCAGACAAGCGTGGTCCAGAGCAAAACCAAAACCAGACGCACGCAGGAGGAAGCCAGGGAAGAATTCATCCCCGAGAGAGAGAAGGCACCCACTGGCGGCAGGGCCTGCTCACTGGCGAGGGAGGCGAGGTGCTGGGGGAAGACCTGGCACCGACACAGGGTGCGCTGGCCGCCTGCCTGACAACCACCTGACTCTGCCTGAAGCCTCTCAGGAAATGACGACTCACCGCTGGCAGAGGGAGGACGCCCGTCTGCGGTGAGCCCCCAGCCCTACCTTCTCTAGGCGAGGGAGCAGTGCCGACACTAACACTGCGGCTGGGACACAACCTGAGTGCCTGGAAAGCAGTGCCGTGCGGGCGCCATCAGAGGACTGACGCAGAGCAGAACCCAGAGCCACCAGACCCCTTACAGGCTACAAGCTCCAGATTGGGGGCGCTCTCCGATACCTTCATCAGAGATGCCCATGACAGAGAAACGAGGACAAGGGAGGGGCTGTCAGTGTCCCGGAGAATCCAGAGAGGAAGGAATGGCCGAGCACCCTCTTCCTAATCCAAAGTCTACACTTCCAAGCACATGCAAAGTTTCAGAAAAGAGGAAATGAAAGAAGCCTCATAGAATGCAAGTCTTACTGTTTCTAGTTCTTTTTGAGTTTCATCTTCCATTCTCCTAATGTCTTCCATTGTCAGATCAATCCACTTGTCAATCCAACAAAAAAGCTGGCGATGAAAGTTTGTAAATATCCTTTTTTCTTGCTTTTAAAAACAAAGGAGAAAAGTAGCATAAGCTGGCAAAACCCCAAGATTAACGACAATTCAACCTTACATGCCATGATTGACCCACAACATTCACACAGACTTGTTATGAGAAGACTGCTCCCAATCGACTAGCGGCAAGCTTAATTCCAGGCTGTTACTCTGAATAGCAAAGTGAGAAGAAACATTTCTCTCAGGAATGGCAAGGAATCTCTCCTGGCAAAGGTGTCACGATCTAGCAGAACCGGGGAAAAGGAAAGCGTGCTGTGCACAGCTCGATCCAGCCAACTCCCGCTGCACCTGATGTACTTTCAGCTTGTTCTAAATGTCGACGAGCAAAGGCCGACCGCACTTCTTCTGCTTTGAGACCATCACTGCCATGCCTCGCTTCTCTGCCATTCAAAGGAAAACCACGAGGCGGCACACAGCACTGCACTCAGGGAGCCCTGCGTTCTTTATGATACAGATGCTTCACACACTGAGAACTTCTGTAAACTCTACGAATGCTTCAAGATTTACTTATTTATTTTGAAAGAGTTACAGAGAGGAGGGACAGAGAGAGATCTTCTACCCACAGGTTCATGCCCCAGATGGCCCAACAGACAGCACTGGGCGAGGTCTCTCACATGGGTGACAGGGGCCAATCACTTGGGTCATCTGCTGCTGCTTCTCCCAGGCCATTAACAGGAAGCTTGATTGGAAGTGGAACAGCCGGGACACGAACCTGCACCCATATGGGATGCTGGCGTCACAGACAGCAGCTTTACCCGCTACGCCACGGCACCGGCCTGTCTATGAGATGTTTCTATGCTGTATGTTGCTGCCATTATATATCTACAACCATGCATACAATTAGAAGTTTTAGTTTCTGAATTATTTAAGTTTAAACTTTCCCAAGAAGATAGAAAACTGACAGAACCATGAGTATTTTTGGATGGTTCTTGACTTTTTCCACCCCATGAATAGAAGGGACTTCAACTATGAGGGGCTTCAAAAAGTACATGAACAATTCGCATTATTTTTTAACTCCATTTTCCAGGAATTGTGCAGACATGTGGATTGATCAGCTATTACCATGATCCAGGTGGAAGGAAGGAAAGCAGTGTTTACACAGTGCCTGCAATGGGCCGCCTGTACGCAGGCCCAAGACTGATTACAGTTTCCAGCACTGTGAGGTCCTTCGCTTTCCAACGTGACAGCAGCTGCAATTTCAAAGCAGGAAGGCGATGGTGAAACACAGACATGACGAGTCATGGGACTGGGCGATGCAACGGGGCGTCCTCATCAGGATAATGGAATAAACACGCACACTACGGGAGAAGTCCATTCCAGGGACACCTGCCGCATTCCATGGGTATTTGTACAACGGCAAGTCCTCTTCCTGGATGTGACTGCCCACGTCATTTTCACTTTCACAAAGACAACAATTAGGAGCTGGACCCTCGGGAGTGCCCATTCTCAGGGAGGACCGCTAAAGTGCAAGGTACGTGGGTGGCTCTCGAGAGGTGTGGGCTCCAGCTGAGCAGGGGCAGGACACCACGTTCCCGGGGGGACCTGTCGTACGTGCAAATGGCTCTCTGCAGAAAGGCTGGGCACGGGACCAGGAAAGCACAATTCAAAACGCTGCTCTGCTCGTCCCCCAAGACAGCCCTGAAAGCCTCCCTTGCATCTGCCTCCGCTGCTCCTGGGGATGAAGGGCAGGGCAGAAATGCATGAGGCGGGGCCACTAATGCTCACGCCTGAAAGACGGAGAACGCAGTACCAGAGAATGGCTCCGTAACGGAGACCTCAGGTCTCCACCGAAACGTCAGTCCCCACACTCTGAACAGGCGTTACCTTCTGAATGAAGTTCTCTACTTTGCTTTGCAGCCCCCACCACTTGAACTTGATGGTCACCAGCTTATAGGCACACATCTGAGGACAGTCAGGCTTGTTTGCCAGCTCCTTCTAGAAGAAAATGGAAAAGGGAAAACTGTGACTGAAACATGTATGCTTCGATTACAATGGACGGTTGTGGGACAACATCAAAGCCGTTCACGGAGAACATCACAATCTCTTCTGCGTTTAACTTGGCTATCTGGGAACGCAAAATCACTGTAGCCAAAGCGGCACTGCTCCCCTGCTGCGAGCCCTCCTTCCACAAAGCAAGACACCGCTCAGCTGAGTTTGACAGGTGCACTGCTCTACCTCAGATTCACGTGATTCAGTTTTCTTATTAAGTATCAAGTTCTACTCACACATCGATAATGCCATCATTGCACTCCTACCATGAGGGTGTGGTGGGGCACAATGAAAAACGATGAGGAATCTTAGTTGTCTTCTGTAGCTTCAAACACTTGCAGAGTGGAGTGGCACTGCTTATTATATTAACTGAGGTGTTTCGACAGAAGAGAGAGATAAAAAGTGAGGGAGCCACAACACTGATCTCATTATCAAGCATTCGAAGGACATCCTTTACATACAGACTTCTAATGTCCTGGCTCCTAACTGCACCAGTCTTAGCTGTTGTGGCCATTTGGGGAGTGAACCCACAGGGTGGAAAATCGTCTCTCTCTTGTTCTGCCTTTTAAAAAATCTCAAAGACAGAGAATGAAGAGACAAAATATAATGTCTGCAACTGTTTAAGGCAGCAAAAAAGCTGCATCCTAGGATGTCACCCTATGTTCAGAGTGCAAAAATTTACTCTATTTTTATAGGTAGCCAATTTTTGTTTTCAAGAAAATGCATGACTATTCTTCCCACCATCACCATGTTCCACACCTCCAAGCTCTTTCTGCCCTGTATCTCTTTTTTTTTCTTTTTAAAGATTGAAAGTCGGCATTACATAGAAAGGGGGGGGGGGAGGGGGAGGAAGGCAGGGAGGAAGAAAAAGAGGGAGAGGGAGAGGGAGAGGGAGAGAAAGAAATTAGCCGCAATGGCCGGAGCTGTGCCCACCCGGAGCCAGGAGCTTCTTCCACATCTCCCATGCAGGTGCAGAGGCCCAAGGAGTTGGGCCATCTTCTACTGCTTTCACAGGCCACAGCAGAGAGCTGGATTGTATGTGGAGCAGCCAGAACTCAAACTAGGGACCATACGGGATGCTGGCACTGTAGGAGGCGGCTTTACCCACGATGCCACAGCGCTGGTCCCCAGCCGGCAAAAGGGAGGAAGGGAGAGAAAGGCCTGTGCAGAGTGAGTGGGTCTGGCCAAGCGTCAGCAACTGCAGACCACAGGTGGAGTTCACTGCTCTGTTCTTCCAGACCCAGACCCTCAAGGGCTGACCCAGAGCAGAGCAGGCCTGCGGCAGCAGGCACACACATTTCCCCACAAGGGAGGGGCGCACCAAAGGGGAGCAGAGAGGAACTGCAGGTACGTTGTGGGGAAGGGCCATTCTGTGAACCCATTTATTTGACAGGTAGAGTTACAGACAGTGAGAGGGAGAGACAGAATGAGCGGTCCTGGGGCCGGTGCTGTGGTTCACATGGTTAATCCTCCGCCTGCGGCGCCGGCATCCCATATGGGCGCCGGGTTCTAGTCCCGGTTGCTCCTCTTCCTGTCCAGCTCTCTGCTGTGGCCCGAGAGGGCAGTGGAGGATGCCCAAGTACTTGGGCCCTGCACCCAGGTGGGAGACCAGGAAGAAACACCTGGCTCCTTGCTTCGGATCGGTGCAGCACCGGCATTAGTGGCCATCTGGGGGGTGAACCAATGGAAGGAACACCTTTCTCTCTGTCTCTCTAACTCTACTTGTCAAGTAAAAAAAAATCTAAAAAAAAAAAAAAAAAAAAAAATGAAAGCGAGGTCCTCCATCTGCTGGTTCACTTCCCAAATGGCCACAACAGCCAGAACTTGGCTGATCTGAAGCTGGGAGCCAGGAGCCTCCCTCTCTCTGGATCTCCTACGTGGCTGCAGGGGCCCAAGCACTTGGGCCATCCTCTGCTTTCCCAGGCCAGCAACAGAGCTGGATTGGAAGAGGAGCAGCCAGGACTAGAACCGGTGCCCTCTGTAGGCAGAGGATGAACCTACTGTGCCACAGCGCAGGTCCCTGTTCTGTGAACCCTGAGCCCCGACAGCAGTGTTTCTAACATTCTGATTTTATAAAAAAACAAGGACAAAGATAAAACTGTCACCCTAGGACCACTGTGAGGACCACATAAGACAGAGCACTCAAGGGCTTAATGTGCGTTCATTCCCTCTCTCCCTTACCCTGTAAGAGTCGCTTTTGCCACTTCGAGTCTGCACAGTGTTAAGCAAACCCCTCTAACAGTGAGTGGCTGTGCACAACGCTCTGGGCCGCACACCACAGGGCCAGTCGCATGCTGCCACCCCGCTTCCTGCCGGATACACTCATTCGCAATTCCATTTCAGAACGCTGTGCGAGAGTGACGATCCCTCCCATTCAGAGCCTCAATTCAAAACCTGATGTACTTCTAGGTCTTCCTCCAAAACCTCAGGATTATTCCTCATCAGCCCCCACTTCCCCTCAACGGTCTATGATGCCCAGATAAGTGAGCCCGAGGGCTCCCCTCCATGAGAAAGTCCACATTGCTTTATTCATGGGCCTGAAAGTTCCATGGAGTCCCACGTGATTAATTAACCTTTCCCAAGAGAGGTCTGTCCTGAAGCAACACTGCACCTTCTGAATGACCTGGCTCCTTGGTTAAGCCCATGAGGTAACACTAGTAAGCATTCAATAAACATATTACAGTGCCGTGTCCTTCTGCAAGTGAGCTCTAGTCAGCAGACGTTAGCTAGTTCAGCTGCACTTTTCCATTCGGCACCCCGTGAAGCAGTACCAATGTAAGAACTCAGCACGCGTGTGTGCGCATGCGCCCCTCACCTCACACCTGATGAGGAAGATGGACTAGCAAGCAGTGAGGAGACCCCGTTTACCCCTGCGTCTGTGCTAGGTGTGGTCAGATGACGTCCGAGCAGCTCATGGACCAGTGCACAATATCCGGTGGTGGACCCTAAATTCAATCCATCTACAGCAGCCTAATGTTTGAGTGATCATTTTGCATGGCCTGTGTATGCTGTTATAAATATCCACATGGCCCTTGGCAGAAAAAAGTTCCTGACACTCATACAAATAATAGTGAAAAAACATCTCTGCCCTTGGTGCCCTTGTGCCAAAAATTTTTTCCAGAAGGGAGACCCTTTGCTGCGGAGGCTGTAGCCCCGAGCTACAATCCTGTAAATACACTGCCACCACAACTCCTTCATCTGCAGGCCCCTGGCACCACGCAGGGCTACTATGTCCAGCAGTGGTCACCCAGCCTTCCACTGGACAGCGCTAGCTTCTGAGGCCCCGTTTTACTGAAATAACAAGGTTGGTCTTCATAGATACATTCTTCAATAGACAATGATCCAATGCTGAGGTACTAATCCAGAGTGCTACCAAAAACCCTCCAGAAAGTGGGTTTACAACCCTGAACTTGCAGGACAGGCCTGCCCAGCAGCAGAGCTACTAGGCAGGTGGGAGGGGAACGCGGCTGCTCCCATTATGCAAGCTGCCACGGCAGGATCCTAGCCCTGTGCCTGACAGGAAGGGCTGGACTCCAGCAGAGCTCTCTCCATCTTCCACTGAGGTGAATCTAAAGGCAGGGAGGGGCGAGTGAGCTTCGCGTTAGCTGTCGGCTGCAGGTGGTACAGACGTGCAAGGTGCTAGGCTGCGGATGTAAAAGGACAAAATGTCCTTTCTGTCTAACGGCTTGTCTTAAAACTTCCTACTGTTCGGTGTCTTACACTATGCTATGCCTGGGCTTTACCTAAACATTAACACACAAAACCACAAGCCCTGCAGCACCACTGGATAACCCTCACACACCTTCCAGATCAAACCCCGGGCAGTCCTGGGAGTTACACTGCCGAGACCTTCCTGCTGGAACCGAGTCACTGGACACCTTGTTCTGAATGCGAACCCCAGGCAGTCCCGAGTGGAACACTGACTTTTTGGAGTTCTCCAACAATCTTATGAAACAGCAGGATAAAGCATGGTTCTAATTAAAGGAGTAGGCGCAATGTAATACAAACATGTCTCTTCCAGACATGGGTCTCACGTACAGAATGACACACGTGACTAACAGTTAACCAGGTTTGCTTCTCATTCTTCCTGGTGACTGCCAAGCTGCTCACATCAACTAAGTCAACACTGGTAGTCTATAAAGTAACACTAGTTTAGAAAATTTATTTTTAAAAATGGAGTTCTTCAGGCTCACCTCTCTAAAAGGTACATTCAGTCTTCCTCTTTTCCCTCTGATTCACAACTGATTTCATTAAAATGCCTTCTAGGGAAGGGCACAAGAATCAGCTGAAAACCAGAAAAGTGAACAGCTGGCTGTTTTGATTTCCAGGCCCAATTCTGCACTGCACCAACTCCTCCAGGGTGAGTCACACAAGGGACGGTACAGACACAGAACCTCAAACACGCCCAGGAGGCGGCCGAGGACACTCAGGCTATTCCCTGTTTTTCTTCCATTATTATTAGTAGTAGTATCTACATGATATTAATAATATATACATGATATTCAAGATGTCATCTAATCCTAAAACTGGGAGTCATCTCAATCTGAACAAGTCTTCAAACTGGTGGTTAAGTTAGGAACGTCATCTTTAGTTTTCCACGCTTAGTGAGGAAACAGATAATAGGCATACAGACTAGATGTGAAAGCAAAGCCTAAAAGGAACCCTTCAGTGCCATCCCTCTGGGGTGCAATGTGGTACCTCATAGCATCTACCACACCCCCTTTAACCTGGGAATCCACTCTCAGAAACGCATCCTATTCAGCAGGTGAGGAAATCACACTGTGGATTAATTTATAACAGCAAAAGCCTAGGCTCATTAATGATCAACATCAGCGCCCACTTAAGCAGAGTGGTGAAACAGCTCATGGGCCTTCTCGGCAACCAGGGCATCGTGCACACTCATGAACAGGCAACAACATGGCGGCGGCAGGGAACTGGAATCCACATAAACAGTATCTGTGTATGGAATAAACATCTGTTAACAAAATACATGAATCAGGAAATACACGAGAGAGTAGTAATTAAATGGTAAAAAAATCTAATATTTTATTTTCTGATGGGTACAACTCCTTATTTTCAAAACTAATACATAACATTTTATTATAATCAGGGAAGAAAAAAAAAGCTACTGCTTAAAAGACTTGAAAAAAAGTTTGGGCCCTCAGCCAAATGTTTTAGGACAAAGACTTACATTGTCCTAAATTATCTGGGTACCATTTCAAAACTTTTTTGACTAAAACAATCTAAATGTTTTTCTGCTTCTTTTCTCTTTGATGTTTAATAGATCAAAGCTAAACAAAAGTAAACAAAGTCAAGCTAACAGCTGAATCACGATCTTTATTATAGATAACCTTAGTCCAATCCACATTCAGTTTTTCTCAAAAGCAATCACAGGGAATATATGCAAAGGGCATCACCATCGACTCATCAGGCTATCAGAAACCTCCCGAAGAATGTGCTTCCTCAACGCATGCAGAGTCTCAACAGGCTGTCTGGGACCCCCGTTCAGAGAACGTTCTAGGACCCACAGGAGCTCCGGTTTGGCCAGCTCCCAGGAGGGCCACAGCCCGGGTTGGGACAAAGCTTTTCTTTGGTCTTAACACAGATCTCTTCTGATCCTTTCCTTTTTGTAGAGTAAAAGGTAACCACAAAACAAAGTCAAAATCTACTGTAAGATTTTACACACATAACTCCAATCTAGCCCAAATTTGGTACCATCTCATCTAAAGCAAAATGGTTAATGATTATATGTTTCTTAAGAGTAAATAAAATTATTGGGCTATTAAAGGAGTTTATGTAGACTAAAGCATGGAAATATAAAAAGACTTTTTTAAAAAAGAATGTAAAGACTGGTTAGTTACAAAAAGCAATCAAAATTCTCTAAGTTGTGGGTTGACGGAGGAACCCCAAATCATGGCCCATCACTGCATAATTTAAACTTCATCTGTAACGCAACAAGCACTAGTTAGTTGTGAAATGTTTCCAAAATTGTATTTAAATAGTTTGTATATTCACTGAATTCCTAACATTTCATGTTTCTAACTATAAATGTAACTCCCAAACTCAAATCCTGTTTCCAATTTAACAAGACGTATTGGGTTACTCTAAGGTATGTGGACAAGGCCCGAGGGGGAGTAATGTATACTGCAGCCACACAACATAACTAACTAAACAAAACGCAGTGTGTTTGACTGGAATGGGGAGCAATCAGTCCACGATACCCACAAGAAACCAGCTTCTTGAATCTGTGACAAACAAATATATACAAATGTGAAAGAGGATTGAACAAAGGACTCCAAAAGCACTCTGGAAACTCACTTTCTAGAAATGTTCTCTCACGGCCTTTTGAGATGATCTCAACGTTACAGACTTTCCAATTTAAGAACATGTTAGGGAGAGCGGGCATTGAGCCTAGCCATTAAGAGTCTATCCATGTCCCACACCGGAGCGCCCATGTTCAATTCCTGGTTCAGGTTCTGCTCCTGACAAGTGCAGCTCCTGGGAGGCAGTGATGATACCTAAGTAACTGGGCCCCTGCCACCCACACAGGAGACACGCACTGCGTTCTCTGCCACTGCGGACCAGCAGATGGAGTGCGCTCGCTCGCTCACATAAACAAAAAAAGGAACAGAGCTGAGATGGAGACAGAATAGGTATATGCTGCGTTTAATCAAAGATAACACAGCAGGTTCTAGAGGCTCACACACCCTTCATATGCTGATTTTCAATTTAAGCAATCTGAATGCTCAATTTCAGCTGTTGATTCTGTAAGATAAGTTTCCAACCAGATTTCCCTAAGAAAGTTAAAAATAAATGTGCTGCTGGGGCTGCTGCCAGCGTGCGTTTCAGTCAATACCAACACAGGGCTACACAACATACATGAATGATGTGCACCGCAATTTAAAGCCAACCACCCACCTCAGGCCCTCTTCAACCGAGAGCCCTGCTCTCATTTTTGTGTAGGTAGCCATGGGTCAAGATGTGCCGTGGACATGAGGGCAAGTCCAACATCAGATTTTCATCTGGTTTAAGACAGTTAACATATCCAGCCAGTCCTGAGCACCTACTCTGAGCCAGCCTCTGCGCCAGCACTTCCACACACAGCGAGCAGGCAGCCAGGCAGCCAGGCAGCGGAGAAGAGGGACAGACCACTGCCCTGACAGAGGCACCAAGTGCTGTGAAAAACCGTTGTCCACACTCCTCCAAACGAGTATTCTGCACAGCTTATACCCACCCCACCCCTCCCCCTTTGTAAAGCATGCAGGACTGTGGGGCTGGCATTGTGGCACACTGGGTTAAGCTACTGCACGTGATACCAGCATCCCATGTCACAGCGTCGGTTCGAGTCCTGGCTCCCAATTCGGCTCCTTGCTAATGTGCACAGGAAGGACCAGAAGACTGTGGAAGTGCTGGGGTCCCTGCCACCTGTGTAGGACACCAAGCTGGAGTTCCTGACTCCTGGCCGGCTCAGCCTGGGCTATTGTAGCCATTTGAGGAGCGAACCAGCAGGTGAAAGGGCTCTCCCTCTGTCTCTCTCTTGCCACCTCTGCCTTTAAAATAATAATCAGAGGCTGGTGTTGTGGTGCAGATTAAGCAGCATTCCCTATGAGCACTGGCTGGAGTCTGGGCTTCTTCACTTATAAGCCAGTTCCCTGCTAACGAGCCTGGGAAAGCAGCAGAAGACGGCCCAAGTATTTGGGACCCCTGCTACCTATGTGAGAGACACGGATGAAGCTCCTGGCATAAATATGTATTTTAATAACTGAATTAAAAATCCAGTTGCTAGGGCCAGCACTGTGGTGTAGTGGGTAAAGCCGCTGCCTGTAGTGCCAGCATCCCATATGGGCGCTGGTTCTAGTTCCAGCTGAGCCACTTCCAATCCAGCTCTCTGCTATGGCCTGGGAAAGCAGCAGAAGACGGCCAAAGCCCTTGGGCTCCTGTACCCTCATGAGAGACCCGGGAGAAGCACCTGGCTTCAAATCGGCTCAGCTCCGGCCATTGTGGCCAATAGGCGAGTCAACCAGCAGTTGGAAGCTCTCGCTCTCTCTGCTTCTCCTTCTCTCTCTGTGTAACTCTTTCAAATAAAATAAATAATCTTAAAAAAAAATCTAGTTGTCAAAGGACTCAAAAAAGGAAAAACAAAAGCAGCTATGTTTAAAGGTCTGCCTTGTCACATGTGCTCTGAAACCTGCTCTAACCGGAACCCAGTGATTGCGCCTCTGGGTTACCACTGGGAGGTTTCAGAAGTGCGATTACAGGGCGGGAGCTGTCGACTGCCTTCCGTCCTCCCGAGCCTCAGCGCCATGCCCTTACAAGACACAAGAGCGCACCCTCAGTCTTTCTACCAAGGTGACCACCAATAAAGCACACTGCCCTCCGGCCCCGTGAGATGCTGGTCACTCTCCTGACAGTCTATCTGACATTTCCATGGCTAGATTTCAACGTCTCTCTTATCACCTGCTTATATTCCTTAACTTAGGCCACCAACAACCAAGGCTGCATCACCCTTTTATAGATTAGGGTAAAAAGAACAAGGTACCACGGTAATAAGGCAGGCAGCCAAACACGGCGACCTCCGCTGGTGTGGAGGGTCCAGGGCGACGTGCAGAGTCTACGGCTCAGTCTATGGCTTAGGACAAACCTGAAGGCCCTGCTAGAGCTGCTAGAGCTTCTGCTCAGACCAGAGTGGCAAGCGGGACCACACCTTTGTGATGAGAGAAAGCACATGCATGAAGACGACACATGAACATCACTTCTACATCAACTCCATCCTGACCCTTCTGCATGCCAGCCTTCAGAGTGCGGGCTGAAGTTCTGGAGACATGGAGACAGATGCTTTGGCAAAGCCTCTACAAAGACCTTTCAAGGCCCAATTCTTAATAAGGAAATAGATGTAGACACAGAAGCTCAAGTCTTCAATAGGTGTCTGACTTAAATTTGAAGAAAGAATACAAGGGCTTGCCACAGGATAAACCGGAAATCATAACCTTCAAAGGTAGGGCTTCAATTTGATAAACAACTGCATCTCACCCAGATCAGAACAAGGCCAACTGGAAACCTAGAAGAAATCCACGTGGGCAATGTTTTTGATAAGCCATCAGAACAGGCAGTCCTGTCTACACAGAGAGCACACACCCACACCTGAAACCACAAATGGAGCACGCACACAATGCACACGTGTGCATGCAGCGCTACAGGGAAGCAAGACATTTGCGTCCACCAGAAATGGACAAGGGGCTGGAGATGGGGCACAGAGGGCAAAGCCCCCACCTGCAGCGCTGGTATCCCATGTGGGTGCTGCTTCCAGTCCCCGCTGCTCCCCTTCTTTTTATATATATACATATATATATATATATATATTCTTTTTTTTCGACAGGCAGAGTGGACAGTGAGAGACAGAGAGAAAGGTCTTCCTTTTGCCGTTGGTTCACCCCGCAACGGCTGCTGCGGCCGGTGCACCACGCTGATCCGAAGCCAGGAGTCAGGTGCTTCTCCTGGTCTCCCATGGGTGCAGGGCCCAAGCACTTGGGCCATCCTCCAATGCACTCCCAGGCCACAGCAGAGAGCTGGACTGGAAGAGGAGCGACCGGGACAGAACCCGGTGTGCCGGCGCTGCAGGCGGAGGATTAGCTTATTGAGCCGCGGCACCGGCCTGCTCCACTTCTGATCCAGCTCCCTGCTATGTCCTGGGAAAGCAGTAGAAGATGGCCCAAGTCCTTGGGCCCCTGCACCCGCGGACCTGGAAGGAGCTTCTGTCTCCTGGCTTTGGATCAGCCCAGCTCTGGCCGATGTGGCTATTTGGGAAGTGAACCAGCAGATGGAAGACACCCCCTACCACTCCGCCTCTCTGTAACTTTCAAATAAATAAATATTTAAAAAAAAAAAAAAGAAATGAACAATTTTGCTTTGAAGCAAAAATTTTCATTAGGTTATAATTTGTACTCTTGGGGTCGGTAATGTGGTTTAGTAGGTAAAGCCACTGCCTGTGATGCCAGTATCCCATATGGGCACCGGTTCTAGTCCTGGTGCTTCACTTCTGATCCAGCTCCCTGTTCATGTGCCTGGGAAAGCAGCAGATGGTCTAAGTGCCCCTGTGGGAAACCAGGAAGAGGCCCTTGGCTTTGGTCTGGCCCAGCCCTGGCTGTCGCAGGCATCTGAGACGTGAACCAGTGGATGGAAGATCTCTGACTCTCCCTCTCTCTGTAAATCTGCCTTTCAAATACATCTTCTCACACACACACACACACACACACACACACTCCTATTACTATGCACACAGTTACTTAATCAATTGGTGAACTCAAAGTAATAAAACATGTGCTCAGATTTTTAAAAAATCTTTCTTCATGGGGCTGGCACTGTGGCGCCACAGGTTAACGCCCTGGCCTGAAGTGCCGGCATCTCATGTGGGTGCCGGTTCAAGACCCAGCTGCTCCACTTCCCATCCAGCTCTCTGCTAAGGTCTGGGAAAGCAGTGGAAGATGGCCCAAGTCCTTGGGCCCCTGCAGCCACATAGGAAACCTGGAAGAAGCTCCTGGCTCCTGCCTTCGGATCGGCACAGCTCCGGCTGTTGTGGCCAATTGGGAAGTGAACCACTGGATGGAAGACCTCTTTCTTTCTCTCTCTGCCTCTCCTTCTCTCTGTGTATAACTCTGAATAAATGAAATAAATGAATAAATCTTTAAAAAAAACTTTCTTCATAGGAAAAATGAAGTCTACATCTGGGTTTGTTGTTTTTTGAAAAATAAAAGGTGTGTATTATATAGTAGGCTAGACAAATGGTATGGGATCTAACTAATGTGGAATATATGACAATCTGTTCCCAACAAAGCCTACCTTCCCTGCTGTCAAAGGCTTTCTAGACTGTGTGGCCCTCTGCTTTACAGCTGCCCAAGTCAGCCATAAATACCTAACCACGAGGGCCAGGGCCGGGAAAGGCAGGAGGTGGTTAACCACCACCAGGCACCAGGATGAGGGTAGGGAGTAACGATGTCTCATAAGGGTGAAATACAGCTCTCGTCAATGCCAGAGTGTTGAAAGGGAACAACTTGGTTTTCAAAGACAAAAACATGCTGACAATTGTTGCTCCCCCTCTTCGTGGAGGAACGACACAGGACCCTGCGCTGTTCTTTTGTCTGCTCGGCCCTCCCCGGGTTTGCTGCTGGTTCTTCCCGGGTTGGCTACTGTCCCTTCCACCTCCGTGGAAGGGCGGTTCCCCCTGCCACATTCCCCACTTCCGCGGGGGAGCGGCACACCGCCGGCCGGCTCTCTCGGGGGCTGCACAGTTGTTACTTCAGATAGATGTTCCCCTTAGATGTTCCTGGTGCATGCTGTCTCTCTCCTCCTTTATAGTCCTCTTCCACCAATCCCAACTCTGCTACCCACACGCCGAGTACGCTGCTCTCCTCCAATCAGGAGCAGGTCCTACAGTTTATTGGTTGAACTGGAGGCAGCTGCGTAGAAGCTGTTTCTCCCTTCTCAGCGCCATATTGTGGGAGAGCAGATGCATAGAATAAGTCTTAATTCCAGTAACTTAGTCTAGTCCGAGTTGCTCCCCACAGACAATGACGAGAGCTAACATTCACTGTGCACCGTCTCTGTACTGGAAACCTAACGTTCATGGCTTTACTCAGGCAGGCATTCGGTACAGCTGCTGAGCCACCAGCTGGGGCAGCTGCACCCCATCCCAGAGGGCCGAGGTCTGCGTGCTGGCTCTGCTCTCCATTCCAGCTTCCTGCTTCCTGCTCCAGCAGCGTTGGTTCAAAGACTTGGGGTCCCTCCTACCAACAGAGACACAGGGTGAAGTCTCGGCTGTGGTGGGCATTTGGGGAGTGAACCGTTGGGTATGAGATCTCTAATCTGTCTCTCTGCCTTTCAAATAAATAAGAACTTAAAAAACAAAAACAGATTTTCCAACTTTGAGGTGGTAACAAACACCACTCCCATTTCAAAGATGGGGAAACCCAAGCTCAGAGCTCTCTTGACCCTCTGGTCAAGTCCATCCATGCCACAGTTGTGCAGATTCCCAATGGACACGTAATACACTTCCCTCAGTGCCCGTCAAGGGGGTGTGTTCCCCCACTGTTATACAACGTATTGTGTAACAGAAATGGTCAAATTCTGGACAATACCAGACACACACAGAGTGTCACACAATGGTCATGGTTCAGGAGGGCATGGAAAGTACAGAGTGGTGACCAGGACTCTCTGCTACGTCTCCACGCCTTACATACTTGTGACTAGCACTGGATCCAGCGCTCCAGAAACGGCAGACATCATGCTGTTCTCCCTACAACCATCATTTGTGTTTCTCTGGCCAAGTTCCTCATTCAGAAAATGAAGCAGCTGTACTCATCCCACAGGAAGGCTGTGAGACGTGACCTGTGAACGTGACCTGCTATGGTCCCCGTGCTAAGGAGATTGCTCTCTCCTATCCAGTCCAGTGCAACAAGCGAGGGCAGTGCACTCTGGGAGCGACTGCACACAGGCTTCTCACCAGGCTCATCTGATCTGCACTTGGCCTTGAATGCAGAGTGTAGTTTACTGGCGAACGAGCACCATTCTGCTGAAAGGCACGGGGTGGCTGGCTGAGGGCTCGAGAGGCTGGGGAGCCACCAGGCAGCACTCACTGTGCATTCTTCCATACAACCATGGCGAGGCATGTCCAGAGCAGGGTTTCCTTTTCCTTCTCGCTTATCATGTATTTTCTATCTATTACTTCCTCCCATTTCTGAAGTACAGTCATCCTCCCCCGGTGCTACTGACAAAGAGGGCCTGCCCAACGTCTTTACAGAAGCTGCCCAGAAGATCCAGGCCACAGGCTCCTACTTTCCTGTGTCGTAGTCAACTCCTTCCGCCTCTTCTTGCAGCTGGAAGCAGACGGTTCATTACTCTTGTTTATCCCCTCACTACTTCTGAGATCACAGGGACGCACTGAAAACCAGTAACTCAATTTTGAGGTGGAGCAGCCTCCACCATCACCTGGCTGAAGTAAAAACCAACAGGCCAGTGAGTGGAAAGGTTTCCCGTTAGCCAGCAGTCCACCATCATTAATGTTTAACACAGAAAAACCAGGCGGGGAAAGACTGCCACTACGCTACCCACAAAAGTGTAAAATTTGTATTATTTCTAAAAACCTACTCCGAAATTTTTAAGTAAATGTTAATCAATAGTAAAAGAAAAGGTTTGTTTAAAAAGGTCAAAACAACAATCCAATACATTCCAAGTTCCTGACCAATTGGCAATCGGAGAGAAACCACTTCAGGTGCCTCTTATAAACTCAGTCAGGAGTTCTCACAGGAGAGATTTGAGCGCATGCCGAAGAATGGCCCACCATACGACACAGCGATTCTTTTAGAGCGTATACTTGGAAAACTGATGATCTGAAGAAAAATCACTGTTTATTTCACCCACGAGTCTCAATGCCCGGCTCTTTTACTCTTTTACTCCCTGTGGAAGTCCCACGGGCTAGACAGCTGGCACTCAAGGGAGCAGCCACCTGGCTGCTGCTCTCACTACAAGACCCAGGGCCAGCTCAAATCTCAAAGACTCTTACCTTTGGAACCAGGAATGTGAAAAGGGTGAGTCCATTTTTCAAATCCGTTACTGGATGATGCATACTGAGTTTATTCGTGTAATAGGCAAGTAACATCTATCACTTTCTGAGTGTTAAGCATGTTTCCTTTTTTAGATTAATTCATTTTTTAAAGTTTTTTTTTTTTGAAAGGCAGAATTAGAGAGGCAGAGACAGAGAAGGTCTTCCATCTGCTGGTTCACTCCCCAAATGGCTATAATGAATGGGGCTGGGCCAGGCCGAAGCCAGAAGCCTCTTCCGGGTCTCCCAAGCACTTGGGCCATCCTCTGTTGCTTTCCCAGGTGCATTAGCAGGGAGCTGGATCAGAAGTGGAGCAGTTGGGAATCGAACAAGTGCCATATGGGATGCCAACACTGCAGGCTGGGGCTTTAAACTGCTGTGTCACAGCACCGGCCCCTAAGATTTATTTATTTCAAAGTGAGAGAGAGAGAGAGAGACAGACACACAGACACACAGACACACACACACACACACAGAATGAGAGCTCTTTAATCTGCTGGTTCACTTCACAGATGGCTGCAACAGCCAGTGCCAGGCCAGGCCAAAGCCAGGAGCCTACAGTTTCATTCAGGTCTCCCACTTGGGTGGCAGTGGCCCAGACACTTGGGTCATCCTCTGCTGCTTTCCCAGGCCATTAGCAGGGAGCTGGATCAGAAGTGGAGCAGCGAGGACATAAGCCAGCGCCCACATGGGATGCTGGCATCGCAGGCGGCAGCTCTACCTGCTATGTCACAAGGCCAGCTCCTCTGGTATTAAGTTTAAAAGTTTGCAGTCATAGTTGTTAAATTCGAAGAATTTTCAACTGATCTCTCTCCAAAGAACGAGAGTGAAAATAAGATACTATGAATAACTCCTTCTAAAACACAGTCACAAGATGGTCATAAGCAGTCTGACACCCATGGAGAACCACTCAGCAACAGGCATCCTCCACCTGCAAGCAACAACCAGTGCCAAGACATCATCAACGGATGGCCTGTGACTGGCTACGGCACCAGCAGACTGTGGGGGAAAATCTGTTCTGGGCAGGTTTAGGTCTCTCTGACCCTCCTCTTCTGTCGAAACAGCTGTAATAACTTGCCATCAACATACTAAGCCTCCATGAAGAGTCTGTCCTTTAGCTACTGGACGTCTTTAATGCATTCTTTTCTTTAGCACTGTAAATGATTGCCTTGGCATTACTTTTTTCACTTCCATGAATAAAGGTGTTCTTCTCATTCAAGAACAGCCTCTCCCCAAGACTGCTCCCCAGCATCCTGCTTCCCAAAGGTCCAGCTACTGAAAGCGCAGGAACGTGAGCTTGGTTGAAGGGAACTTAAACTATAAGCCTTCATTTAACATGGATTTCTGCAGTGCTTCAAGTCTCGGAGGGAACATTAAAGTCCCCAAAGCCTAAGTCACTTGTCTGTTTAAGGGCTAGCAGCAGAGCATTCACTATGCTCCGAGTGACAGTCTGGCTCCACTCTGTGAAAGCAGCACAGACTTGCTGGCCACTTGCACGTGGTTCTAAGTCCTTATCACAAATAAAACCATTTTCATGCCATTTCTATTTTTCACTTAAGCAGCTCAAGACTCAGGACCTGTCAAGCATTCTCTTGCCAAGACTCTGCTTGTCAGAAAGGTCAGAATCCAGTACCTTCCAGTTGGGTCCCAAAGGGCCTCTCTTGGTCTTGACTGACTGGAATAATGCTGGATCTTCATCAGCTTTGTAGTCCTATAAAGCAAAACAAAGTCAGAAGAAAAGAAAACCAGAGAAATCCCCTAACCTGGACACAAGAGTTCACTTTCCAGCCACCAAAACCCATGAGAGAGCAATCAGAACTGGAGGCCTCGCAGAAAAGGGGAAAACGCTCCGGGGCACTATGCTTCAGCCCAGCCTCCCCTGCTTTAAGCGTTCACCTGAGGCACAACCGCCACGCAACAGGAAATAGCAACAGTGCTGACTAGCACGCAGCTGCCTGGACAGCTTTCTCTAAGCACAACTCTCACGCTTGGCAGCTGCCTCAGAATTCTGACACTAGAATGCACCAGACAAATCCCACTCAAACACAGCCATTCCAGTTGTGACAAGGACTCTGGACTCCTTACACCCCCCAGAAGGCTGCCACTGCGATGGAGCACAAACCAGTACTGCAGATCTTCCAGCACCCCCCAGTGGCTTCCATGTGGGGTCTGTGCGGGAGACCTCCATTTCTTGGTGGGCCTCTGCAAACCCTTGCCCACAGACAGCAACAGTCCACATTTACTTTGGCTTCCTCATGGAACAAGAATGACACAAAGGCGGGTGAGGGAGGGGCATCATGGAACTGCCCTGTTACATTACTCAGCAGGAGAAAAGACCCAGATGTTGGTTTCAGTAAGGTTCTAGTGTGTGTAAATTGCTTCCCTTAGCATTTGCTACTATTGAAAGGCTAACACCAGATTTTAAAAACACAGAAGTGGGTTGTAACAGTTAACAGTAGCCAAGGGTCAGCAGGTCAGTTTAAAACACCCCAAGGAAAAAGAGCTCCCCGGCCTTCCTGAGTGGATTTTCTGAACTGGGGTCCTGTACAGCATTAGTGAAAGGACCACCTACTTCGGACAAAACATAGGCAAGTCAGATATGAAACCCTGGGTAAAACTGACTGTTCTAGAGATAAGGGCAGCAAACACTGATATGTTCTGAAGTACAATGCAAACTTCCACAACTCAACACACTGAGAAGCAGCCACTTACGACTCAACAACTACTCCGGTAAATGCAAATGGCAAGTCAGAAATTCCTAAACAGAATGTAATCAACTAATTACACAAGGAAGAAATGGGAAAAAGGGGAGAAAAATGAAACTTTGAAGACTTGGGCATGTGATCCTGAGCTTGAAGTCTGTCTAAAGGTTGTCTAAGAAGTCATAAAAGAGGACAGACACTGAGCTAAAATAATTAAACAGGCACACTTAGCTGGCTATGAGGGTTCTGCATGCTCTCAGACATGCAACTTGGGAGAGGAATGAGGAACTGGGATGAGCCGCCTGGCAAGGAGATGGACAACTCGAGTTCCTTCGTCTGTCTGGGCACCAGCAGGAAGTACAATTGCTGTCAGCTGGTACGAATCCTTAGCTTCCTATTCCAAAAGCATCCTCAGAATTAAACCCTTTGCACAGGTGGTCACAGGACCTGGAGTCACAATGGGGCAAACGTTCTTCTGCTAACATAAATCAATCTGTAAGTACAGAAAATATTTTTCTACATCAGAAGCTTAGAATCCAAATCCAAAGACACGTTCAAAAAAAAAGACTTTTCTCAATAATTGAAAATACTGTGCATGATATCAAATAAGCGCTCTCAGCCTCACTGCCTTCAGCACCTAAGTAGAAGGTTGTTAAGTTAAGGGGCAGTTCAAGGAATGAGGCACTGAGAAGAACCCACCCAGGGCTCCAGAACCTAAAAAGCCAGTACAGCTGAGAAAGGAAAGCAAACAAAGAAAAGGTAACTAAAACCCCAGGACCTATGGTTTAACTGACAAGAGAATTCAAATCAGAACAGAAACCAAAGAAATGCATTTCTAAAACCAAGTGCATGGGCATCTAGTGGTTTTTCGTCTTTTTTTTTTTGACAGGCAGAGTGGACAGTGAGAGAGAGACAGAGAGTTTTCGTTTTATTTTAAACAAAATCTGAGTCTGGATGAGTTGAACAGTAAACAGCACCTTTCCCAAGTGGAAGTGGCCAGCAGTAACAGGACAGTCACTCCATGAGCTGATGTGCCATTAGCAAGTAAACACTCGGCCAACACACAGGCCACGACTGGACAGGAAACTTACTTTGGGATTTATTAAAATATGAGGGGAAAAAGAAGTGGGAGCTTTGAATTGATGATGTAGAGCCTACAGAGCTACCTCTTTTGAGTTTTAAAGCTGCCCACTCCTGGTGAAACACCGAATAAAGTATACACAATTATCATGAGGGCTAAAGGAATAAAACTGGTAACATTGTATAAATGTTGAATATACATGAAAAAACAAGTTTAAGAGGTCTAAACTGTGGCCAGCATAAATCTCACTCACGAAGGGGCTACTTGACCCCAGGAGAGGCCTAGGCACGACGGGCACCCAATGGCAGTGTTGTGAGCGAACGGTTTTCCTTCCTAAGCTCAGCTCCCTACCGGGTTGACAACGGCAGGCATTTTCCATACCTACCGGACGCAGTGGTCACTAACTGAACAAAACGGAGAGGCCCTCCGGAGCTTCTCCACTCTAGGGCCCACTGTCAGTGAGGTCATTCAGTTCTGGAGACACTGTTCTGAACCAAGGCTCCACAGAATCCAAAGGTTAATTGGGGGGCCGGTGCTGTGGCACAGCTGGTTGAACCTCTGCCTGTGATGCCAGCACCCCACATGGGTGCTGGTTTGAGTCCTGGATTCTCCACTTCTGATCCAGCTCCCTGCTGATACACCTGGGAAAGCAGCAGAAGATGGCCCAATGCTTGAGCCCTTGCACCCCCATGGGAGACCGGGAAGCTCTGTGCTTCTCCTGGCTTCGATCTGGCCCAGGCCTGGCCTTCTGGGCAGTGAACCCATCTCTCCCTCCCTCTGTGACTCCACCTCTCAAATAAATAAATAAAACCTTAAAAAAAAAGAGAGATTAACTGACGTTTAAAGACCACCCACAACCACACATTTCACAGAGGAGGAGATGCAGTCCAAAGAGGAGGTGTGATGGCCTACAACTCAAGCCACTGTGCTGGGCAAACCCTGGCTCACCACACAGGAGGGGAAAAGGTGTTGACAAGACACCAAGGAGTCACCAAGAAGCCACAGCACCAGAAACAACAAGGCAGGTTTTTTTATGAGACACAAGTTTGTGTATACAATACACACACACACACACACACACACACAAGAAACCAAGTCTTCCCCTCTCCACCTTTTCCTCTCCAATACAAAGCAGCAAATATTAAAGATAGTAAACTGAAAACATAAGAAAACCCAATCATTAACAGCAGCACCTTAACCCTGACAGGTGAGAATAATACATCTTGTCAAAACTGAGGAATGTTTGTGCTTTTTTACGTTAGCTGGAATACGTAAATATTTACTCAATTGCATTAAGCAGCAAGATATTAAAGAGCAGGAAGTAGGTGTAGTTTTAACAACCTCAGTTTTGTATCTCCACAACATTTAATTTTTTAACAGTGCCGTTTTTGCTACAATTTGATTGTTGGGATCTAGTTTGGTCTTCCTGTATTTGAAAATCGGCCGATTTACATCCCTATCACAATGAACAAATATATTCCTTCATGTATGACAGTTTCAGCATACAGAATGCAACCTCAGCTACCAATTATAGCTGCAAATGAGCAATAGTGTGGAATGAGACAGCCTGCTGGCTTTGTTAGTATTCTGTCTCCTTTGGGATCCCATGGGGAAAGGGGAGGCTCTGATGAAGAGAAGCCCTTGGCTCATGGTTTATTGTGCTTGCCACCAGCTGCAGACTTCTCATCTCATTAGCTCTTTTAGAATACTGTGGGGGAAGACAGCTGTAGCCTGCTTGAGTCTCCAGCTCCTGGGTATTCTGAAGGCTGAATTTGCTATGCACTCTCTGTAATCCTTGGGAAAAAAAAGAAAGCAAATGCACCAGGCCAAGGAAATGCATTTTTAAAATGAGTTTTAAAATCATGTGTGAAAGAAAAATCTCATTGCTAAGGTACATTGTGTTTAAATTTTTCTATGATCTGATTTTAATTATCTGTGCAATGCCCAGAGGCCTGGCCAGGACAGCGGCTTGGTAAAACCATCATTATCAAGGTGGAGTAAGGTCCCCAGACACCACCTGCTCTACCAATGATCGCGACTTAACAACAGAAAAACACAATGATCGCAGCAAACAGTAGATTCAGATAAGAGCTAATACAACTCTATTCAATTGAAAATTCTTCTTTAGGTAAAAAAAGGAGGCAAGCGAAAGTCAAGACACCCTTTAGAGAACAAAATAAAATATAATATGGTAAATAAATGGATTACTGAATCTGCACACTGGAGCTACAGAAGACATTCATTAAATTCTTATAAATCACTGTTTTCTGTCACTGGAATACAAAAGTTGTGCTACCTCTTGGGTGTACATCTGTTACTCACTACAGCTCTCAACACAAACTCTCAATAGAAACCAGATTCATTCTGAAGGCAAAGAATATTAGTTTTATGAATCTTTTAGCACAGTGTCTGTCCCCCAAATGCCAAGTACAAAATCTGTGCTGGGCCAACCTAAGTGTCCTTGAGCCCAGATTTAGCTCATGATTATGAATGGGGAACTGAGCAGGAGGTGGGGGGCAGGCTGGGAGGAGTTTCTTGACAGCTTGTGGAAAAACTGAGATGAGCTCCAGACACTGGAAACTGCTTAAGGAGCCATGCATGGGTGACCAGAGGTGAGGCTGAGTGTAAACCAGGGAACAGGGAGTCCAAACCTCCAGCATTAGCAACTCCTTGACACCTGCTTATAAAAACCAGCCCTGCCCTCTGCGGGGTCTCCCCTCACCCCTCACCCCTCACCAGGCAGGGAGGAGTTTACAGGGCAAACACATAAACTTGAGAGGGATATTACTTATCCACTGCCTGCTATAAAGTGCTTTCCTTTAGCATTAGATGATTGTCTATTCAAACAGCACACCCAACGATAACCACTATGCATGGGCACTGCTGCTTAACTTAGCAAAGCTTATTTAATCATAACTCAAAAATAAAGCACAGGATTGGAGGAAACGCTTAAATAGGAAGATACATAGCAAACATCACTTATTAGAACTGCCCTGCACTTTCCAGTATTGTGCCACATTAAAAAAAAAAAAAAAAAAGAAAGAAAGAAAGAAAGAAAAGGTGTTTCCTGGATCCTGTCGAAGCTGACCCTAGAGCCAAATGCCTGACTAATGAGCTGACAAAACTCAAGCCAGATTCCTAGGGGTAAGCCCATTAAAAAAAAAAAATATCTGCATTAAATTTTGCAATTGCAAAAGATGGAGGTATACAGATAAAGAACATTTACTAACTTGTTTAAGAAACTGATTCCAACAGTTTATTTTCTAATAAACAGCTTTCTTTACAATTTTTAATTACCTCTCCCCAGTGACTGCTCACCCTTTCAGGTTCCCACAGAGTACTATTAATATAGTATAAGTAAATCTCATTAATTCAGGTCCTACCACCTCGGAATTCATAATCATTCGGACAGGGGCTGGGCTGAAGTTTATCTTTGCGTGATCTATGAAAAAAAGATTTGCTACACAAATTAATAGAGTAACAAGATCTCAGGAGGGCTGTTTAAACAGTTCAGAAGTGTTTTAGAGCAATTCAGAAGCATTCATTTGCATATAATTATTATGCTAATTACAAATCATTCTTATCTATTCATTAAAGTAGATTCCCAAGGGACCACTAATTGTCAATAACTTGTTGGCCTAGTTTCTGTTACTGAATGTACCTCAGAGGAACAAAACTGCATTAAAAAATATTCTATAATTCAGCCCTCTCATTAATCCTAACTGGCTTTCCACCAATGAATCCTAAAAGCTGAGTTTTTAGACTGTAGTGAGATGCAGTCAAATCTGCACATGTGAACAGACCACCTTTTTGTGTGACTTTTCTACTCTTTTAGACCCTCTATGAGCACTGGGCAGTGGAAGGCCCCACAGTTCCACTCCAGGAGAGCCCACTTGGACCCCCATGGAGGCGCCTGGAGGGCACACAACTGGGCTAAAGCTACTGCCCTCTTTCCTGATCTTCTCT
Source organism: Oryctolagus cuniculus (assembly GCF_964237555.1). Lineage (NCBI taxonomy): Eukaryota > Metazoa > Chordata > Mammalia > Lagomorpha > Leporidae > Oryctolagus > Oryctolagus cuniculus. The sequence goes on from NC_091452.1 coordinate 21,330,238, forward strand.
CCACAGCCAGAGGTCACCAATACTGTCACGCTCAGTGTGCTTCATGCACAAATACTCGGGATTTCAAGAAGTTCATAGAAAAATGGAATTAAAAGATGATTTGGATTTTCATGACTTTCCTGAAGCCCCTTTGTATAGATATTAATTTTGTAACAAATTTATCGGCATTTTTAAAAAAAATATGTATTTATTTATTCGAAAGAGTTAGAGGAAGAGGTATCTTCCATCGGCTGGCTCACTCCCCAGATGGCCGCAACAGCCTGGAGCCAGGAGCTTCTTCCATGTCTCCCACATGCGTGCAAGGACCCAAGGACTTGGGCCATCTTCCGCTGCTTTTCCCAGGCCATTAGCAAGAAGCTGGATCAGAAGTGGAGCAGCTGGGACAGGAACAGGTGCCCATACACAATGCTGGCACTGCAGGCGGCGGCTTTACTAAGCCACAACGCCAGCTCCCATCAGCATGTTTTTCTATAACATTTTAAAATGAAGACCTTTCAAGCTTTAGACACCAACGAAATAAGTTTTAACATATTAAGTCCAGTCAGTCAAAGGTCTTTAGCATCACGTATTTTAAAATTAAATTACATATACCCGAAACATTAAACAGGGTGTTTAGGAGAGTACTATTTAACAAACAGGTATGTATTTCCTTGTATGACAGTAGACCAATGAACACACAACATCAGATTCCTTAAACTGAAAAGGGGGGAAAATGTACTATTGAAAATTCATCGAGCCGGCGCCACGGTTCACTTGGCTAATCCTCCGCCTGTGGCGCCGGCACCCCGGGTTCTAGTCCCTGCACCCGCATGGGAGACCAGGAGGAAGTTCCTGGCTTCGGATCAGCACAGCGCGCCGGCCATAGTAGCCATTTGTGGGTGAACCAACGGAAAGGAAGACCTTTCTCTCTCACTGTCTAAATCTGCCTGTCAAAAAAAAAAAAAAAAAAAGAAAAGAAAAGAAAATTCATCGTAAAATGTTAGCTCACTATTTGGCCTTCAGCTCCTAACTCTTGAGATTCCCTTTAATCCATTAGTGTATTTCACAATAGAGAAACAACTCGCTGGAAAACAAAAAACAGTTAAACACCATCTTTCAAAGCAAATATCCAAGCAGCAGTAGGATCCTCAGCCCGTTGGGGAGTGCTTCCTCCTGCGCCAGGGATGCACATTCCCCCAGCCGCCCCTCATACACTTGGAACTACGGTGTCGCTATCACCTCTGGGAGCACTGGCCCAGGCCCACCACTGGACTCAGACGTTGCCCAGACTCCAAAGCTAGCTAAACTTTATCCCAACAATATGACTGAAGCTTTGTCATTCGCTCAGACCCAAGTACCTGAAGGGATCTTTGCTCCCTGGCAATCCAGATAGTCTTCCTCGAGAAAGAGATGAGACGCTGTTGAAAGGGCGCTTTTATGAAGAAATGGACTCTCAACACTCGCCCCGGAGCTGTTGTTACCAATTTCTCAGAAAGCTGGGCAAAAGCAGCCTTTCCTGGCTCTCGCCAATCCCTACCCAAACACTGGGACCAACCACTTCCCACCCCACCACCTCCACCACTTTCCCACCTTCCTACCTGAGGACACGGAAAGAACCAGGAATGCATCTACAATTAATGACGGGTTTGAGTGAAAAACCATGTAGTGCTGAAGAGGCTGTACGTCAAATTTTAACAGAAATCCGACAAGCCCTGCTAAGATTCCAGCATGCTGCTTTTCCACAAGAGGGCACTGCCATCCAACTAGGCCTTCAAAGACACAGGAGGGTCTCTAACTGTGCCACTGAGGGGGCCTCCAAGTATCTGACCATATAAGGCAGCAGACTAGAGTGGGAAACACGTTCACACTTCATTCAAATAGGAACCAGGCTCACACATATTAATTCCTATCTTCTGTGAAGATGAGGGGAATAATTAACTTACTACAAAACAGCTGGACAAGTTTGCCTCCCCACATAGCAAAGGCAAGATGAGCATTTGATAAGTGGAAATTTCTTACGCACATTACTGCTACCTCACAACCTGTCTGTGGACTGTTTCTTCCCCACGTGAAGGGGGCTGCGAGTCCAGGCCTCACCGAGCTAGGAGCAGCATCACAATCAGCTGCCTTTTGAGTTCCTGGAGAGCTCTCACGTACATCGAGGGCAAGCTAGCACTCTGACGAGGGGAACGTCCAGGCTCCTCTCAACAGCAAAGGGAAGAGGCACTCACTTGGGCCGGTGTCTGCTCAGGCCCTAGAGAACAAGCCCGGCGGCAGCAGCTGGCTCCCACAGGGCCTGCTGGCTCTCTGCCACAGACTGCTGAGAGACAAAGGCGCTTTTCAGATCTCAAGACCTGGGGAGCCACTGGGCCGCTCCGAGAAGCAGAAAGCCTTCTTAGGAAACAAGGAGCAACAGTTGGAACAGACCTAACATCGAAAACACACAGGCGTCTGGAAAGCTGTGAGACCAATGCAGCCCTGGCCAGGAAGAGCCGCTTTGAGTAACCTGGAGGATGAGCTGAGCTCACCCGGACAGAGATGTCATTTCTGTAGCTGACAAATATTAGCAATGTCACAGAGGTGACCTAGAATTAAACCTTTTCCCGCCACCTGTATTACATATGGAATAGGGAAAAATCTAATCACCTTAAGATGATTTAGAAAATACATTTTCAGGGGGCCGACACTGTGGTACAGTGGGTAAAGCCGCTGCCTGCGATGGTGGAATTCCACTGCTCCACTTCTGATCCAGCTCCCTGCTGGTGGCCTGGGAAAAGCCACAGAGGAGGCCCAAGTGTTTGGGCTCCTGCCACCCATGTGGGAAACCTGGATGAAATTCATGCTTCAGTCCTGTATGCTGGGGCCACTTGGGAAGTGAACCAGCAGATAGAAGATCAATCTCTCTCTCATTCTCTCTGTGTAACTCTGACTTCCAAATCACTAAAATTTTAGAAAAAACAGAAATACACGTTACAATTCTTCTATGTTTTTAAAATCATGAAGCTTCTCCTGAAGGCAGTGCAGCAGAGCATGTTACCAAGACACTGCCAAGCTCTGCAACCCTGGACAGGGCTCCCAGGCCGCACGATCCACGGCACAGGTAACACAGGGCCCCTCCCAGGCGCTCAGAGCGCAGGGAACACGGTCTGCTCAAGGTGTGGCCACGCTTACTGCCTGAGGAGTCAACCCCAAATAAACCAGACCAAGTCCCATCAGCCTAGCAACACTAATGTTTAGGACAGGGAATTTTTATGAGCAAAATACTGTAAAACAATACACACTCTTGGCTTAAACCAATTAAAAAGTGTTAGACTATTTACCAGAAACACTCAAAATAGTGCGATGGAATGTTCCAAATGCAAACAGTTAAATGCACAGAAAAGCTAATCACATATACTCGTTTCCAAAGGCAACTGGGATTTCAGAATATCAGGTACTGGCTTATCCCCGGCCTCTACCGAAAAGCGACATTGTTCTGCCCACCCAAACACCCAACAAAAATGACCCTAACCACAGAATGACAGTGTTAGAAAGAAGCAGTGAAAAGCACAAACTTAAAAAAAGCCAATTCATCTTCCTTGACATCACAATCCTTAACATTATCCTGGCCCTCCACAGGCTGCTCGGGGGAGCAGCAGAGATGAGCCTGACGATCCCATTACAGTCCTGTGGAGTGCAATTAAACCGAGAAGGGGCTGTCCACTCCAAACCTCTGATGAGCCTTTGGAACCCTGACTGGCTTCAGCCTGGAGTCTGGCGCTGGCCTCTCAGCAGCAGCACAGCCACACAGCCAAGAGCGGCAACAGACGAACTCCCAGTCACTTACGTTCACTGATGAAGAATCTTGTTCTCTGTTTAGACATAAAATTATTCCCTTATCTGGAAAAGCATTTACTGCACCAGCCCAGAGCAAACAGTACATTCCCATTAAATGTTTATTAAACGAACAAATGAGAAAATGAGTACTGTTTCCTCTAAGAATCCACACCAAAACACATCTTTGGTTTTGATCTCCAATCCTGGTATTCCACAGCCTTCTGCAGTTGTGGAAGGAGACGGCCAAGGCCACTGTGAAAACTGGTGTTTCAGGTGGCTGAAGACCAGGCAGCCGCTTGACCATCTCCCTTACTAGTAATGGCTCCAACCAACAGTCCTCCAGCTCCCCCAGTCCCGAAGGCTGCTGATGACCACGGTCATCATTAAGTGATCTGGAGCACAGCTGACTATTCACCTGAAGAGCAGGCCAGAGCCCTGACCCCTCTCCAGAGACTCTCAACAGGACACGGGCAGCCCATGCTTCACTGGGAAGGGACTCAAATGTTTTGGCCGGAACCCAATGAAAGGTTCCAAGAGACAAGCTCTAGAATTAGCTCCTTAGAAACCCTCAGGGGCTCTATAAAGAATCACTTCTTAGCTCCCAAGGGAAGTCCAGAACACTGAACCACTGGGCAGACCAGCCCACAACTGGGACTCCCGTGGAAGGGCATTCTCAATGGCTGTGCTGGTACATCTCTCCAAAGGAGATGAGATGGATGGGGAGGTGCAGGAAGGTTACTCCAGGTACTCCAGAGGCTGAACTTTGTCAGCCACTCCAGCTGTCCTCTCGCTGAGCCTCACGAGTGGCCTGTGTCCTCTAGGGTAGTAAGGAAAGAACAGTGATGAGTGAGGGGACAGGTGCAGCGATCACAGGAGTATGCTGGGAAAGTGGCTCCCACAGTTGTTCTGATGGAAGGAGATGTGCAGAGCAGCCCAGAGCGCGGCTTCCAGTGGGACAGCCATCAGGGCTGCAAAGAGGACTACGGCTGTGAGCCCCCAACGTGAGACAGCCTCCCTCCAATACTGCCCGGGGGCACCTGCCAATGAGCAGACTCGGGTAAACCTCACATGGAAACTGTGCTCATGGGCAGGTACGAAGAGGCGCATGGGAGTATGGGAGTTAGTAATCAGGGCACAGGGATTACAGAGGACAGAAAGAAAGGTGGCATGAATGAAATCTGAGCCTCATCTAGAGTTGGCTGGTAGCAGCCCTCTCCAAGTGCTACAGGGAGCTCCCCGTAGAGGACCCCTCCCTGGAACCCCACACTCTTCGTGACCCACAATATGGCACAGGACTTTCCGGCTTTTCTCTCTTCCTTTCAGGAACACAACCTTTGGTGCAATGGTCACAAAAATGTGTAAACCTTGGTTGCGAGATGCCTCATTTCAGAAAATCTTTCACTAGCAATCAAAACACTACACTCAGATATGCTGAAACACAATGAAGGAAAGTTCCATTCTTCTTCTGACCTGCTGTGTTTTAATATAGAATATTCTAAAACTACATCTTCCAAACAATTTAATACTTTCATATGATTAATATTTGCTTACTACTGACATCTAAAACACAGATGTCATCCTCCATCATTCACAGAAATGTAATCCTTGACATTTTGAATTAACATCTTTTCTATTAGAAAAAACCCCCACTTTGAAAACAATAGTCACACGGCATGTACGGAGGAAGGCAGGCACAACCCTTTCTTGTTACACATAAATACCTTCAAATGTGCTTCCAATTTTTTTTTTAAACTGTGCTCATTTTCTTTCAAATTATTTCCAAAAACGAAGGTCTCTCTGATGTTAATCGTGTGTACACTTCGGCTTACACTTTAAAGGCTCTTCCTCTCCGGGGAGGTGACTTTTGTATACAAATCATGGAAAGCTACTTAGACAAAGTGCTGGAGATGATTAAAAGAGGTTAGATTCAAGTTTAGACCTTAAAGAAAGCAGAAGCAGATGTCAACCAACTGGCTCGCGTGTGCTGTGGCAGTGAGCTGAGCTTGCCTGCACACTTCGTGAGAATCCCCTACCGCTCACTGTGGTTCTGTGTCAACGACAGACGTTTTCCAATTTTTTTATACTCAGGAGAAAAAAAAACTTTAAAATTCACATTCTGGGGTTTTATGCTGGCTACTCTGCCTCTTACTGCAATGTGATGTAATCAAAACACCTTTTAAAATATGACCAAAAAGAAGTACCGGCTCATTCACATAGTCTGATATTTCAGAACTGAAGGCACGTCACATACATTTCATCACCTAGAATCATTAAAAAAAAAAAAAAAAAAAAAAAAAGCAAGAGCAGTATTCTGTACATGTACTATGTGAATAAAACCTCAATTCCTCCCAATTGTCTTTTTCTTCTTTTTACCACTACAGAAAAAAAAAATCTGCAAATTCCCTTGGATCCCAAACCTTTACTGAAACATCCACACCATGTCAGGAACTGAGCCCCCTGCTAGGTCCTGGCAACAAAGCCTGATCGCAGTGGGTGCCGTCCAGTCCTGGCCCCCAAAGGTCACTCAGTCAGAGGAAGCTGCTCAGGAAACAGGCGAGGAGGGGAGAAGCGTGGAGAGGGTGCAGAGGGCAGGCCGCACAGGTTCCGCTGGGGCCCCTGGCAGAGGACCTTTCCTTCTCCAGGGATAGGAAGCCTACACCACTCTCTCCTTCTTCTAACCGACCAGAAGAATCAGGTGGCAGTGCCTGCAGAAAGCCTGTTCTGTCAGGCAATGACATACACACAGAAAATTACAGAGAACAATGCTTAAAGAGCAACAGTTGCACAGAGACTTCCCATAACCTATCTACAAAACCCCCAGTAACCCATATATTTACACGTGTGTCATTTCCATAACAAACTATTCTGTGATGCTGACAGACTTCTACAACAAACCTTGTTCCTGGAGTTATTGTGACAATGTCACCCTTTGATCATGTAAACACGTCAAAGCAACCACCCAAGCATCCAGTCACACCACGGGTCAAATCACATCCCTTCTGTGCACTGTGGGGTACAATTTGCAAGCACAACTGAAAAACAGCCAATCTACAAGAGCAATACACAAGCTGCACAACAACCAGGCAGAGTTAAATCATACAAGTAATCAACTGAATTAAAATTTGTTAATTTTAATTGATTAAATTAAAATGTGCGGGGCCTGGGCCGGTGCGGTGGTATCGTAGGTTAAGCATCTGCCTGTGGTGCTGGCATCCCGTATGGGTGCCAGTTTGAGTCCCGGCTGCTCTACTTCTGATCCAGCTCCCTGCTAATGCACCCAGGAAAGCAGAAGATGGCCCAAATGCTTGGGCCCTGGCACCTGCGTTGGAGATCCAGAAGCAGATGCTGGCTCCTGGCTTCAAATCGGTTCAACTCCCGGCCATTGCAGCCATTTGGAGAGCAAAACAGCAGATGGAAGACCTCTTTCTGTCTAAATGCTTTTCAAGCAAATAAACAAATCTTTAAAAAAATAAAAATATGTGGGGCTTTGTTAGCATCAAATCCATCTGCAGTGACAAAAAGTCCCCACCAGGTGGAGCTACAAGATTCAAACTTCACGTTCAAATTCTTGGTATCTAGGACATTCAAGTATTTCACATTTGTCCTATTTTTACAAGACTTGGCTACTTCTCAAAATTACTAACGTAATCTTAAAACTTCTTTTAAGGCAAATAATATGAGGGAAACACCGCCATTTTTTTTTTAAATGAACTCACTCAAGGAAAACCCAATCAGTTCATTAAAAAGAGTGAAAACTCACAGAATGAAGGCAGACTGAGACTAAAATCTCCAGGACTCAAGATGCTGGTCTGAACGCTGAGAAGTCATTGATGTCTTTAGAAGGTCTCCCTGATTTTTTTTATCTAAGGGAAAAAGGATCAACTTTATCTTTTAAACTGGGTAGGATTCAACACACTCATCTCCCTGTTCATTCTGGGGTACTGCTTACTGCACAAGTAACCAGCTCTAGCACATGCGACAATGCCATCAGACACATGAGCACAAGAGCAGAGGGACAGGTCCCAGCAGTCACAGGACCTCCTATTCAGAAGACATCCTCCTTAACTCACACAGCAGTGCTGAGAAAAGGCAAGCAGCGCCAGGCACAGCCTCCCAGCACAGCCCTGAGAGGATGGTGGCCGGCAGGAGGGGATCGCACCCTGCTCACAGAGCTCACCGCAGGAGCCTGCCCGCGTGACGGGGTAGGATCTGACCACCAGACGCTCCTTACCCAACCGACCGAGGCCTCCACACGTCATTCTGCAGCCCCTGCACAAGGCAGACTGAGGGCATCTGGAAGGGGCTTCTGCCCCAACTCTCCAACCCCACCCCACCTGCCCCAGGTGTAACAGGTGACCTACTCCACCAGGTGCAGCCCCTCCCACCCTGCTGCTGTTAGTTACTCAGCTCCAGTTCTAGTGTTGCTCCAATCCCAGGTTTTCTGGCACTAAAAGGTGATGCGGGGGATGGCAGGAGTACCTTAGTGATCACCATGAATCACACTCTGCAGAAGCCCCTCTCCTAAGCACAAGTGGAACTGACTTCATTCCAACCAACAAACCGTGGCAAAGGAGACGGGCTGCCATCTCTTTGATTAGGTTACATTACCTGCCGATTTGTTGTGCAGCAACAGAAGATGGGTACAGTTGGTAAAAGATGACACCCCCAACTTATCCTGAGAGAACTGTCTTGGTACACACAGAGCTCATTCCCTTCTAGTGACTGCACTGAAATCCATCACCCGGATGAGCCGTCCTCTTTCTACCCAACTCCCGCCTGTGGAAACATCCAGACCCCAGGCCACTTCCAAGCGTGCGTCTGTACACTTGCCACCTCACACCGGACAGGGTCAGTCCTGAGCAGTGGAATTTTGCAGGGTTAAAGGGCACACAGAGCCATGATTCTGCCAGACAGGTTGCACCAATGCTTCGTTCCCCCAGGCAGTGAGCGTGAGAGCCTGTTTCAGCACCGCTTGCCAACCCATGTGTTATCAAACTGACATCAAACTGATTTTGTATTCCAGCGTGAACTCCTGATTCACTTGGTTAGCTTCACCACTCTCCTCAAGCACAGCAGGTTCATGTCAAACCGCCCTGGAGGAAGTGAGAGCGACCTAGATCCTGAGGGACACACAGGCTTGACAGAGGGGGCAGGAGGTGGCGACAGGCAGTGCCCCAGGACGGGAAGGCACAGATCTTGATCAGGGCAGACCAGTGGGTGGGGAAGATCATGCTCAAGCCACAGCTCAGAGCGTGGCTGACAAAGGCCTTCGCTGGGAGGAATCACGAGTCAGTGGACACAACACTGCACTGAGAGTCACAATTCTGACTTCTGGCATTAGCTAAGTGACCTTGAGAAAAACCGGTTTACCTGGGCTCCAGTTTCTTGTAGAACAGGGATGCCGGCCTGAAACCAAGCTTCCTGTGGTCACAGACCGTGCGTTCACGGCAACTCAATGAACAGGACACAAACTGTGCTGACAGAAGAGCAGTTGGGAGCTCCTCAGCCCTAGATTCTACTCACCCCACCCGGACTTACAGATGCCAACAAACTCAGGATTGCAGTCAGCACGGTCAGAAAGAGGACAGCCTGGGTGGCCAGATCCCTTTCATCTCTGAACACACCACCACCTCATGTAACGCTACACTGTGCCTTCACAGCCACTCAGCTCGCCTACAACGCACTCCTTCCCTCACCACGCACTCACCAGGACCCTGCTCCCTCTCGGGCACTAACGAGGGGCTGGGGCCACAGGGGCGGGTGAGCAGGACCGAGACTTCCCTCGGAGGCATGATTTCTACTGAAGGACCCAAGGGAAAAGAACACCTGTATGTGTCGGGGAGAGTGAGCCAGGTGGGTGCCATCTGACGGCCACCCAGTAGGTGCCTTGGCCCCCGGTCTGCTTTTCTGGATTTGCACCCATAGGTCTGTTCTCTTCTCTGAAGTCCTGCACACTCTGGATCACCCAGGAGCCTTGGTCACCTGTTAACTGTTTCCTGCGCCAGGCCTGTCCCACTCAGAAGGGAAGTCCCTCGCGGGCACTACACCAACCTGGGCTAACAGCCACAGTGCTGCACCTGCAGCCACCCTGGATCTGCTGGCTTCCAGGGTAACAGTGCCTTTTACAGCTGCACGCTCACTCTTACAGCTTTCTTCCTTTACCCAACACTAGGAACTACGATTTTCAATTACCTAGAAGAGCAGTATCAAGTGAACACACATGCTCAACCTACATCTGGTAAGTAGGGCTTTCCAGCTGTTTGTGATGGACACTCATTCTAAAGCAAGCAGGAACCACAAGGGCACAGCAGAGTGGAACCTAAAGGGAATGCAGGTAGGTCCAGGTGTCCGTGCCAGGGAGTGGACAGATGAACACGTGCTGAAGGAAGGGCCGACTCAGAGCCCTGCACCCGTACACCTCACAATTAGCGCCTCCAAGGGACGGGGGGCCTGGCCACACGGCCTCCCCAAGCACCCAGGCCACACAGACCCCAGACAGATGAGTGCTCTGTTCCTACCAGTTGTGGCAAGAGCACCTCTGGCACCTCAAAGTTCCCTTCCTCCTCTTTGTATTACACAAAAATGTGCTTGCTGGACACGGTACTTTTCTTCCCATCAGAGAAAGCACACAGGCAAAAGGCTACTGTGACACCAACGTTCAGAAGCACTGCTGACAGCAGCCACGACCCAGAAACAGAACGTGGTATTGCCCATGCCGTGGAACATTACGCGGCCATAAAAAGGAATGCAGTGCTGACCCATGCTACAAAGTGGACAGACTATGAAAATATGATGTTAATACAAGAAAGAAGGCAGACACAGCAGGCCAAATGTTGCACGATTCCATTTCCATGAAGCATCTGGGAACAGGCAAACTCAAGGAGACAGAATACAAACTAATGGCTGTCGAAAGTCGGGGGGAAAAGAGCAGTGAGGGTGACTGTTATCGGGACAGGGTGTCCTCTGTGGCTGACAGTAATGTTTTAGAGCTAGATGGTGGTGATGGGTGTACAACACCAGCAAAGCATTACATGCCACTGAACCGTACATTTTAACGTGGCAAATTTTATGTGTCTTTTATCACAATAAAACAAAGCTATTGTGAACTCAACAAACTTTAAAATAAATTCATACTCTACAAATATCCAAGATGTAATTCGCAAAATAGGAACCATGAAGAACAAAACCACGTGCACACAGTGGAGCCTCGGAATCTGAAGCCAGTTTGTGTACAGTCACAACTCCGTGGATCCCCAATGCAGACTGTCCACTCATCTGGGCCCACTGCACCTCATGCCTTTTGGCTCACAGAGAACCCCCACCCAGCCCGGCCCCTGCAGAGCTGTCTTCTGAAGACCAGCAGTGCTTCCTCCAGTCTCTGAAGGCCATGCTGGTGCAGGATGGAATGAGAAGCAGGGCCTCCAGGGCTCTCACGGGACCTGCCTTACACGGCTCCTTCCACCCACACTCGGGCCACGAACACTGACCGCCTGCCCATCTTCACCTGAGGACATGAACAAAGAACTGCTTTTCTGTCCCCAGCAAAATCAATCGTCCCTTGTACTCTTGGTGGTAAACAGCATGGAATGAAAACCTATGACCAGAAGGGACCAGTGGAACCATTTTGTCCGGCCAACTCAGTGTTCGTAAACACCAAAAACATTCTCTAAACCCTTGCCCAGGGCACCCGATTCCGGTGTGCCACAGCACTGCTCCAGATTGTCTTGTGGCCAGTGGCTCCGTGCTTGCAGGCTATCATTTTTTTTTAAAGACTTATTTATTTATTTGAAAGTATGAGAGAGAGAGAGAGAGAGAGAGAGAGAGAGAGAGAGAGAGAGAGAAAGACACAGAAAGAGTTCTTCCATCCATTGGTTCACTCCCCAACTGGCCGCAACAGCCAGAGCTGCGCTGATCCAAAGCCAGGAACTTCTTCTGGGTCTCCCACATGGGTGCAGGGGCCCAACGACTTGGGCCATCTTCTGCTAGCAAACTATCCTTGACCCAGCCATACACAGACTCACATACAAGTTGAGTACCCCAAACCCCAAATCCCAAAGCGGCAATGCTCCAGAATCTGGAACATTTTGAACCCCAGGCCACTGCAGATCTCAGATCAGGGACGCTCAGCCAGTCAAGTTTACACAGATATTCCAAAACCTAAAAAATCCAAAGTGAAATACTTCCGACTTCTGCTCCCAAGCATTTTGGATAAAGGACACACAAGCTGCATGGCAAATCACAGTTGGGAAAGACACTAAAGGTAATCAGACAGCCAAGCAGAGATGGCATCTGAAAACAAAACATGTTCACTTTCAAGGATTACAAACTCCCCATATAATTCCAAAGGTGGAAATGCCTCTAAAATTGAAATAATTCGAATAACTGCATAATGAAATCTACCACTTTTCACAAGTCCCGACTTTAACTCAATGCTTGACCTGTCAGCAGGAAGGGGGCCCTCGAGAGCAGGACCCAGGCTGGCAGAGGGTCACTGCTGGAGGTTCCAGCCCAGCAATTTCTGACCTCTGTTTTAGAAGGTTTACTTTTCAATTTCAACAGCAAAAGCATTTTGTGTTTATTTCTGTTCAGCTTACAGCACTGCTCAAGTTCACAGAATAAACACTAGAAATAGAAAATAGAAGAGGATGCTGACTGCACAAACTGTGCTTGACCATTACAAAACAAGGGTGCCATCCTCACCCCAAAGCCTTAGCTCTCTGAATCAGCAGGAAGGGGCTCTGGACATCCTAAGGTGGAAAGTCCTCAAGTGAACTCTGCAAAGTCAAGGCAGCACTCAGCACATTGCACAACAGGAATCGAATTCAGATCTCCGCACCACAGCAGAAGAGGATGTGGGTCTTCATTAATTGTCAGGGGGAGTATCTTCACTTGTAGAAAAAAAATTATTGTCAGAACCCTGGAGTACAAGTATTTACATCTATTAAGAATCAAAAAAAATTTATCAAATTAAGATATTCTACATTAGGGGTCCGCATTGTGGTGCAGTGGGTAAAGCCTCTGCCTACAATGGTGCATCCCATATGGGCACCAGTTTGAGTCCCAGCTGCTCTACTTCCAATCCGGCTCCCTGCTAATGCCCCTGGGAAAAGCAGCAGAAGATGGCCCAAGAGCTTAGACCTCTGCTGCCCATGTGAGAGACCTTGAAGAAGCTCCTGCCTTTGGCCTGGCCCAGCCCTACCATTGTGATCATATGGGGAGAGAACCAGAGATGGAATATTTTTTTGTCTCTCCCTCTTTCTCTGTAACTGGCTTTCAAATAAATTAATTAAAAAAAACCCCAGATTTCTACATTAGCCATTTCTCGCAAATGACAACTTCAGCTCTAGCTGAACGCTGGTATAGTTTAATTTTTACTTTCTTAATAATAGTGAAAAGTACAACTCACATTATTTAAAGAAGGTCAAGGGAAAATTTTTACAATGCAGTTGATTTATTTTTCCCCAATGGAAGTACATACCTACATATCTCAGGTACACTGGGATTTCTTAAGGGTAAGTAGTACTTATACCAAGGCAAAACTTGCACAAAAAGCAAATCACATACTCTCTGGTGTTTCTGCTATAGACCCAGACATGTTCCAAACTCACTTCAGTGTAGAAACGTAGGCCATGCAATAGAAACTGTTTAAGTAAAAGGGAGCAGGCTCAGACGGCACTGACTTAATACTTACTGCTGGTTCAACTTGACTTCGATCTGCAATATCTATGTGGACAATTTCAACTGTTTTCCACGTGTTTGGATCTAAACCATGTACCTATAAAAGACAAGGTGAAACAAAACAAACTACAGATTACCTATGCTGGGTAAAACTACTACACTGCACTTCAAAAGCCTCATGGAATAGTGGGACTGAAAACTACTACACGGCACTCAAAAACCTCATGGAATAGTGGAATTGAAAGGTAAGGTTACTTTGGAGCAGGAATTTCAAACTCCACGCAGAGCTTTATGTAATACGCATTTCCTCCTATGATCTTTCTGATGACATCTCGTATAATCTTCGAGTCTCTCAGTGCACATTATGGAGAACTTAAAAATCTGAATTACTGCTTCAATTAAGTTAGCTGTCTGGAATCTGAACAGATCTAGAAATCTTTTATTGTCCCTTGTAACTCCAAATAATAAGGTATATGACCACATGTAGACAACGCCAAATGAACAGAAATCTGTCAATATCAGTATTATTTTCTGGTAGTTCTTAGGAGATGATTTACATACAGCATCGTGGTGTTGATCTGTGTTTAACCCAAATGATACCCGAAAAAGTTCTTGTAACTCAGAAGCTCTACACAAACCTAAAGCAACACAACCAGATTGAAGGAACTGCACTCTATGGTATTAAAACCTCTCTTGAATCTAATTATCCCAAAACTATTCGGTGTTAGTGTGATGTCAACTCCTCTGGACTTCATGTTGTGCAATCACTGATTTCTGAAACTCCATCTACGACTTGTTTAAAAATTGCCAAGATCCGCCCATCTGAAAGCTGAAAATGGCAGATTAAATCATACATAGATTAAAGCATATCAAATCATCTCATTTAGACCCTAAAAATTCTACTATAAAAAACAATAGGAAATGTCAAATGATCACTTGAAAGAAAACTCGAAAGTCAAATGTTACAAATTAATATTCCAAAATTCTGTTCATTGGCATCAATAACATGACAATACAGTCAAGGAAAGTTAATGGAATTGACCAGAATTATTAATTTAATTCTCCTCTAATAGCAATATCATAAGGTTGGAAGAGCACTCAGCAAATCGGGGCATGCACTAGAAAACAGACTGCTGGGCCCCAACCCCAGGCACCCTGACCCAGCAGCTCTGGGTGGTGCAGGGACTCCGACCTCCCAGGAAGTGGCCAGGTGTCACTGCTGCTGCTGCTGGTCCAGGGACCACACTTTGAGAACTACTGGGCCCAGGGTATCTAAAAAACTAGGTGACCCCCAACCCTGGCCAAAATAATGCAGTCCGAACTGATGCTCCTCAGGATAAAACACAACAACTTACAACTACCTAAGTGAGGAGCCTGTCAAAGCTTCTGCAAGTTATGCAAAGGACTTTCTCCTGCCTTCAGGTCACTTCTGTGACACCAACCCACATCCCACCAAAGCAGACGCAGGTGAAAATTAAAGCAATCATCCTGCTATACAGAATAGCTCTAGCAAATACAGAGATGAAAGCAACCGAAAACAAGTGGCTAGAATTGGACTGGGGATTATCTGTGAACTAATGTTTGTCCATATTCCCTGTATTCCAGAAAACACAGCAACCCCACCAAGGTCTCCTCAAAGGTCTAGCTGCTCACTTGCCTCAGTTCCACCCGAAAGCCAGGGTGTCCAGATGCTAGTCTAACACAGGCCCTCACTCTACTGAAGACCAAGTGGACCACATACAGTAAACCCTGTATCCAGGGGCTCCTGCACTGGAATTGCCATTGAAACTTACATTTTCTAATGTTCCCAAGTCTGGTTTGTGCCAGGTTTCAATTTTAATGAAGAAATCATCTTTCATATATTCATTCTGCAGAAACACAACAGGAAAAATGAGTGATCTTTCACTAGTTCTCTGCGGCTACTGTCTACACAAGCCTCACCAGCATAAACACACGTGCTCTGACCCATGAGCTGATTAGACTCAAGTGACAGAGGATCATTAGCCACCGATTTTTCCCAGACTTGTCAGGCAAATCAAATACTGCACGCTCTTGAATAATTTAAACAATCTTACCTTTCATGCAGCACACAGGACTAATAAAGAAGCTATGAGATTGGTGAACAAATTTGACATTCAAAGAAAATAGCAAGAGCAAAATAAAATCAATAGGGAGATTCTGAGACAGGGCTGGCAAGTGACCATTGACACGGGAGCATGTGGTGAGGTGTGGGCTGGTGGAAGAGCACACTGGATGAATCACACAGGGAGGGGCAGTTTTAGAGAAAATAATTACAATGTAAACCAAAGTTTGGAGATGAAGAGTATGTGACATAAAAATAGTTTTACTCACCGTTACAACTGAAGCACAGCACAGCAAAGAGGTAGGCAATAAAGAGGAAAAATTTCAAAATATTAATTGGAGTCAGTACAATCTGTCCCAATATTTAAAGTCACAAAGACTAAACTACCTGAAAACAGAGAACAGTTAGGAGCTATGTGTACAGTTTTTACACATGACACTACCAAATATATTACAGAATACAAATAAAATATGAAGAATTTCCAAATAACGCTAAAAAGCAAAACATTACTTCTGAAGTTCATTTGGCTAACAACAGGACGCTGACTCAGAAGCTGGACACATTACATAGCCATTAGAGTAAACTACACCAAAGACACTCCTGAGGGTGGATGTCCTTCCGTAAGGGTCCTGGAGCCAACACGGCCCTCACAGACCCGATGTGGCTCTTCCCCAGAAAGGAAGCCCTGCCTTTCCCACGGCTGGAGGACCCCACGGCAGCCTCCCTCTCCCAGCACCCAGGTGGTGACTATCTGAGAACCCACAGAAGGGCTACTTCCTTATGCTCAGGGCAAAAAGGGCAGCAGTCACGGGGAACCAGGCTTACTTGTTCTACAGTAGGGGTAGGCGTTCCAGGCTTTTTCGTGAAACACCAAGGAACCCTCGGGAGCAATCATCCTCACGAAGGCAGGAACTTTGCTGAGGAGAGAGGTCATAGATGTGTATTTCAAACGCACCATCAATTCTTTGTGGACACGTATCTTTCAAAGTGTACTGAAATCTAAGTTTGATGTTTAGTACTCAAGACTTCCATCCCAAAATAACCATGTAGAAAACCCAGATGAAAATAATACAACGGGGCCGGCGCCGCGGCTCACTGGGCTAATCCTCCGCCTAGCGGCGCCGGCACACTGGGTTCTAGTCCCGGTCGGGGCGCCGGATTCTGTCCCGGTTGCCCCTCTTCCAGGCCAGCTCTCTGCTGTGGCCAGGGAGTGCAGGGGAGGATGGCCCAGGTGCTTGGGCCCTGCACCCCATGGGAGACCAGGAAAAGCACCTGGCTCCTGGCTCCTGCCATCGGATCAGCGCGGTGCGCCGGCCGCAGCGCGCCGGCCGCGGCGGTCATTGGAGGGTGAACCAACGGCAAAGGAAGACCTTTCTCTCTGTCTCTCTCTCTCACTGTCCACTCTGCCTGTCAAAAAAAAAATATAAAAATAAAATAAAAAAAAAAAAGAAAAAAGAAAATAACACAACGATTAAGAATGTCTAATTACAGAGAGGTTTACTGCTTAACAGAAAACAATTCCTTTTTCTAAGGGCTGTTGATCTACTCCCCTGATGTGAAATCTAAGAGTTAACTGAAACTGCCCAACTGGCGTAGTAATACAACAGACGTCCTCTAGTGTGGCTACAACTCCATCATTCTGTTTCTTAATGCAGAAGGCCCTGGAATAAGGGCTTTCACTAACAAGTTTTAAACACATTTCACAGAAGAGACTAATGAACAATGACAATGTCAAAGACCCATTTAGAGAATGAGAAAGCAAAGTTCAGTCCACATAGACCAACTTGTAGGTCTGCGATGACTCACTGGCTACCCTGAGGGCAGTCTGAGACGGACTGGAAGGTTTACATACACGTGAACACTTAGAGGGCGTGTGCAGATTCTGAGAACAATCAGGAACAACCTCCACAGGTAACCAGGCAAAGGACACTCCGACACATTACAAACATCACTCAGTGACAAACCAGTGGGGGATCCACCTTCAAAGGTGTTTCACATACACCCTACTCAAATCCCAACATCACCACTTAGAAGCTTTGTAACCTCGGACCTATTACTTGACTTTCATGCGTTGAATGGAGTTCGTACTATTCACTCTGCAGGCTCACAGACCGAATCAGGTGTCAGTGATGTGCTTTACCTCACCGCTTACTGCAGTGAGAACTCAGACAGTGGCCGCTGTTCTGCAGTCACAGGCTGACAAGAAGCTGGGTTTTTCACGGGCCTTTCTTCATTTACACCTTCCACTAACTGCGAGGCACAGGTTATTTCTTCATTTCAGTGGCTAAATAATGCAGGTCAGAATCCTGTCCCTTACCTTCCACAGCCAGTCACTGCTGCTTCTAAGAGAGCTTTCAAGTATGTCTGTAGCCAAGAGAAGAACCAACCAAGGAAACGGGGGAACAAGACCTCAGCTGTTGAGACTGAGCAGTGGCCCACTCTTCCTAGACCAGAACCTGCGCTGTCCACCAACATCAGAGATAATGATGTGACCACCCTTTCAATTCTTCCTCAGTCATCTCCTCATTTACCCACAGGGGCACCAGTCTGAGTCCCGGCAGCTCCACTTCTGATCCAGCTCTCTGCTATGTCCTGGGAAAGCAGCAGCAGATGGCCCAGTGCTTGAGCCTCTGCACCTGCATGGGAGACCAGGGGAAGCTCCTGGCTTTGGATCGGTCCAGTTCCGGCCATTGTGGCCATTTAAGGAATGAACCAGAGGATGGAAAACCTCTCTCTCTCTCTGCCTCTCTGTAACTCTTTCAAATAAATAAATCTTAAGGAAAAAAAAAAAGCCCAGAGGCAGGTGTTTGATGCAGAAGGTCAAGACACCACCAGGGACACCCAAAACCCACACCTGAGTATCTGAGTTTCGGTCCTGACTCTGCCTCCTGCAGATTGTGGACCCTGGGACACCGAGTCTACTAAGATACCTGCCACTCACCCAGGAAAACCGGGTTGAGTTCCAGGGTCCTGGCTTTGGCCTGGCACTGCCCTGGCTGCTGTGGGCCTTTAGGGAGTAAACCAGATCTGTCTGTCTCCCTGTCTTTCAAACAAAAGTCAAAATAGAAAAAAAACAAAAAACAAAAACACTAATTTCTTTTAATTAGATAATGATAATAGTTGCCTGTGAGTACACTAAAAATCACTAAGTATATATTTTAAAAGGATGAATTTCATGGTATGTAAATTTCATCTTAATTTTTTAAAAAACCCAAAGGGGAAAAAAAAACCTAGTAGGCTATCAGTCTGGAGGTAACAGGAAAGTTGAGTAGACAGATAATGGTAACTTCTATTAACACAGTAAGTGATGGGGATGGAGGAAAGATGAAAAAAGAGGAGACACACCAGAAGCAGAAAACTGCAAAAATAATTTACAAATCCCAATTTGTGGGAAAAGAATAAAGTAATGAGATACAAATTGGCTAACTTCTAGGAGATCTAAGACTCTAAAAGTAGGGAATTACAGAAACAGAGAAGGAACATGTTCACTTAATGAGAGAACAAGAAAAATGAGATAGACAATAAAGAGGACACAATGCATTTCAGAAAGTAAGTGTGATGTTCTGTCAGAGGCTCACTTTTGATTTAGAAAGCTTTGAGCTGCACAAATTTTAAGACTCTGAACCACACTGAGAAAAAATGACATGCTCTTTCTATGGTGTTTAATTCTTGACTGAAGAATTAGAACTACAATCAGCTAATATTTGCTAATTACTTGTGTAAGACACCCTGAGAATGAGCATATACATATAAATGTATGTGTGTGTGTATAAACAATCTTTTTGCATCTTCAGGTGACATAAACCTAACTGAAGTTCTTGGCAAAAGACCCTTTCAGTTCCAAAAATGAACTCGTACCTTAAACCACATAAGATTTTAAAAGAATGGTAGGTCTTTTAAAAACCTTTAAAAAAGATTTATTATTTATTTGAAAGGTAGAGTTAGAGAAAGGAAGAGACAAAGATTTTCCATCCTCTGGTTCACTCCCCAACAGGCCACAGAAGCCAGGGCTGGATCACACTGAAGCAGGTGCCTGGAACTCTATCTGGGTCTCCC
Organism: Oryctolagus cuniculus; assembly: GCF_964237555.1. NCBI lineage: Eukaryota > Metazoa > Chordata > Mammalia > Lagomorpha > Leporidae > Oryctolagus > Oryctolagus cuniculus. The sequence continues at coordinate 21,349,850 of NC_091452.1, forward strand.
ACGTGGGAGCAGGGACCCAAGGACTTGAACCATGTTCCACTGCTTTCTCAGGAGCATTGAGCAGAGAGCTGGATCAGAAGTGAAGCAGCTGGGACTTGAACTGGCACCATATGGGATATCGGTGTTGTAGGCTGCAGGTTAACCTGCTGTACCACAACACCAGCCCGAAAAGGATGACATTTCACTAAAACCTGTGCTGTTTCAACTTCTGGGAAACAAGGCCATTTCGGGGTCAGCCAAGCTTTACAACTTCTCCATCACCCAGGGCTGACCGGAGATGAAGGTATAGTGTTTACGCAGATGAGGAAGAAGACAGCTGACCTTCCCCAAGAAGGGAAGGCGAGCAAATACAAAGAACTGCTAAGGATGTCATATGGAAAGATCTCAGGAGAGCTCCATGTCCTTCTCTGCAACATGGGGTAATTCTTTGTCCAGTAAATGCCCTCCTGCCAAGCTACCGTCCACTACTAATTCAGTGTAGATTAAGTAAACACTCAGCTTTTTGTGGCCAATGTGGCACAGGACAAACACGTACGCATCTGGAAATTCAAAAGGTGTCAAAGTGAGAAGGGAGCAGCACTGATGAGTTTAGGAGAGAACAATCGATTGGATTTAGTGTAGCCAAGAAGCACCCTGGTCACGAGGCTCACACCCAGGGAAGAAAGGTGCAGGAGGGACTGCACCAAGGTTCAGGGTCTGCCTAAGAGGAGAAGGTGGCTCGCTTATAGACACAGATTCTCATTCTGGATGGACTTACAACAACTGGGGACATGTGATAATCCTGAGTACACTGTTAACTTTATTTTGAAAGGAGATTTTAAAGAATTATGAGAAAATGAAATATGGTGAAAACCTTATTTGGGAAGAAGTTTCTCCGTGACCTTCTGTGGAGCACAATCCAGAAATGGGAAATATTCCACCTCTCCCACAGGGCCCAGCAGAACAAAGTGGTGACGAGGGCAGGGGGCAGTCCCTTGACCCTTGCCTGGACCTGTCTTCATCACTGCACGAGGTTGCTGCAGAGCAGATAAGCACCCAGCTCCAGCGCTGACTGGAACCCAAGGAGCAGCACCCAGGAGGACGAGAGACGGGATCCTCTGCACACAGCATCATGGGTGTCACTCACTGTCAACTCGGAAACACAGACAGAAGCGCACTGCTAAGTCTTCTCCGTGACAGTCAAGGAAATCAGACACTTGAAGGTCCTGGCAGTGAGTCACTAACTTCTGGACTGTTTCTCAGTCTTCTGCCTGAGACCAAGTATATACATCTTAGAGTTCCAACTGGAAGCACACCAGCCAAAGAATTCACAGACTGGTCACACTGGGTTACGCTAACCCCGGAATTCCAACCATCTCAAATGTAAAATAAGGTGTTGATGGTCAGAGCCAAGCCTGCAATTTGAGTAATGTCATATGGTGACAGCATACATAGCTTAACAGAGCAGGGCTGGAAAAGGAAACACATAGCACCACATAGGTAAGTTTCTTAAGAAGGGAACTCTAACACTCCATAGGGTCCACGAGTTTGTCTTCCGCGATGTGAACTAATGCCACTATGGAAACTAATAAAAATTTAAATACAAAAAAAAGCTAATCAAGAAAAACTTTACCAGAACATGTAGAATGTTCCTTGGTGGTAGGATGTGAGTGTTAAAATGTTTTTATTCACCGGTGCTGTGGCACAGCGGGTTAACACCCTGGCCTGAAGCGCCCGCATCCCATATGGGCACCGGTCCGAGACCTGGCTGCTCTACTTCTGATCCAGCTCTCTGATGTGGCCTGGGAAAGCAGTGGAAGATGGCCCAAGTGTTTGGGCCCCTGCACCCACGTGGAAGACCGGAAGAAGCTCCTGGCTCCTGGCTTCAGATCAGCGCAGCTCCAGCCGTTGCAGCCAATTGGGGAGTGAAGCAGCGGATAGAAGACCTCTCTCTCTCTCTTTCTCCCCTCCTCCTTCTCTCTCTGTGTAACTCTTTCAAATAAATAAATAAGTCTTTAAAAAATAGTTTTTATTATTCCATATCTTAATTTTTATGAAAAAAAAAGTTAAATATTTTTTTTCAAAGATTTACTTATTTACTTGAAAGGCAGAGTTACAGAGAGGCAGAGGCAAACAGAGAAAGGTCTTCCATCCACCGATTCACCCCCCACATGGCTGCAATGGCTGGAGCTGCGCCAATCTGAAGCCAGGAACTTCTTCCTAGTCTCCCAAGCGGGTGCAGAGGCCCAAGGACTTGGGCCATCTTCTACTGCTTTCCCAGGCCATTGCAGAAAGCTGGGTCAGAAATGGAGCAGCTGGGATGCAAACCGGCGCCCATAATGGATGCGAGCTGCAGACCAGGGCTTTAACCGCTGTGCCACAGAGCCGGTCCTTCAATATTACTTTCTGAAACACCTGACTTAGGCCCCACGTCAGTGTAAGTGATGGAACCTCTGAATAAGGGGCTGTACCGCCAACCCTGTCCTGGGTGCAGCACAGCGAAGGCCCTGCTGAATGTGTTCTTTCCCCTTCCACCAGGAGCTGCCCTGCCAGGTTAAGAGGCCACCTGCAATGCCTGCATCCCATACGGGTGCTGGTTCAAGTCCCGGCTGCCCCACATCCTATCCAGCTCCCTGCTTATGTGCCTGGGAAAGCAGTTGAAGATGGCCCAAGTCCTTGAGTCTCCGTACCCACATGGGAGACCCTAAGAAACTCTAGACGGCTTCAGCCTGGAACAGCGCTGGCTAATTGAGGCCATTTGGGAAGTGAACCAGTGGATAGAAGATTTCTCTCTCTGTCTCTCCCTCTTTAACTCTGCCTTTCAAATAAATAAATCCTAAAGAAAGCAAGCAGAGTATAAATAACAGTATTATCAACATTATGTAGACTATACCTTCAAGAATGACAAAATTTTCTTTCTACTGACACATTTTTTTGGATATTCAGTCATCTACCACTCCTGTCTGAGAAGAATCGGTTCCAGTGCCCCAGAAGATACCAAAGCTCACAAAGCTAAAGTCCCTCACATAACACAGGATAGTGTCTGCATATAAACTACACACACCTTCCTGTAGGCTTTAAATCATCTCTCGAAACTTAAAATACGTAAGACAACATAAACACTATCAACACAGTCGCTGCACTGTACTGTTCAGGGCATACCGACAGGAACAAAGTTTGTTCGTGTACATAACAGATACAAATATTTTCCCCAAACAGTCTGATCTGAACACATAGTTGAATCCTCAAATGTGGAATCCTTAGACATGCAGGGTGATTATTCTTAAGGTGCCAACAAATGAGAAGAAACCATGAGTAACAGTCTATAGGCAACTGGCTAATCAGTTACTGTCTTAATTTTCAAGGCAAACAGAAGCAAAGAAATGTTGTATTCTAAGATAGACTAATAATCAGATCTAAAGTTCTGTACAGTGATGACCTGTCTTCCATTCTTATGCTACTTTAAAGCAACCAGCAAAGTTTAACTGAGTAAATGTGAGCTCTATAGCAGTATGACTCACCTCAATATTAGAGAATAAAGGCTAAGAACAAGATTCCCTCTTACCGTGACTTTGGGAAGATTACTGATCAAATGGAACCTTAAAGGGCAATAATGTTTAGAGTGGGCTTTGTGGCACAGGGACCAAGCCACCCTGGCACCCCCACATCCTGTCTCAGAGTGCCAGGGACCAACTCCGGCCTCTGCTTCCCATCCAGTTTTCTACTAATGGGCTGGGGAGGCAGAAGGTGGCCCGGGTCCTTGTTCCTGCAACCCACAAGAGACATGTCTGGGTTCCTGGCTCCTGTTTTCAGCCTGGCCTAGCCTCACCTTTTGCAGGCATTTGGGGAGTGAATCAGTGGATAGAAGATCTTTCTCTTCTGTCACTCAACTTTTCAAATAGATAAACTTTATTCCTTTTACTTTTTTTTAAAGAAAGAAAGTCATTAATGGTCTTTGTCCTTATATAAATACTGACATTTTCCATTTTAAAGGATCTATGCCAAAAATAAGAGATTGTCTTTGTCAAAGTCAGGAGAATGTACAAAAGATATCTGACAAACCAAAGACAAAAAAAAAAAAAAAAAAGAAATGAACAAAGAATCAGAGCAGCAAGTCAAAGAAGGAATTCAAATGGTCAATTAACATGAAAAGACATTCAACTGCCTTAACAAATACAAACGTAAAGGAGACTATTTTCTCCCTATGAAAATGGCCAAAATTAGTAAGAGAAATCAGGAAAACTGAATACTGTCAAGTCTGGCAGGACAATCCGGCAGCAGTGCAAAGTCCTCCAAGCAACCATTTCGTGACTCTTACCCACAAAAGGGGTAACCTGGGTGGATGGCCATTTATCTACATATACATAAACATCTGTGACAGGCAGACACAGCAAAATCCGTAAAAAGTCTTATCATTTAGGCAATGCTTACGTAAACTACACAGTGACACACCAAGAAACCTCAGTCAGCTTTAAAGGAATCACACAGGTATTAAACTACACTAAGGACGTTTGTGATACATGGTTACGTGACACACCGCAGAACCACATATAAAGCTCGAGTCCACCCAGAAAACTGGGGCCAGCGCTGTGATGCAGCGAGTTAAAGCCTGACCTGCAGTGTTAGCATCCCACATGGGTGCCGGTTCGAGTCCCAGCTGCTTCACTTCCGATCCAGCTCTCTGCCATGGGCTGGGGAAGCAGTAGAAGCTGGCCCAAGTCCTTAGGCCCCTGTACCTACATGGGAGACCCGGAGGAGGCTCCTGGCTTAGGATCAGCTCAGCTCTGGCCGTTACAGTCACTTATGAAGTGAACCAGTGGGTGGAAAACCTCTCTCTCTGGCTCTACCTCCCTCTGTAACTCTTTCAAATAAATAAAAATAAATATTTTTTTAAAAAAACTAAAAAGGCACATGTAATATATCTTTGACTTTTTTTACAATTTCTTTGAATATATACAGAAAATTATCTGCAATTCCAGTGTTGCTCTCTGTGGTTGCAGATATTTGATGGCAAGGAGTGGAGACCAAGTTTTTATCTGACAGTCTTCTCTGTGTGAATTTTTGCCATAAGCAAACATACTACCTTTAAAAATTTTAAATAATTAACATCAGGAGTCTCTCAAAAAATTAAGATGCAACACATTACCATACTGAAATAAAAAATGCCTTTTAGCATTATCTACTAGCAAGGTAGTTACACACTTCCTAAGTAATCTAGGGAGCTACTTCGTAACTGTTCCATATAATGACTACGCATCAAATGTGCATGCCCCACTTACCTCTTCAGGTGGTAAATTTTATGTGTGTATTGTCCCTTTTCTCCATCTTTCTCATAGGGTTCATTCTTTAAGACTTCAATTCCTTCTCCACCACCAGTCTCATTCTTACTAGCTTCTGCAACAGAGTAAAGCTGTCCAACCTGATACTGAAATATCAAAAGGCACAGAATTTCAGCAAGTCAGCAGTAATATACAAGATACAGAAAATTGTATCTATACTATTCAGCATATATTTTCTATATGAACATATGACTTAAATTAGAGTAATATATTTAGGAAGACAAACACTAGATAATCATAAGACTTTAAGAAACTATTTTACAGGATTTCTGTTCTTTGAAAAACCTCTAGTTACAAATATTCCATGCTTGAATATATACTATTTACTTATCAAAACATGTCTTGACAGTTGGTACAACTCACAAACACTATAATTTGTACTTTCCAAAGCATATTCACATCGACTGTACTTCATTTAATTTCATAAACTTCTGAGGAAGTTGTGGCAGGAATTTGTCACTGCCAGTTAACACTGACCAATCAGATTACGGTTCTCAATGACAAATAGGAGCTATACAAAATATAACAACAAAGAAACCCAACATTCAAAAACCATGACAGCTCTGAACTCTGGTCTTTTTTTAAGCCCTGGCTTGTGTATGACATGCCCAATTTGGCCCTTGATCAACCAGTCAGAAACAGTGCTCAGGCTCAAAATCATTCAATAAGATTCTTCAGTAAACAGAATTCTTAAGGTATTACAAATACACAAGGCAATCGCAAAAATTTTGTGGGAAAATGGAAATAAAAGTTTATTTTGATGTAAAAAATCTGTAATCCAGTTTTTTATAATATGAATTTCCCATGACAAAGACCCCTTGTATGCATGGATTTCAAAACTTTTTGTCCCAAAATAAACTTAGCTTTCAATTCCATTTTCCTTAACGTTCTAGAAGTACCCTCATACAAGCCCAACCAAGAGCCAGGAAACTGCTGTCTGGAGTCTATCTCATTTAAAGTGAGCTCTAACACCTGAGAATCAGCAGTATTGCTCTACACCAATCCGGAGTTGCTAACAGCTGCAACAAACGATAAAAAGCAAAGGTCTTGTGTTCTTTTTCCAGTTGCCAAGCCACAGCACTACCTCCAATCTCTTCAAGTCTGGCCAGATTTTTTTTTTCCCAATGAAGACAGCCGAAGAAGCATTCTTCTTCTTTACAAGCGTATTTTCAAAGAAAAATACTAAAAATCTACCTCTAAGAACTTGTAATCCAAAACTAACAGCCCCAGGAGAAAAACACAGGTCACTGTATTTACATGTTCCTGTCCAAGAAGCTACTGAGGATATGACGCCACTCTGCAGGTCAATTTAGTCACGCACAATCTTACTCCACGTGGAACCGCTTGGAGCGCAAGCACACTTCTCACACGCTCCATAAGTGTCTGCAGGGACTGTGGACCGTGCAGAGGGCTCCCTTACTTCTCTTGGTTTTTCATGATACAATACATTCAAGTCCTTCAAAAAATACTTTTCAACAGTCATTTTTTTAAAAAAGGACTAAAATGTGTCTAAATCAAAAGGTAATTTGTCTTAGTCAAAGATACAGAGTAGGAGAAACAATCAGACAATAGTACCCAAAACTATTATTGATGGAGTAACATTTTTGTGGTACGCTACTACACTTTCCCCTGCTTCTGTTACGAATAGTTTAAATGGAGACATGAGGCAGGCTTATTAATCTTAATATGACAAAAAGCTGAGATTATTTGGGGGGTGATAATTTCAAGACTTGGATTTCAACAAGTTGATTCAACCAGCTAAAATCAGAAGAGAAAAATCTAACAAAAACAAATGTCAAATTCCACATTCAAGTTCAAACAATCAATTGCACAAATAAAGAACTGGGCTGTCTGGCTTCCCTCCAGTGTGGTTTAATATACTGAAAACTCGGGCACTACTCAGATACATACAGCTGTGTTCAAGTCTACACTAAACAGGGCCAGAGCTACTCCTTCTTAGTGCCTGGCATTTTCTTCTGTCTTCTGTCAGCTGTCACTTCATAGGTTATCAGTTTGTTTTGTCCCATTTCCAACTCACTGCTTCTACTCTACTGTCAACTCCAGGAAAACCAGATAGCTGAGCAAGTCAGAACTGTAAGCAAGTTCAGAAGGGTCTGGAGGTTTTCTGGGTTTTGCTACACATTTCTTGATTTCTCAGAAATCTTTTCTGCTTTTATTCTCTGCTTTATACTACAGAGAGCTCCAACTGCAGGATATGCATGTTCTGAATAGCTGATGTGTTTCTATGTCATGTGCAGATAAAGATAATAACTCTCACAGCTACGTGCTGGCCAGACCATGTCTGGAATACTGTTTTCAGCTCACAGCAAATACAGCATTTGCAGTAATGAGGCCCGCTGTTGGGGAAGTCTAGAGGTCATGTTATATTAGGCCAAATAAATGTGCCAGGAATGTTTAACCTTCTGACCTTTTGAGATGAAACAAAAGGGCTGGGGACAGGGAGGTACTGGGAGAACTAGCATCCAAACACCTGAAGGGACACTGTAGGCAGGATAGCAGCATTATCTCCTCCTGCTTGAGGGGGATGAACCATGAACAGTATGAACAGTCAAACATTACAGGAAAGTAACGTGGTTGAAAGTAAAGACAAAAGTTTTAAAATGTCCAACAATCAAGTAGGTTGCTTCTCTAAGCAGCTAGCTACTAAAATTTTAAAGAACTTAAGTTGAGGTTGGAGCCTCATTTCCTGAGATGTAGAAAGAGTGCCTCACTGGCACACAGTTTAAACTACTTTCCAATTTCATTTTTAAAGGCAAAGAGATATCTCTCATCTGCTGGTTCACTCCCCAAATGCTAGCCACAACTGGGGCAGGCCAGGAGGAAATCAGGAGTTAGGAACTCCATCTGGATCCCCACCTGAGAGAGAGGGACTCAAACCTGGGCACACTCACATGGCCTATGGGTGTCCCGAGTGACATCCCAACCACTGGGCTAAATGCCTGTCCCCTAAACTACACCTCCTTTAGATTCTTCCAAATAAGACAGTGTAGAAGAAATCATTTGCAATTGATCACCATAACCCATTCCAATTCATGTTGTCATATAAACTGGAAGGAAAAGGTAAATGGAAAGTACAAGGAAATGCACAAAAATAAGTTCAAACAAAGACACAAAGTGATTCATACCAGGTAACCACGTACATCATAAAAGACCTACCTCCTGGACTGAACATGGTAAGACCACACGGCTGAAAAGACAAAAGGGAAAAGGGTATACGTTACATATTACATAGCTTTAAAACATGGCTTTCAAGACTAAAAAGAGCTTCCAAGTCCAATGATACCATAGACAGATCTTTTAAATCTGAAAATATGAGCATGTCGTTCACGGAAGGAGTTTTTGCAATGCGTACAGCCCTCACAGCTGAGGATTTTTAAATCCGGGAACTCAAAGTACCATTCCTGGATCTCAATGATCATTTGCAGTCGTGTCCTCACACCAGGACCCCAGAGATGCAGCTGCAGAGTGGCAAAGCAGCCAGCAGAGTGCACTGAAAATTGCAGGGGACAGGTGTGTGATCTGTAGGCTGTAGGTCAGGCTGCCCTCATGAAATTGTTAGCATGGTTTCATTTCCCATCTTTGCACTGTGCATTTTGTTTTTGACACTTCTTACAGAAAATTCATATCCTTTTTGAATCTTTTTTTTTTTTTTTTTTTGACAGGCAGAGTGGACAGTGAGAGAGAGAGACAGAGAGAAAGGTCTTCCTTTTGCCGTTGGTTCACCCTCCAATGGCCGCCGGGGCCCGCGCGCTGCGGCCGGCGCACCGCGCTGATCCGATGGCAGGAGCCAGGAGCCAGGTGCTTTTCCTGGTCTCCCATGGGGTGCAGGGCCCAAGCACCTGGGCCATCCTCCACTGCACTCCCGGGCCACAGCAGAGAGCTGGCCTGGAAGAGGGGCGACCGGGACAGAATCCGGCGCCCCGACCGGGACTAGAACCCGGTGTGCCGGCACCGCTAGGCAGAGGATTAGCCTAGTGAGCCGTGGCGCCGGCCTTTTTTGAATCTTATTAATGAGTGAAATGTTCCCAGAAACTGTTTCCCTTACTACCCAATTATTCCTCAAGTTTAATAAGATAAAAATAAGAGGTCCTTTAGGAATTAGTAACAAAGAACTTCAACAAGGAAATCTAGCTTTATGACTTCTTCCAGAGCAGATTTAAGGTTGATGCGAATTTGATCTTGTCCAGGACTGTTGGTTATTGGATATATCAAATGAATGTCATGACAGTTCCGTTTTACCTGTGACACAGTACTGAAGGTGAATCCACAAACACTACAGTATATTCTTTTACAGAATACTGCCTTGTATCTCCAGATTTTAAACTATATGAAAAGCACAGGAAAAAAACTCTTGTAGCCAATCTTAATTTAATGCAAAATTCCCAATAGTTTTACTATTTCAATTTCAGTTTCTCTTTAGCTCCACTCTTAAGATTTTTTTTTTCTGTTTCTAATAGTGACAACATTTTAACCTACACATTCTTGGTTACTAGATGTTCTTTAAAGAAACATAAGAGGACAATATAACCCAGACTATTCTATGTAGCTTTCATTCCAGGCGCACTTTCCACTCAGCTATCTATGTCCGAACGTTCACATCACTATCTCCAACATGTACAAAACCTGTCTCCTATTATTCCCTCCTCTCTGACTTCGGGGGGGGGGGGTCCCCTCATTACTGTCCTTCTGATAATGGTGATCTAAAAACAACTGCACATCCTCCTCAAAGTCACAACACTACTTATTTCCATTCTAATCAAGAAGAAACTTAGCCTAGATCCTTCCATACCTCCAAGTCTCAACCATCCTAGCTTGTCTCCTCAGAGTACATACGAACTTGCTCACTGTCTCAGTAAACTGGGGAAATGGAAGTTAAAAACACAGGGTTCGGGACTGCTTTCCCAGAGGCTGGGATGCTAGGGTAAGAGATGCGTTAAATTCATCAGGTAGTAAGAACTCCTGAAGGATTGTTCCAAGGAGTGAGTGATGTACCCAGCGCTGAGCTGAAGTCACCTGTAGGTGGTTAAAAACACTGAGAAACAGGAGGAGGGAGGAGGCAGAAGATGTGCTGGGGAACTGTAAGGGGCTATCAGCAGAGGTCACAGCCAGGATGAGTGGACAGAGTGGGAGTGTGGTACAGCTTTCCCTGAAGTGTCGTAAAGCGAAATTCCCGCTGCGGATGACTACTCACTAGCAGAAGCTCCCTCATTTTATTTAACACTTTCTTTCTTTCTTTTCTAAATTTATTCATTTGAAAGTCTGAGTTACACAGAAAAGTAGAGGCAGAGAGAGACATCTTCCTTCTGCTGGCTCACTCCCCAGATGGCCGCAACGGCTGGAGCTGCACCAATCCGAAGCCAGGAACCAGGAGCTTCTTCTAGGTTTCCCATGTGGATGCAGGGGCCCAAGGACTTGGGTCATCTTCCACTGCTTTCCCAGGCCACAGCAGAAAGCTGGATTGGAAGTGGAGCAGCCGGAACTTGAACAGGCGCCCATATGGGATGCTGGCACTGCAGGCACTGGCTTCATGTGCTATGCCACAGTGCTGGCCCCTAACAACACTTTTGGAGAAATTTCTTTCTAAAAGCTGAAGTAACTGATTAAAACATTCTGAATGCGGAGTCAAGTCACTTCAAGATTTACTTGATAGCAAGTGGCCAAAGGGACAGGTTTTGATTTTTCATTAACCAAAAAAGCAGTATTTTAGAACAATTTGAAAAAAAAAAAAAAACTAAAACTTATGAAAATCATTTCCAAAATGGGACTAGGAACTAATCCTCTAAAACGTCATCTACTGCTCAGGTACCACCTGGGAAAGTCACTTCTGACCTGAAACAGGAGGAACTTTACAGCACTGCAGATCCCTGCGGAAGCGCGAAACCCCACCAGCCTCGCCACGCTGGAGCGCCGTGCTTACTGCTCCTGAGGAAGAGGCCGGCCTTCCCAGGGTCCAGGAGGAAACCATCGCGGGGAGCCGCATGCGCGTGAACGAGCTGCCACTCTGGGCACATCTCGACATCTGTCACTTCGGCGAAAGAAAACAAAAGTCTGCGGAGAGCGTGATGGGGGCATTCCTGGTGGGTGCTGCTCTCCCTGTGTTAGGCTGACAAGCTCCCTGGACTGGCAGAGGGCTTTCCTGAACACCCGATTCACGTATTTGGAAGAAGGAAGTAGCTCTGATAAAACGCAAATCACTAAATCCATCTGGCCTACATCAGTTCTGCAACCCCCTTGCTAGGAAACTTGGTCATGTCCACTTCCTCGTCCTGGTCCTCCATCTGTCTTAACTTCTGCCACCCAACTGCATCAGGCGCCAGAGCACTGAAAGCCACTTGCTTGAAACAACGTACCAACCTGGAAGCTTCACGTCCACCCCGAGTGCAGTACTGAAACCAACTTCAGTAGCAACATTTCACTCTACAGCAAAATGCAAAAATAAACAAAAAAGCATCTTTTCCCAGGATCCCTGTCACCGACCAAAGCTGCAACCCTTCCTCCACGGACTGAAGCGTTTACTGAGCACCTGCTATGCGCCAGGAACTACTCTAAAGGCTGGGCGACGCGAGTGCGCGCCGCGGGCAGGTCCGCGGACCTTACACAGAGATTCCCCGAGAGGACAACACCTGAGCAGAGACCTGGACGACGAGGCGGTGGGCTGGGGTCGCAGGCCCAGCGCAGGCCAGTGCAGGGCCCGGGACGGGAGGCACAGCAAGGAGCGGTAAGACAGACATCAGATGGCCGCTGGAAACACTTTCGCCTCTTTATTCGTGGTGCCACGGGGAGCTTTGGCAGAGTTTTACGCACAAAAGTGACAGGTGACTTTTTTTTTTTCTTAAAGGTTTCAGAGTTAGCATGAATAATAACGTGCGGGAAAAAGCAAATGCGGCAAGAAATGTGTGACAATTCTAAAAGCATGGGCCATCTTGGAAATCCCGAGCGGCGACAGCGAGCGGGCCACCCGCCGGCCGGCCACCGACAGCTCCCAGCTCTGCACACCTGGAGATCCCTGCATTCCACACACCACGTGCTATCTCATCTCTACCTCCGGCAGCAGGTGGGGCCCGCGGTGCCGCCCCGTCTGGGCCGGGCGCCCGGGACCTCCAGGGCGCCCGAGTGGCCCCTCGAGTCCCACCCCAGGGCCGCCTCCGCCCCGCAGCCCCGTCTCCCGCCGAGGAGGAGCAGGCTCCACCCCAGGAAACAAATCACAGTCAGACCACCACCCCCCATCCCGCCCCGCGCCGCCTTCACCCTCGGACCAGGGCTCCGCGGCCCCCGGCGAGCCTGAGGGTGGGCCCGGGCCGGGGAAAAGGCGGGTCCCGACGGAAACTCTCGACCGCGCCTTCCCGAGCCACGCGCTTCGGCCCAGCAGCCTGCCCCCGGGCCCAGAGGGCGCCCGCGTCGCCAGCGCAAGGCCTGGAGGACACAGGGGCGCGCGGAGACAGGACCCCGGGTGGGCCGGGGGCGCCTGTCGGGGGGAGGGGACGAGCGCCGGGAGCGGCCGGCCCGGGTCTCGCCCCGTCTTAGGAATATCCCGTCACTCCTCAGCTAAAGGAACCTCCCACTCCTGCCCTCCAGGAGCCTCGCTCGCGACCACCGACCCACTCACAATTCCTTAATGAGCACCATCTTCCTGGAACCCCCTCACAGCTGCCGCCGCTACCGCCGCCGCCGCCGCCGCCGCCGCTACCGCCTCTCACAGCGCCTGCGCGGCCCCGCCCCCTGGCCCTCGAGCCACCGCCGCGCCTGCGCCCCGGCACCCTTCCGCCGCGACCCGTCGCGTCAGCGCACCAGGGGGCATGGCTCCGCCCAGTTCCGCGCCCCACCCCGGCCGCACGAGGCCGGCACTGCGGCTGCGCGTCCTGAGGGGCGGGCGCACGCGACGTCTCCTGCGGTTGCGCGAACTCGAGGCGTGCACGCCCGTCTGCTTCCTTGTGCTCCTCCCTCCAGCCTCGGTCCCTCGGGGCGTCTGTGCAGCCTACGCTTTCCGGTGAGTGTTCCAGTCAGTTCCCGGCAAGGCGGGCCCGACTTTTTCTCTCTCTGTCCTGAGAGGGCGCCCGCCTTTCTGACCGACACGTTGCCTCCAAAGTCACATTAAAGGCTTCTGGGAGTGGGGCTGGGGGTTCCATGACCTCTGACACCCCCGGGGTCTGTCCGCTCAGGCTCGGCAAGGGCTTGTCCTACCCGGATGGCCGCTCCCTTGGCCGTTCCAGAAACTTCCGGAGTGCCCACCGCCCCCCCCCCCCCAACCTGCCTAGGGCCAGCAGCTGGGGCCACACAGCCTCGGCACCCGGACCGAGACCCCCTTGGGGAGAAAGAGGGCCGGAGCGAGGGGCTTCAGGCTGGGTACGGCCGAGGGGCCCCTCGCTGTGTGCCAGGCGCGGTTCCAGACCCTGGGGTACAGCCGGAAACGGAGTGGACCGAGAGCTGCCCTCAGGAGGCGCCCTGTCTGGACGTGGAGCGAACTCCCTTGGATAAAGCCCCCGGGTGTCGCTGGTGGCGGTGCCCGGGGAAGGCAGGCCCGCGGGGGCCAGGTGCGGCCAGCACGAAACGGGGCATCACGAGAGCTGTGTGCGTGGATTGCAGAAAATGTCTACGCTACGCTTCCATTCCTGCGCCAACTTTTTTTTTTTTTTAAGTATTCTCATAACCTAGATCGCTGGGTGTTAGAATTTCTATCTTGAGAACCATGGAAGCTATGGCAAGACTACTAAAAATAAAAACGGAAACACGTGTGAAGCTGTGGTACCTCTGACACTGGACTATGTAGGGTTACAGCCGCTTCTAAAGTCACGGGGGGAGGGGGCAGGCGTTTGGCACAGCAGGACGTCCCCGCGTGGCACACCTGTGTAGGAGTCCTGGTTCAAGTTATGGCTCCTCCACTTTTTTTTTTTTTTTTTTTTTTTAAGATTATTTATTTGAAAGGCAGAGTTAGCTTCCATCCACTGGTTCATTCCCAAATAGTCCCTGGGGCTTGGCCAGGCTGAAGCCAGGAGCCTGGACTTGCAGCCTGGTCTCCCACCTGCCACTTGGGCCATGTGCCGCAGCCTTTGCAGGCACCTTAGCAGGGAACCGGATCAGAAGTGGATCAGCGGGGATTCCAGCCTCCGGCCCCTGGGCCCATGTGCGGTGCTAACCTGCTGAGCCACAGTGCTGGCCCCTTCTGCGCATGTGCACCCTGGGGGTCCGTAGGTGGTGGCTCTGGGTCTTGGTTCCCTGCCTCCCAGGTGGGAGATTCAGTTGACGTTCTGGGCTCGTGGCTCAGCCCTGGCTGTTGTGGGCATTAGGGGGAGTGAACTAGCAAATGGAAGGTTGGTTGATCTTTTTCTGTGTTTCAAATAAAATGAAAATTATGAACGAAATGGAAGTGACCTAATTGCCAAAATGCTAGAAACTTTCCTGTAAGTCATTGCGTTTTTGCTGTATGTCAGTTTTTAAACAAAATTTTTTTTAATTATTTATTTGACAGGTAGAGTTATAGCCAGTAAGAGCGAGAGACAGAAAGAAAGGTCTTCCTTTCCGTTGGTTCACCCCCCAATGGCCGCTGCGGCCGGCACGCTGGGCCGATCTGAAGCCAGGAACCAGGTGTTTCCTCCTGGTCTCCCATGGGGTGCAGGGCCCAAGCACTTGGGCCATCCTCCACTGCCTTCCCGGGCCACAGCAGAGAGCTGGACTGGAAGAGGAGCAACCGGGACTGGAACCCGGCGCCCATGTGGGATGCTGGCGCCGCAGGTGGAGGATTAACCAAGAGCCACAGCCAGGCCCCACTGTTTGTGGGTTTATGGACTAGTTATTGTGAATGCAGGATTCAAGGAAGTTACCTGCTCTTGGGTGCTTAGAAGCTGACAATCACTCATATTGTTTGGGCACCTTTATTTTTTTATTAAAGGTTATTTTATTGGAAAGGAAGAGACAGATTTTCCATCTGCTGGTTAGCTCCTCAAATGCCTGCATCAGCCAGGGCTGGGCCAGGTCCAAACCAGGAGCCCAGAAACCCACCTGGGTCTCTCACGTGGGTGGCATCTGCTGTCTCCCAGGTACGTTAGTTGGGGGCTGAGTCAGAAGCACGGAGTAGGGGATTAGTCACTGTTAGGGACACCAGCCTGTACCCCACAGCAGAGTGCCAGTTTACCTGTTTGTGCTAAACACTGTTTGAAGTGATAGAGATGTTAGTGGAGACTGTAGCGTGGGGTTCTTGTCTTCGCGCAGTAGAGAATTCAGGGGTGAGTCAGAGAACAGAAGTAGCGAGGTTCATTGGGCATAGGGCATCCGTCAGAATGGAATGGGCAGAGAGAGTGCGCAGTCACTCAGACTGGGGAGAGCGAGGGTATGTGGTTGAATGGAGAGAGTGCACCTGGCAGGCCAGGCTGGCTCAGCAGAGAGCTGAGCTGGTGGTCTTTGTTCAGACTGGGGTTTTAAGGGACTGAGCCACCTTCTTCCCACGGTTTCTCTGTCTCTCCTACCCCTTCTCCAGGACGGAGGCGTTGCTGAGTGTAGACTGGGACCGTTCCTCCCCAGGCTTAACCACTCAGTGCCCTCAGACTGAGTAGCCCGCCTGCCGCAGGGCAGGGCCGCTGCCCCAGGTGCCTGCCTTCCGGGAGGCCGAGGAGGTTTTATTGCTCGGTGTTATCAGGCCAGGTAACTCATTTGGGGGTGAGGAGAGAGGAGTGTCCTGGGGGGCTTCCCTTAGGGGGAAGGGCTGGGACCACCTGGAAGGTTGCAGGGTCTGGGCAGGACAGTTGAGCCATGCAGGCAGTTCTCAGAGAAAGGATGTGATTATGGTCAAAATCTAGAAGGTATTTAGAGACCGTAGGGTGGGAGTATCACACTCCTGTGTCGGAGGATGTCATTTAGATGGAGCAGACTGATTGCCGCATTTATGTAAGTAGTCACGTCGTGTTGTGGATCACTTTGTGATTTTTTTTTTTTTTTTTGACAGGCAGAGTGGACAGTGAGAGAGAGAGGCAGAGAGAAAGGTCTTCCTTTTGCCGTTGGTTCACCCTCCAATGGCCGCCGCGGCCGGCGCGCTGCGGCCGGCGCACCGCGCTGATCCGATGGCAGGAGCCAGGTGCTTTTCCTGGTCTCCCATGGGGTGCAGGGCCCAAGCACCTGGGCCATCCTCCACTGCACTCCCCAGCCACAGCAGAGAGCTGGCCTGGAAGAGGGGCAACCGGGACAGAATCCGGCGCCCCAACCGGGACTAGAACCTGGTGTGCCGGCGCCGCTAGGCGGAGGATTAGCCTAGTGAGCCGCGGCGCCGGCTTCACTTTGTGATTTACATGCTTTTATTATTATTATTATTTTTTTTTTTTTTGACAGGCAGAGTGGACAGTGAGAGAGAGAGAGAGAAAGGTCTTCCTTGTTGCCGTTTGTTCACCCCCCAATGGCCACTGCGGCCGGTGCACCGCACTGATCCGAAGCCAGGAGCCAGGTGCTTCTTCTGGTCTCCCATGGGGTGCAGGGCCCAAGAACTTGGCCATCCTCCGCTGCACTCCCGGGCCACAGCAGAGAGCTGGCCTGGAAGAGGGGCAACCGGGACAGAATCCGGCGCCCCAACCGGGCGCAGGTGCAGGTGGAGGATTAGCCTATTGAGCCACGGCGCCGGCAACATGCTTTATCAGTAGGAGAAATTGCAGCATTGCGGAGTTTCTCTGATTAGTGAAGGCGCCCCAGAAGTGTTCGCACAGCTTCTGCTCGTAGTTAATACTCAAGTGTCCAGACGACTAAAAGAGTGCTGGGGGCTGGCGTTGTAGCGCAGCAGGTTAACCCACTGCCTGACACTGGCATCCCATGTGAGTGCCGTTTCGGGTCCTGGCTACTTCACATGGATCCAGCTTCCTGCTAGTGTGCTGGGAAAGCAGCAGAAGATGGCCCAAGCACTTGGGGCCCTGCACGCATGTGGGAGACCAGGATGAAGCTCCTCGCTTTAGTCTGGGCCAGCCTGGTCTTTGGGACATTTGTGAACCAGCAGATGGAAGATCTCTCTCTGTCTCTCCCTCTCTTTCTCTAACTCTTTCAGATAAGAATCTTTTTTAAAAAAATTCCATTCTACATTACCAGTAAGTCTGTGCTACAAGTATGCTTAAAGGATAAAAACAGAATGAGAGAAGGATGAGAACTATCCAGTAGAAAAGACATGAGACACCCGTAGTGAAATGAAGGCCATGAACAAGGGGGCTGGTGTTTTGGCAAAGCGAGTAGAGCCGCCACCTGCAACACTGGCATCCTTTGTGGGCGCCAGTTCCTGTCCCGGTTGCTCCACTTCAATCAAGCTCTGTGCTGGGAAAAGCAGTGGAAGATGGCCCGAGTGATTGGGCTCCTGCCACATTGGTGGGAGACCCAGAAGAAGCTCCTGGCTCTGGGCTGGCCCCACGCTGGCAATTGCGACCATTGGGGAATGAACCAGTGGATGGAAGATCTGTCTGTCCCTCTCTGTAACTCTGACTTTCAAATAAATAAATCTTTTAAGAAAAATGACTAATGTATTAACACCTCCATTGTGGAAAGTTGTATTACAACTAAGGAAGCTGAATTCTGTGATTGTTTTTTTTGCAAATATACCTATGAAGTGGAGTATAACTTAGTAGAAATTGTCTCTAGATAAGAATGCAAACCACTTTTTTAAAACGAATGGCTGCCTTGTCCTTACTTTCATCCTTACTTTCATGAGATTGGATTAAAGTAACTCATTTTTCCAGGAGTTTATTTTTAAGATTTACTTATTTGTAAGGCAGAGTTAGAGATCTCTGTCCACTGGTTCCTACCCAGATGGCCACAACAGCCAGGGCTGGGCCAGGCTGAAGCCAGGAACCTGGAACTGTATCTGGGTTTCCTACATGGGTACAGGGGCCCAAGTAGTTGGGTTGTCTTCTGCTTTCCCAGGCATATTAGCAGAGCGCTGGATCAGAAGTGGAGCAGTCTGGACTTAAACCCACGTCCATATGAGATGCTGTCGTCAAAGCTGTTGGGTTAACCTGCTGAGCCACAGTGTTAGCCTTGAGTTAAACTAATTCTCCCAGCCTCATGTAACCACCTGTCTCGTTACTTTACGTAGTTCTAAAGTGAAGAGATGATTATAGTGAAGAATGAGCTAGCTTTTACTGAGGCAGGTCAAGATTTCAGAACAATCCGTGTGTGAAACACTTTATGTAGTTGACAGAGCACAGCTGTGGTCAAACAAAGACATTTGCACAGTCCTTTAAATATTAGGATTGAGGCCGGCGCCGCGGCTCACTAAGCTAATCCTCCGCCTAGCGGCGCCGGCACACCCGGTTCTAGTCCCGGTCGGGGCGCCGGATTCTATCCCGGTTGCCCCTCTTCCAGGCCAGCTCTCTGCTGTGGCTGGGGAGTGCAGTGGAGGATGGCCCAGGTGCTTGGGCCCTGCACCCCATGGGAGACCAGGAGAAGCACCTGGCTCCTGCCATCGGATCAGCGCGGTGCGCCGGCCGCAGCGCGCCGGCCGCGGCGGCCATTGGAGAGTGAACCAACGGCAAAAGGAAGACCTTTCTCTCTGTCTCTCTCTCTCACTGTCCACTCTGCCTGTCAAAAAAAAAATATTAGGATTGAACTTCTTTCCCTAAAGTAGATACTTTTAACCTGAGAGCCAAGAGCCTGTTGATGGAGCCCCAGGGTCTTTGTGAATCACTGAAATTATATGGGTAGTTTCACACCTGAACATTTTTCTGCGGGAGGGATCAGTATTTCATTCGCCCTATTTAACTGGCCTTTTGCCATCCCCCCCCCTTTTTTTTTTAAATTTGACAGAGTTAGACAGTGAGAGAGAAAGACAGAGAGAAAGGTCTTCCTTCCATTGGTTCACCCCCCAAATGGCCACCATGGCCGGAGCTATGCCAGTCCAAAGCCAGAGGCCAAGTGCTTCCTCCTGGTCTCCCACGTGGGTGCAGGCGCCCAAGCACTGGGGCCATCCTTCACTGCCCTCCCGGGCCACAGCAGAGAGCTGGACTGGAAGAGGAGCAGCCAGGACTAGAACCCAGTGCCCATATGGGATGCCGGCGCTGCAGGCGGAGGATTAGCCAAGCGAGCCACAGCGCCAGCCCATGCCATCCCATTTTTAAAAATCTCTATTCCAGAATGATGTTGAGAATAGTTCTACAAAAACTAAAAATAATCCCAAAAAACGTCCAGGTACAGGTTGTAATTACTTTACCACTGTGTGGGAGACAGGGTTGGGCTTCGGGATAGACGGACTTGGGCTTGAATCCTGAACACCTGGGCCTGAACACTTGCTGGCTGTGTTCCCTGAATAAAGCAGTCTCTTAGAGACTCAATTTATGCTTCTAAAAAGGGTGACTACAAATGTCCACAGGACATAAAAGGACACAAGTATATACAGCACCTGTGTTACAGATTGCCTAATAGGTAAAGGAAATTCAGTGAGCTGGAGCCATCTAGAAGTTTCTGAAGAGCAGCAACAGTAACCTTGTTCTTCAGATTTTTGTTGGAGGGGCAGAGAGCTCCCATGCACTGGTTTTCTCCCCAGATGCCAGTGGCAAGGACTGGTCCAGGCAGATCCCAGAACTCATAGGGTCTCCATGTAGGTCAGGAACCCAGTTACCTGAGCCGTCACTGTGGCTCCTCAGGGACTGCGTCAGCAGGAAGCTGGGGCAGGAGCCAGAGTCAGGTATTGAACCCAGGCACTCTGGTGGGTCATGGGCCGCTCAGCTGCCACGTGCCTGCCCCAGGAAGGGTTCATTTAAATTGAGATAAACACGTCACTCCTGGAGGTACCCACTGTCCCTGATCACTGTTGGCGATTCTACTGTGTAGTCTGTATGGAACATCATTCATGTTGGCTGCAGTCCACCCTTTCCTGCAGTGCCCAGGACGGATTTCTGTTGATGTCCTCACCAACATTCATAATTATCACAACTTGTATGTTTTGCCCTTTCATTTGTCTTAAAGGGCTGTCTCCTGTATTCACTTTGCATTTGCCTGCAGGGTCAGGATGTTTTCTTGTATTGACAGTGTTCTTTCTTGTTCCTTCCTCTTTTTCCTGTTTTTTGTTTTTTTTCCTGGTAGGAGACCTTTACAGCCCTCCTGGATTTGAATGCCATGTGAAGTACCTCCTCTCCTGCGGAGGGTGGTTTTGACACTGTGTCTATGGCTGGCTTTCTCAGCCTATGTTGTATTGACCTTTGGGGCCAGGTACTTTGGGGTAGTGGAGGCTGTTCTTGTGCCTCACACAGTGTATACCACTGCCCCTGTTGTCTCCATGAGATGCCCGTAGTATGTTTTAATCGTTAGAAGTGTAGGTAGTCATTGCCCAGGCCCCGGTGGGTAAAACTGTCCCTAGTTGAAGTCCTCTGGTTTGTAGTGACCTTGTCATACAGGGTTAGTATCTTTAAATGAGGAGAATTTTTATCTTGGTAACATTTTTTTTAAGCTTTTATTCTATGTCAGGCAGTTCTTCATGCTTCCCACAAACTCATCTGACCCCATTTACTGGTCACAACGTATGGAGTAGGTATTGACTGGCATTGTCCCCATCTTAGGGAGGAGAAATCGTAGTCCAGCCTTCTAATGTGCAGAAGATGTTAAACTTGCTTTACTGAGGGATGATTCACATACAGAAAATACGCTCCCTTTAGGAGTTGTCTGATACGTGCTCATTAGACTTTGCTTTTCTAGAGTGTGACCTCCTTGAATTATAGTGTGTGATCTTTCATCCAGCTTCTCTAAGCATAAGATTTTTGAGAGTCCCTACTACTGTTGTATGTGGTTCAGGCCTTTCACTGCTCAGTGTTCTTCTTCTGTATGGGTCTACCAGGGTTGGTTTCTGCATTTATCTATTGATGGACTTTTGAATTCTTTCCAGACTTTGGTCATAAATAAAGTTGCTGTGACTATTTGTAAAGGAACCTTTCTGTGAATGTGTTTTCATTTCTTATTTTTTTTTAATGTTTATTTAAAAAGCAGCTCGACAGAGATCATCCATCCACTGGGTTGGTCCCCAAATGTCTGTTAGGTCTGGGCCAAGCCAAGGCCAGGAGCCCAGCATGCCCTCCATGTCTCCCAGGTGGTGCAGGGAACCATCACCTGCTGCCTCCCAGAATGCGTTCGCAGGAAACTGGTTTGGAACCAGAGTAGCCAGCAGTTGAATCAGGCACCCCCATGTGGGATGTGGCTTAACCCACCCTGCCACAGCCCCTGCTTCCGTGTTTTCTTTGGGAAAATTTCTCTTGGACCAGGAAGTGTATGTTAGGAGCAGTGGCAGAATTGATTTGGGAAGTGATTGCACGGGTACGCCGCCTCACGCGCAATGTGTGAGTCAGCCACCCCATACCTCCATCAGCACGTTTTAGCCATTCTAGTGGAAGTGCTGCGCCATCTCACTGTGGTACACTTGTAGTTTCTCTAGATACTACTGATGTTGAGCAGTTTTTCATGTACTTATTGATCATTTGTATCTTTTGTCAAATGGCTGATCAAACCTTGTGCCCATTTTTAACTCAGTGAGTTTTTTTTTTTTTTTTTTTTTTTTTTAAGATTTATTTGTTTATTTGAAAGGTGAACTTACAGAGAGGGAGAGACAGAGGTTTTCCATCTGCTGGCTCACTCCCCAAATGGCTCCAACTGCTGGGGCTGGGCCAGGCTGCATCCCGGAGCTTTCTCCAGGTCTACTATGCGGGTGGCAGGGGCCAGGCACTTGGATCATTTTCCACTGCCTTCTCAGGAGGAACAGCAGAGAGCTGGTCAGAAGTGGAGTGGCTGGGACCTGAACTGGTGCCTGTGTGGGATGCCGGCACCCCAGGCAGCTGCTTAACCCACTGTGCCACAGCACTGACCCCAGCTTGGTGACTTTTACTGATCTGTGAGAGTTCTCTTTATATATTCTAGATAGAAGTCCTGTCTCAAGAGGAGGTGCGGGTATTCTCAATGAGCAGCTTGCCTCTTTGTTTTCTTAGTGGTATCTTTCAAGCAGCAAAAGTTCTAAATTCTGATGAAGTCTAAGTTGTCAGTTTTTTCTCTTATGAGTCTTGCTTTTTGTGTCCTTAACTTCTCCAGTCACAGGCACTTTCATGTCTGTGTTTGTGAAAGTTCAAGGTTTTAACTTCTACATTGAGGTCTGTGTGTGCACCATTTCAGGTAAGATTTTTTTTGTATGTGCAAGGTAAGAATCATGATTGAATTTTTTTTTTTTTTTTTGGGGGGGGACAGGCAGAGTGGACAGTGAGAGGGAGAGACAGAGAGAAAGGTCTTCCTTTTCTATTGGTTCACCCCTCAATGGCCACTGCGGCCGGAGAACCACACTGATCTGAAGGCAGGAGCCAGGTGCTTCTCCTGGTCTCCCATGGGGTGCAGGGCCCAAGCACTTGGGCCATCCTCCACTGCATTCCCGGGCTGTAGCAGAGAGCTGGCCTGGAAGAGGGACAACCGGGACAGAATCCAGCGCCCTGACCAGGACTAGAACCTGGTGTGCCGGTGCCGCAGGCACCTAGAGAGCCTAGAGAGCCGCAGCGCCGGCTCATGATTGAATTTTTACATATGGATATCTAGTAGTTGTAGCCCTTTTTGTTAAAAAAAAATTTATTTTACTTATTTGAAAGGCAGAGTGACAGAGAGGAAGAGACAGATATCTTCCATGCACTAGTTCACTCTCCAAATGGTCACAATGCCTAGTGCTGGGCCAAGCCAAAGCCAGGGCCCAGAATTCCATCTGGGTCTCCCACAAGGTGTCATAGGCCCAAGAGTTGGGCCATTACCTGCTGTTTTCCCGGGAACGTGACCAGGGAGCTGGATTGGAAACAGAGCAGCTGGGACTTAAACCTGTGCTCCGATACAGGATGCCAGCCTCGCAAACGGCAGCTTAACCCGTTGTACCACAGCACTGGCCGTTATAGCTCTGTTCCCCCCCCCCCCCCTTAAAGATCTGTTTTTATTATTTGAAAGAGTTACAGAGAGAGGTAGAGCCAGAGAGAGAGAGAGAGGTCTTCCATCCACTGGTTCTCTCCCCAGATGGCTGCAACGCCAGAGCTGAACTGATTCGGAGCCAGGAGCTTCTTCCAAGTCTCCCACACAGGTGCAGGGGCCCAAGGACTTAGGCCGTCTTCTACTCCTTTCCCAGGCTATAACAGGGAGCTGGATCGGAAGTGGAACAGCCGGGACTGGGATGCCAGCGCTGCACGTTAAGGCTTTAACCTGCTGCACCACAGCGCCGGCCCCTGTAGCCCATTTTTAAAAGATTTCTGCTTTACTCATTTGTTGCAGATCACCAGACCGTACATGTAATATGTGTGTGGGGGTCTGTTGCTGCACTGCGTCCTGTTGGCATTGGTCACTGTGTCTGTCATTGTGCGAAAGTACCGCAGTTCCTCCAGTTTCTCTATTTTGAAAATTGTTTTGGCACGTCTAAATTTTTTGCATTTCTCATAATCATTTACAATAAATTTACTAATTTGTATAGAAAAGAAGCCTTATGGAATTTTTATAGGAATTTCATTCAGTCTGTAGAACTGTTGGGAACAACTGACATGTTAATATTGAATCTTCATGGATGGTAAATTTTGTCATTTAGGTCTTTAATATTTCTCAACTGTATTTTTTTTTAAAAATTTTATTAATTTGAAAGGCAGAGTTACAGAGAGAGAGAAAGAGAGAGGTCTTCCATCTGCTGGTTCACTTCTCAAATGGCCAGAGTGGTCAGAGCTGCACCAATCTGAAGCCAGGAGCCAGGAGCTTCTTCTGGGTCTCCTACATGGGTGCAGGCCCCAAGGACCTGGGCCATCTTCTACTTCTTTCCCAGGCCATAGCAGAGAGCTGGATCAGAAGTGGAGCAGCCAGGACTTGAACCAGTGCCCTATGGGATGCCGGCACTACATACAGGCAGTGGCTTTACCCGCTGTGCCATAGTGACAGCCACTTCCACTGTATTTTGTAGCTTATAGGTGCAGGCTTTGTGCATATTTGGTTGTATTCATCCTATTTTGGATGCTGTTTAAAAAATTCTATTTTTGCCGGCGCCACGGCTCACTAGGCTAATCCTCCGCCTAGCGGCGCCGGCACACCGGGTTCTAGTCCCGATTGGGGCGCCAGATTCTGTCCTGGTTGCCCCTCTTCCAGGCCAGCCCTCTGCTGTGGCCAGGGAGTGCAGTGGAGGATGGCCCAGGTGCTTGGGCCCTGCACCCCATGGGAGACCAGGAGAAGCACCTGGCACCTGGCTCCTGCCATCGGATCAGCGTGGTGCGCCAGCCGCAGCGGCCATTGGAGGGTGAACCAACGGCAAAGGAAGACCTTTCTCTCTGTCTCTCTCTCTCACTGTCCACTCTGCCTGCCAAAAAAAAAAAAAAAAAAAAAAAAAAAATTCTATTTTTTTCAAATTTTCAAATATTTATAGTTTGTAAAGATGTACTTGATTATTGCATATTCACCTTGCTGGATCACTTGTTGAAGCACTGTGTGATTCATAGGATTTTGCACATAAACTATAACATTGACTTTGACTAAAGACAGTTTTATATCTTCATTATCAATATTTTTTATTTTTCTTGCTTTAGTAGCAGGCATTTGACGTAGCAGTTAAAACACTGCCTGGGATGCGCACGTCCCATATCCAGCTGCCTCCACTGAAGTCCCATCTCTGCTTCTGATTCCAGTTTCCTGCTAATCCACACCCTTGGCCACCCACATGGGACACCCAGACTGAGTGCCAGGCTCCAGGTGACTGGGGAGTGAACAAGTGGATGGAAGATTGTGCGTGTGTGTGTGTGTGTGTTTCTGCCTTTCAAATGAATAATTGAACATTTTTAAAAAGAGCTCCAATGTGATAGAAGTGCTGAAATCAGTCTTTCTAGAGTCTATTTTATTGATCTTTTTAAAGAACCATTTTCTGGTGTCTTTGATTTTCTCTATTTGTACCCTAGCTAATTGATTTTTTACATTTTATTATTTCTGCCTAATTACTTTTGGTTTAATTTTTTCTGTTCTCAGCTTTAAGTTCAAAGCTGTATAGTATGGCCGGCGCCGCGGCTCACTAGGCTAATCGTCCACCTAGCGGCGCCGGCACACCGGATTCTAGTCCCGGTCAGGGCGCCGGATTCTGTCCTGGTTGCCCCTCTTCCAGGCCAGCTCTCTGCTGTGGCCAGGGAGTGCAGTGGAGGATGGCCCAAGTGTTTGGGCCCTGCACCCCATGGGAGACCAGGAGAAGCACCTGGCTCCTGCCACTGGATCAGCGCAGTGCACCAGTCACAGTGCGCCAGCCGTGGCGGCCATTGGAGGGTGAACCAACGGCAAAAGGAAGACCTTTCTCTCTTTATCTCTCTCTCACTGTCCACTCTGCCTGTCAAAAAAAAAAAAAAAAAAAAAAAAAAAGCTGTATAGTAAATCTGGAATTTCTTGCTTTTGCACCTTGCTTCCTTTATCTCTACGCTCTACTTTAGCTACACTCTAAATTGTGTATTTTTATTTTCATTCAATTCGAAATGCTTTCTAAATTTCTTTTAATTTCTTCTTAACCTTTAGATTATTTAGAATTGTATTTTTTATTACCAAATATTTGCATATTCTCCACATTTCTGCTTTAATTTCCAATTTAATTCAATTATAGTTCAAGAATATACTGTGATGATTTTAATCCTTCCAGATTTACTGAACGTTGTGTTACGGCCTGGTTTGATGCTTCTGCCTCTCGTGTGTTGTCAGCAGATGCAGGCACACTCAGGATGTGTGTGTCGTCTTGATGGATTGTCCCGTTACTGTGATGAAATACCTGCCTGTATCCTCCATAATATTGCTTGTTCTTCAGCCTGTCTTGCCTGATACCAACTTTAATATGATTTGTGTTTCCATAGTATCTTCTCCCTGCTTTTAACCCTTCTGTTGTCACATTGACAGTATCTTATAAGAGGCTGTGTTGTTGGGTCTTAGTTTTTGTCTCTGTTTTTTGTGATTCATTTGAGAAACAGGCAGAGGCAGGGAGTTCCCCTCTGCTAGTCCAGTCGCCAGAAGCTTGCAGTGTCCAGGAGTGAGCCAGGCCGAAGCTCACAACTCAGTCCAGGTCCTCCCAAATGGGTGCAGGGCCTCAACTACTTGAGCTGTCATTTGCTGCCTTCGCTGGGCCTGCATTGAGAGGAAACTGCAATTGGAAGTCAGAGCCAAGAGTCCAATGCAGGCACTCTGAAAAGGAACACAAGCATCTTAATTACTGTCGGAATCATTAGGCAAAAGCCTACCCTGGATCTTGCTTTTCAATAAAGTGCAAATTTTAAAATTTACTTATTTATTTGAAAGGTAGAATTAATAGAGAGGCAGACACAGAGAGAGAGGTGTCTTCCATCTGCTGGTTCATTCCCCAAATAGCTTCAACAGCCAGGGCTGAGCCAGACTGCAGCCAGGAGCTTCATCCAGGTCTCCCACGTGGGTGAAGGGACCGAAGCACTTGGGCCATCTTCTGTTGCTTTCCTAGGCACGTTAGCAGGGATCAGAAGTAGAGCAGCCAGGACTTAATAGGTGCCCATATGGGGTGCTGGTGCTGCCCGCTGTGCCACATGGCTGGCCTCAGTTTAATCTTTTTTACATTATTAACTGAAGAAAAGTAAGTTCCCTTTAGAGCTTTTTTTTTTTTTTTAAGATTAGTAAAAAACTAAGTTAGAAGGTGCCAAATCATGATTGTAGGGTAGATGTCAACAGTTTGCAAACGCATACAAAAAAAAAACCTGTTTCTCAACAGTTGAGACAAGGGTTGTTCAAAGTCATTGCATCTCAAAGTTCATGTCACTTTTTTTTTTTTTTAGAAACTTAAATAACTTTAAAGAATCAGCCAAGTAGGCTGGCGCTGCAGCTCAATAGGCTAATCCTCCACCTGTGGCGCCAGCACACCGGGTTCTAGTCCCGGTTGGGGCACTGGATTCTGCCCCGGTTGCTCCTCTTCCAGTCCAGCTTTCTCCTGTGGCCCGGGAGTGCAGTGGAGGATGGCCCAAGTGCTTGGGTCCTGCACCCGCATGGGAGACCAGGAGAAGCACCTGGCTCCTGGCTTCGGATCAGCGTGGTGCGCCAGCCACAGCGCGCCAGCTGCAGTGGCCATTGGGGGGGGTGAACCAACAGAAAAGGAAGATCTTTGTCTCTCTCTCTCTCTCTCTCTTGCTGTCCACTCTGCCTGTCCAAAAAAAAAAAAAAAAAAAATCAGCCAAGAATAATACAACTTCTGCGAGCACTTAGACATAACTATAACTTATGACACATAAGAATATTCTCCACTTAATAAAATGAAATCTTTGAGAACAAGTTTTACTGTTAACTTTCTTTTTTTATTATTTTATTTATTTGAAAGTCAGAGTTACAGAGAGAGAGAGGTCCTCCATCCGATGGCTCACTCCCCAACTGGCTTCAGTGGCTGGAGCTGTTCGGATCTGAAGCCAGGAGCCTCCTCCGGGTCTCCCATACGAGTGCAGGGGCCCAAGGACTGGGACCATCCTCCACTGCCCTCCCAGGCCATAGCAGAGAGCCAGATCAGAAGTGGAGCAGCCAGGACCCAAACCAGTGCCTACATGGGACACTGGCACTCCAGGCCAGAGCATTAACCCACTGCGCCACAGTGCCAGCTCCTACTGTTTACTTTCATAATACAACTCTTTGAGGACAGAAGTCCTGCATGGGAAGTTAGTGCACAGTGACTCCTGTTGTTAATTTAACAATTAACACTCTTATGTATGATGCCAGTGATCACCCAAGGCTCTTGACATGAGCTAAGACATTTATTTTTGAACAGATAATACAATCACATTTCATAACTTGAAATGTACAGAAATTCTTCTGTTTCTGTCCTGGCACCTCCAGAAACTAATGTTACCAGTATCTTTGTGTCCATATGGAGATGTGGTATATATAAGCAAATACAGTTATTTTTTTTTCTCCCCTTCCCACCCTTTTTTAAAACAAAACATTAGTTTTTTTAAGATTTATTTATTTGAAAGAGTTACACAGGGAGAGGAGAGGCAGAGAGAGAGAGAGGTCTTCCATCTGATGGTTTACTCCCCAATTGGCCACAACGGCTGGAGCTTCTTCTGGGTCTCCCACACAGGTACAGGGCCCCAAGGACTTGGGCCATCCTCTACTGCTTTCCCAGGCCACAACAGAGAGCTGGATGGGAAGTGGAGCAGCATCCCGAACCAGCGCCCATATGGGATGCCGGTGCTTCAGGCCAGGGCATTAACTCCTTGTGCCACAACGCCGGCCCCCAAAACATCAGTTTTAGTGTATATAACATTCTGCATCTTGCTGCTGTTCCTTCCTTCATCTCAGAGAATGTTTGAGACAGTTCAAAGGAATGGAGCTGCTGCGTGGATTTGCGGTGTGAGTTGGGCGCAGGAGTTGCTGGGGGGAATGTCCAGAGAAGAGAGAACTGGAGAATGAGAGGAGGACTGGCCAGCCAGGGGAGACCTCGTCGGGAAGGCTGAAAACCCAAGCCCGCGGCTGCTGCAGGGAGGTTACGCAAGGGAGCAGCGGGTCTAGAGCGACTTCCTGGTGGCGAGCCTGGGGCTGCAGGCGGTAGTTGGGCTGGGTAATCTTGCAGGAAGGGCTGGACTTGGAACCCAGGAGACACTGCACAACATACTGCCGTCCATGGACCTTTGTGCTCATCGCTGTCTGCTTCCTGAAAGCTTTGTTGAGCAACGGCCGTACTTTGTTTCTGCCCCATAAGCCCTGTGTGAGTTCTTCCTGGCCAGATCTAACTTAGAGCCGCCGTCTAGGCCAGCAGATCCAGGGAAACACAATCCCGGGCTCGGCCATGTCGTAAAGCTTGGCTCTGCCCGCAGAGCGGTCTCTCTGGCTGTGTGCCAAAAGCTGCCTCCGTTTTCAGCAGTTTTTTGGCACGTGATTTTGTGCAGTCCTCATCACCATCCATCTTGAGAACCCTCTCCTCCTCCTCCTCCTGAAACTGCGTTAGTGATCGCCCCACACCCCAGGTCAGTGCCGCTCTACTGTGTCGATCCTGACGACTCTAGGAACTCCATACAGGGCAAACCAAGCAGTGTTCGCCTGTCTGTAACCGGCCTGTTTCACTTGACATCGTATCCATGGTGTACCCTGTCACAGGAAATCATTTCTTTTGTATTATGCAAGGGTAATTTAAAAGTTCATGGAAAAAGATTGAAAAGTCATGTTTATTTTGGTGCAAAAAATTATGAGATCCATGCAAGGAGTTTTTCCATAATACTCATTTTCCATGGGCTATTTTTTTAAGACCCCCTCCCCTGATCCTGTCTCTCCTTGGGTGGCAGGGGCCCAAACAGGCCATCTGCTGCTGCTTTTTCCAGGCCATTAGCAGGGAGCTGAATTGGAAGTAGAGCAACTGGGACACAAATTGGCCCCCATATGGGGTGCCAACATCTTAGGCAGTGGCTTTACCTGCTTTGCCACAATACTGGTCCTGCAGTGTCTTGTTACTATTTTCCAAGGGTGTTTGGGGTGTGTGGGGTTCCTTCACATTCCATATGAGTATTAGGATGAGCTTCTGATAAGAGTTGCATTACATGTGTTGATTAGTTTGGGCTGCTTCAGTTTTTATGGGTGTGGGTGTGTGTATTTTATTGTATGCATGCACTGCACTCTGACTTGTCATCTCCTATGAGCAGCTGCTTGGGTTGATCTAATAGTTGCTGTTACAAGAGTCCTACAATAAGCAGCCTTTTACATGTGTATCCTTGTGGAGCCAGTATTCCATATGAGCACCAGTTCGAGCCCTGGCTGCTCCACTTCGATCCAGCCCTCTGCTATGGCCTGGGAAAGCAGAAGATGCCCCAAGTCCTTGGGCACCTGCACCTGTGTGGGAGACCCAGAAGAAGCTCCTGGCTTTGGCTTGGCTCAGCTCAGCTCTGGCCGTGGCCATCTGGAGAGTGAACCATTGAATGGAAGACATCTCCCTCCCTCCCTCCCTCTCCTTCTCCCCCTCCCTCCCTCTCCCTCTCCCTGCCTTTCAAATAAATAAATAAATCTTTGAAAAACAACAACATGTGTATTCTTGTAACTATAAGAGAAATTCCTCACAGTAGAGTTGTTCAGTTAAAGGATATGCACATTTATGATTTCTACTGATAATCGCCTAATTGAGTCCTGTAAAAACTACCAATTTGCACTTCTACCAGAACACCTGTTTCTTCAAACTCTTCTATCATAGTTTCAAACGTTTTCCTAAAACCCTTTCTGTTGTGTAATATAATACAGATACCCCCGAGTTACATAAAGCAAATTAGTTACTGTAGCAAGAACAGCAGTTGTTTGGTCTACCTCCTCAAGAGACAGGTGAGTGCCAGTTTTCTCCAAAACCCCAAGTACCCTCTTCCCCGAAAGTCTCTGCCTTCTTGACTTCTGAGGGAATCGCTTCCTGGCCTCTCTTCATAGTTTGGGCCACCGCGATGTGCATCTCGGCAGCTCTCTAGTGTACCTGGTGTCTTGCAGTCTGCAGATGGTCCCGTCCCTCTTCTCCACCCATGCAACTTGCTGAGGGAATCAGGTTGTTGGACCTAGGTGCTTTCCCACGGTCTGGGTCCTGCTGCTGCTGGATCCGTAGGCTCGGTCAGGCTCAGGTGTGGCATTTTTGGCAACTTGTCTCAAAACAAGGTGGCTGTTTCTCCTCCAGGATGTACCTCCATTGTCCCTTTTGGTGATCACAGCCCTTACTGCTAAATCGATGGAGGCATTCATCTGTTAGGAGCTGAAGAACAGTGACATTCTTAAATCAGTTCTTGATTCGTTGGCTGCAATCCTTCTAGAGAGAGAAACTAGCCATCTAGTGCAGTTTGTACAGGGAAGCCAGCATAAACCATTAATTTTTGTCTCTTTCTTTTCAAATTTGCAAAATGAGTTTCCTGCTATCCTCAGGTGATCAGTTACTATTCTTCAATGTAGATTTAGGGGAGTTTGAAGCACTAGCATATACTTCCTCTACTATTCTAATTGTTACGCCATCCTGTCCTCAGTCTGAGATCTCTTCACGTGGTCTCCAAGACCTTTGATGTCTTCCTGGCATTCACTGAGAGCTACCTCGCCGTGACAGGACCCAGCAGGAAAAGGCTGGTCACAAACAGTTCCTGCTGCCCCACACTGGAATCTGCTGCTCTGCCAAGAAAACTGGTTTTCCCTTAATAGCAGATGGAGCTGGAAGGACAGTGTTTTGCTGGGTGTGTTATGGCTTCTGAGTTTGCCGTCATTTAGGGGCCTTTTTTTTAAAGATTTTATTTATTTGAGAGGGAGAGACAGAAAGAAATGTCTTCCATCACTGGTTCACTCCCCAAATGGCTGCAATGGCCAAAGCTGGGCATATCCAGCGCCAGAAGTCAGGAGCTTCTTATGGGTCTCCCACACGGATGCAGGGCCAAGCACTTGGGCCATCTTCCACTGCTTTCCCAGGCCATAAGCAGAGCACTGGATTGGAAGAGGAGCAGCCAGGACACAAACTAGCACCCATATGGGATGCTGGCGGAGACTTAACCTACTGTGCCACAGTGTTTTCCCCCATGGCTTTTTTTTTTTTTTAATCACATGCTGTCTGATTTTATTTATACAACAGTTTTCTTTCCCTTAGGTTTATTTATTTGAAGGGCAGGGTGACAGAGGCAGAAACACAGATCTTATATCCGCTGGCTCACTCTCCAAATGGCTGCTACAGCTGGGGCTTGGCTAAGCAAAAACTAGGAGCCAGAAACTCCATCTTGGTCTTCTACGTGGGAGACAGGAGTCCAAGTACCTGGGCCATCTTCCACTTTGTTCCCAGGCACATTAACAGGAAGCTGGAGCAGGAACAGAGCAGCCAGGACTCGATCATGCACTGTGATAGGGGATGCCAGTGGCACAAGCAGCAGCTTAGCCCACTGCACCACGACGCTGGTTCCCCATGAGTATCCTATTCATTCAAACCCAGATCCATGTAGTTTTTACTAGTCTCTCATATCTCTCTTCAGCACTCACTGAGAATCCTGGTTCCCACTGAGGTTCTCACTGCCCTGTGGTTTCTTCGGCCCCAATGTGTTTAGTTCTCTTTCACAAAATTCTACAAATTTGGGATTTTGTTACATTTTCAGGGATGTCAGAATTTTTGTTACCAGGTTCTTTCAGTTAAGTATATGTCTTTGACATGTACTGACTTAAAACTCACAGAATTTTAAAAGCTTCAAGAGGGATAGGATGCAGCACTCTGGCTTCAGAATCAGCCCTTAAGGCATTCGGATCTGGCTAGAAGGCCCATGAGAGTATCTCAGGCATGAAAAGCCAAGACACTGTGGCAAAAAATGACCTAAATGAAAGATCTCTGTGAGATCCCAGCGGAAAGAACGGGCCATCAAAGAAGGAGGTACCTTTCTCTGAAGGGAGGAGAGAACTTCTGCTTTGATATGGCCTTGTCTAAATAAGGTCGGAGTTGGCGAACTCAAGAGGCTTCCATAGCCTTGGCGGCTCATGACAGGAGCCTTGGCTGATTACTGACGTCATAAATAAGAGTGTCAGGCCAGCGCTGTGGCTCACTTGGTTAATCCTCCGCCTGCGGCGCTGGCATCCCATATGGGTGCTGGGTTCTAGTCCTGGTTGCTCTTCTTCCAGGCCAGCTCTCTGCTGTGGCCCAGGAGTACAGTGGAGGATGGCCCAAGTGCTTGGGCCCTGCACCCGCATGGGAGACCAGGAAGAAGCACCTGGCTCCTGGCTTTGGATCGGCACAGCAGCGGCCGTAGTGGCCATTTGGGGGGTGAACCAACGGAAGGAAGACCTTTCTCTCTGTCTCTCACTATTACTCTGTCAAATAAATTAAAATAAATAAATAAGAGTGTCAATTGTTAAATCAGGACAGGGGTCGCTGTATGCTTGCTCCTCATGTATGACCTCTGTCCTTCATGTATTGTACTGTGAGAATTAACAGTAACACCTGTCTTCAAACAGTACTATATACTTTGTGTGTCTGTGTGGGTGCAAACTGCTGAAGTCTTTATTCAGTACAGAGTTAATCTTCTGTTTATAAAGATAATTAAAAATGAATCTTAATGAAGAATGGGATGGGAGAGGGAGTAGGAGATGGGATGGTTTGTGGGTGGGAGGGTGGTTATGTGGGGAAGAACCTCTATAATCCAAAAGTTGGACTTTTGAAATTTATATTTATTAAAGTTTTCTATTAAAAAAAAAGAAAAGGGATAGGATGGGTCAGCATTGTGGCATAGTGGGTAAAGCCTGCCTATGACGCTGGCTTCCCACATGGGCACCAGTTCATGTCCCAGATGTTC
This sequence comes from Oryctolagus cuniculus, assembly GCF_964237555.1. Classification (NCBI taxonomy): domain Eukaryota; kingdom Metazoa; phylum Chordata; class Mammalia; order Lagomorpha; family Leporidae; genus Oryctolagus; species Oryctolagus cuniculus. Next base: position 21,383,406 of record NC_091452.1, read on the forward strand.
CATTTCTGATCCAGCTCCCTGCTGATGGCCTAGGAAAAGCAGTGGAACGTGACCCAAGTGTTCACACTCCTGCCTGCCATGTGAGAGACCCAGATGAAACTCCTGGCTTCAGCCTGGCCCAGTACTGGCTGTTGTGGTCATCCGGGGAGTGAACTGGTGGATGGAAGCTCTCTCCAGCCCCCTCCCCAGCACTGATTTTCAAAATAAATGAACCTTAAAAAGCCTAGGAAATACCTGCTTGACATCCCCCCTTACCCCAACACCCCCAGAAGAGGGGAACCACATAGTGCCATTTATACATTCATTTGCTTTTTCTTTTCTTCACTTGGGAATCATTTATTGAGCCCCTTATGTATGCTAGGTCAGAATGAGAGTCACATATGTAGACATCCATACACAAAAAATGCAGATCATTCAATATTGTATGGAAGTATTTTTGGAGGAAATTTTTGTTGAAATGGGTGCTGGGTTTTCCTCTTGTGATATTTTAGGGCAGAATGTGGCCTGAGAGGATAACCAGCAGTAGCATGGCATCCAAGTAGTGTTTTACAGAGAGGAACAAGTTACACATAAACTGGTAGCTAAGGAGGTTGGGGGGCTTTTCCCCCCACAGAACTATCTGGGTTGAAAACCTCCCTAGTCCTGTGACTTTGGGCTGATCCTGGTTCTGTGATGATCTGGGGGAGGCCTTTTCCACTGCTGGGCTCAGGAACTGAATACTCTTTGTTGAATGTGAGCATCTTTTATGGGTTACTTAATGATCGCATACGTGCATACACACACTCTGCCCACTGGGCTGCTTCTGCTAGTGCCAGCATGTTAAAATGGGAAAAATAATGGCTTTGGAGCCAGGAAAACTGACTGCAACATTTATGGTATGAGAGCACTATTTTTAATACAGTAATAATACATACTTAAAAGGGTTTCACGTGAGCTAAATGGAAGGTTTTTTTTTTTTTTTAAGATTTATTTATTTATTTATTTGAAAGAGTTACACGAGAGGAGAGGCAGAGAAAGAGGTCTTCCATCCGCTGGTTTACTCCCCAGTTGACCAAAATGGCTGGAGCTGGGCTGATCTGAAGCCAGGAGCCAGAAGCTTCTTCCAGGTCTCCCACGTGGGTGCAGGGGCCAAGGACTTGGGTCATCTGCTGCTTTCCCAGGCCATAGCAGAGAGCTGGATGGGAAGAAGCAGCCGGGTCTTGAAGCAGTACCCATATGGGATGTGGTTTCTTCAGGCCAGGGTGCTAACCCACAGTGCCAGCCCCTAGATGGAAGTTTTTTTAAGCATGTGTTACAGTAGGCACTGTACAAAAACTGGTTTCCTGCTCATTGTTTTGGGTTCTGTGTCTGAAAAGATGTTGGTTATTGTGATCTTTGTCAAGTTTCCCACTTTCCCTCTTTTCCATTGACATGGGTATCATCTGATCTGCATCAGTCCAACCTTTACTCCATGAATGAACTGTTGCAGTTCATGTATTTTGCAGTAGTCTAGGTGAGTGTTTGCACTTTTGCACCCTTTACATTTAAGAAGTACTTAAAATTTTCTGATATTCCATGTTTTAAAATTTTTATTCATTCTATTTGAAAGGCAGAGAGAGAGAGAAAGAGATCTCCCAACTACTGGTTGATTTCCCAGTGCCCACAAAAGTCCAGGGTGGGGGCCAGACTGAAGCTCAATCCTGCTCTCCCATGTGGATGACAGGAACCCAGCTGCTCGAGCCGTCATCACCGTCTCCCAGGGCGCACAGTAGCGGGAACTGGGCATGGAGCTGGGACTCCAGGCAGCCCTGTGTGTGATGCTGGTGTCCCAGTAGCATCCTAACCACTTTGCCAATACCTGCCCCAACACGGGCACTTTGAAAGCAGGAAGAGGTGAAGGACTCATACTGTAAACTGTGCAGCCAGCTAAGAAAACATGGCCAGTGCGGCTGATGCTTCACACATCTCCAGGCTCTGTTTCATCCGCCTCCTCCCAAGGTTCACCACCCTGAGTTACTAGGGATTAAGCTGTTATTTCAGAAATAAACTTCTCCATGCTGGGGTCATACAGGTATTTGATATTCTATACATTTTTAAGTTTCACATTTTACCTTTGGGTCTCATTTAGTCTGCCTGGGTGTGGTTTTGTGTGACATGTAGGGATCTGTTTTGTGTGTGTGTGTGTGTATGTTTTCCCCTACATGGGTAGCAACCAGTTTCTGCGTCATTTATTGGACACTGTCCTTCAGTATCTATGCTAACTCTGATTAGATCAAACTTTTTTCCTCTGGGGGCTGACGTGGCTTGATGGGTAGAGCTGCTGCCTGTGATACCCACATCTCCCTTATGGGCGCTGATTTGAGTCCCAGCTGCTCCACTTCCAGTCCAGCTCCCTGCTAATGGCCTGGGAAGAGCAGTGGAAGATCCCTGCCACTCATGTGTTTGACCCAGATGAAGCTCCGGGCTTTGGCCTGGCCATTATGGCCACCTGGGAAGTGAACCAGCAGATGGTTTCTCTCTCTCCCTCTATGTTTGTCTGTTTCTCTCCCTCTCTGTGTATAACTCTGATTTCAAATAAATAAATAGAGATCTTTTTAAAAAGTTTTTTCCTTTGTGTATGTGTGACATTCTTAGAAATTCTACTACTTTTGACAAATCTGCTTACTCCAGTTTGATTGCAACACTCTTTTAGGTCAAATTTATCAAGCTGTATAGCTCAAATTTTTTACCTATTTAGTGATGTATGTTTGTGTTTGTGTGTGTATGATATAAGAACTGAAAGAGAGGAGTTAAAATTTCCCCACATAATGGTTAATGTGGTTTTTATTCTCCTTGTAGTGCTTTTCCCCATAGACTTTTGAAGCTATGCTATAGGTACATAAATGGTAGAACTTTTATATTTTTCAGATAAATCAGTACTCAAATATAATGCCTTTTCTAGGTGTGCTTTTACATTAAATCTTTAGGTAGCCATACCACGTGGCATTGGGTTAGTATGCTCCCAGAGTGTCTTTTTCTTTAAAAAGACAATTTTAGGCCAGCGCTGCGGCTCACTAGGCTAATCCTCCACCTAGCGGCACTGGCACACCGGGTTCTAGTCCCGGTCGGGGTGCCGGATTCTGTCCCGGTTGCCCCTCTTCCAGGCCAGCCCTCTGCTGTGGCCAGGGAGTGCAGTGGAGGATGGCCCAGGTGCTTGGGCCCTGCACCCCATGGGAGACCAGGAAAAGCACCTGGCTCCTGGCTCCTGCCATCGGATCAGCGCGGTGCGCCGGCCGCAGCGCGCCGGCCGCGGCGGCCATTGGAGGGTGAACCAACGGCAAAAGGAAGACCTTTCTCTCTGTCTCTCCCTCTCACTGTCCACTCTGCCTGTCAAAAAAAAAAAAAAAAGACAATTTTATCATCTACCCAATTGGAAAGTGTAATAATTTTCCATATACCTGTCACCTGTCTTGAACAGTTGTCAATTTGTCATCCTTGTTTACTCTTCCTCCTAAATTTATTTTTCTTGTGGAATATTGTAGAGCGAATCCAAAGGCATTGTAAAATTTCTCCTGTAGGTGTTACTGTTTCCCGTTCTCTGACTTTCAGCTTTTCTTAGGTTTTAGATGTGGTTTTTATTAACAGTTTTAAAAGTATTTTTAGCATTGATTTCCTGATTTTTAAGAAATATATTCTGATACCTTTTTTTTTTTAAAGATTTTATTTATTTATTTGAGAGGTAGAGTTACGAACTGGTCTTCCATACGCTAGTTCACTCCCCAAACAGCTGCAGTGGCTGGAGCTGAGCCAATCCGAAGTCAGGAGCCAGGAGCTTATTCCAGGTCTCCCACGCGCGTGCAGGAGCCCAAGGACTTGGGCCATCTTCTACTGCTTTCCCAGGCCATAGCAGGGAGCTAGATTAGAAGAGGAGCAGCTTGGACTTGAACCAGCGTCCATATGGGATGCCGGTGCCACAGGTGGAGGCTTAGTCCACTACATCACAGTGCCAGCCCCTGCTACCCTTTTAGCTGGTGCATTTGTGCATTTCCTTTGCTGTGAGTTTATTTTACAATTCTATGTTCATCCTCCCCCTCTTACTAACTTTTGTATAGAAGGAACCCCTTCCCTCTCATTTAGTTTTGTTCATCTACATTTTGGAAATTCACATGCTTTTCTCTCTTCTTTCAATTATTAGCCTATCTTTTCAAGATGCATGCTTAAAGTATAAATGAAGTAGTATTTTACTCTCTTGAACAAGTATCTTAGAATGCTCTTTAAAAACAAAAAAAAAAAAAAACAAAAAAAAAACAAAAAAAGGCCAGTGCCACGGCTCACTAGGATAATCCTCCACCTGCGGCGCCGGCACCCCAGGTTCTAGTCCCGGTTGGGGCGCCGGATTCTGTCCCGGTTACTCCTCTTCCAGTCCAGCTCTCTGCTGTGGCCCGGGAAGGCAGTGGAGGATGGCCCAAGTGCTTGGGCCCTGCACCCGCATGGGAGACCAGGAGGAAGCACCTGGCTCCTGGCTTCAGATCGGCACAGTGCCGGCCGTAGCGACCATTTGGGGAGTGAACCAATGGAAGGAAGACCTTTCTCTCTGTCTCTCTCTCTCTCACTGTCTAACTCTGCCTGGCAAAAAAAAAAGAAGATGATTGGGGCCAGTGCTGTGGCATAGTGAGCTAAGCTAAGCCTCTGCCTGCAGTGCCAGCATCCCATATGGACACACCGGTTCAAGTCCTGGCTGCTCCTCTTTCCATCCAGCTCCCTGCTATGGCCTGGGAAAGCAGTAGAAGATGGCCCAAGTGCTTGGGCCCCTGCACCTGTGTGGGAGACTCAGAAGAAACTCCTGGCTTTGGATCGGTGCAGCTCTAGCCATTGCAACTGTTTAGAGAGTGAACCCGCAGATGGAAGACGTTTCTCTTGGTTTTGCCCTCTCTCTGTAACTCTGCCTCTTAAAATAAATAAATAAAACCTTTTTTTTAAAAAAAAAAAAGATTTTACTTATCCAACAGGCAAAGTTAGAGAGATTCCATCCACTGGTTCAATCCCAAATGAGTCAGGGCGAAGGCAGGAGTCTGGTAACATGACTGCAGGGGCCCAAGGACTTAGTCCATCTTCAGCTGCCTTCCCAGGCACGTAAGCAGGGAGCTGCATTTGAAGTGGAGCAGCTGGGACTTAAACCAGTGCCATATGCCATGCCAGCATTGTGAGCAGTGGCTTACTCCTCTGTGCCACAATGCCAGTTCCTGAATGCTCTTTTTTTTTTTTTTAATTTATGTGGTGTTACTTATTTGAAAGGCAGAGCAAGCAAGAGAGATCTTTTCATCTGTGGGTTCACTCCCCTCAGATGCCCACAACAGCTGGGCCAAAGGCAGGGCCCAGGAACTTCATCTGGTCTCCCACAGGAGTGGCAGTGACCCAGCTACTTGAACCGTCATTTGCTGTGTCCCAGGGTGCAATAGCAGGCAACTGGATCTGAATCCCAGACACTCCAGTATGTGGCACATGTGTCCAGATGCCCTCCTGTACAGTGCTGTAACTTTGACTAAGAGTTTCAACAAAATGCTGGTCCCATCATGTTTTTCTCTTTGAAATTAAACGTTTTTGTTCCTTTTCTATGCAATGGAAGAATACTTTACTTTGCTTGTGTCGGTCGTTGTGCTGGCTTCTCCTTTCCTTATGCAGCTCAGCCCTTCCATCTCAGGGTATTGTACTTCTGCCTTAAATTCGTATCCTAAAGTTTTCCTTAATGAGAGTTTGTTGGCAGTAAATTCTGAGAATTTTGATATGAAAATGTCTTTACCTTCTCATTCTTTTTTTTTTTTTTTTTGACAGAGTGGACAGTGAGAGAATGAGAGAGAGAGACAGAGAGAAAGGTCTTCCTTTGCTGTTGGTTCACCCTCCAATGGCCGCCCCAGCCAGCGCGCTGCGACCAGCGCACCACGCTGATCCAATGGCAGGAGCCAGGTACTTCTCCTGGTCTCCCATGGGGTACAGGGCCCAAGCACTTGAGCCATCCTCCACTGCACTCCCTGGCCACAGCAGAGAGCTGGCCTGGAAGAGGGGCAACCAGGACAGAATCCGGCGCCCCGACCGGGACTAGAACCCGGTGTACCGGTGCCGCAAGGCGGAGGATTAGCCTAGTGAGCCGCGGCGCCGGCCTATGTTCTCATTCTTTAAAAAATATTTTATCATTGAGATTTGGTTTTTGTAAGGCCTGTATAAGATACCATTGCTCTGCCTCCTGGTTCTCATTGAATTTGTCTTTCTGGGGCTGGCGCTGTGGCATAGCAGGTAAAGCCACCACCTATAGTGCCAGCATTTAAAAAAAAAAAGTCTTTCTAATTTTCGGGACTTTTGAGGCCATACATGTTTTCAATTCTTAAAGGAAGATTTTTTTTTTTTTAAGATTTATTTATTTACTTGAAAATCAGACTTACAGAGAAAGAGAGAGAGCGAGAGAGAGGTCTTCCTATCCGATGGTTCACTCCCCAACTGGCCGAAACGGCCAATCCGAAGCCAGGAGCCAGGAGCTTCTTCTGGGTCTCACATGTGGATGCAGGGGCCCAAGGACTTGCGCCATCTTTCACTGCTTTCCCAGGCCATAGCAGAGAGCTAGATGGGAAGTGGAGCAGCCGGATCTTGAACCGGCACCCATATGGGATGCTGGCACTGCAGACCCGGGCGTTAACCTGCTGCGCCACATCGCCGGCCCCGAAAGGAAGATCTTTATTGAAGTGTAACATGTATAAAGAAGTGTGCAAAAATCATTAGTATATACTTGGTACATTTTTAATAATAAAGCACTAATGTAACTGTAGGCAGTTAGATAGAACACTATCAGGATTCCACGGGTGCCCCGTTGTGGGCCCTCCCTGTGTTTACCATCTGCATTCCACTTCATGCTGGTGGAAGACTCATGGGTCTTTGTGTTGAGCTCTTAGGTAGATAGAGCGACGCGTGAGCTGGCTTCTGTGCCTGGCTCCCTTTCCTCAGCACCGAGAGATCCCCTCAGCAGTGTCTTGGGGCTGCCGAGCGTCCTCAGTTAGCGCCACTGTTTGTCCCTTGTCTTTGAGCGTATTTGACTTGTTTCCGGTTTTCCACTGGTAGGAGTGCCGTTTGTCTTTCAGTGACATTTTTACTCATCTCCATTGTGTGTACACCTAGATGTGAAACTACTGCCAGTAAGAAACTGCCAAGTCGTTTTCAAAAGTGATTGTGCCTTTTGATGCTCCCCCTAGAAATTTATGAGAGGCCTGATTACTCCATAAACTCATCAACTTCTGTGTCCTCAGAATTTTTAATTTTACCCGTTGTGTTGAATGTGTAATGATATCTCTTTGTGCCTTTAATTTGAATTTCTCCAGTGATTAATGTGCTTATTGGCCACTTGTGTAGCTTTCTGTTCAGAGTTTTCGCCCTTTTTTTTTTTTTTCAAATTGCATTGTATTGAATTGAGTTGTAAAAGATTTGTTTTAAAAAATATCTGGGTATGAGTTCTTCGATATATATGTAATTTATTTAATGTATCATTTACTTAGTAATGTTAAAAAACAAAAGTTGTAATTTCATGAAGTCTGATTTATCAGTCTTCTAATTCTTATATCTCACAGATTTGTGTATCCTAAGTAACCTTTTCCTGCTTCAGAATTGTCAAGTTTTTTCCCTCTCAATGATTTCTTCCAGGAGTTTTGTGGTCTTAGTTTTATTTAGACCTTTAGACTCTTTCAAATTGACTTTTTTTTTTTTAAAGATTTATGTATTTAATTAACAGGCAGAGCAACAGGAGTGTTGGGGTGGCAGAGAGAGAGGGAGAGAGAGAATTTCCACCTGCTGGTTCACTCCCCAAATTGCTACAACAGCCTGGGCGGGGCCAGATGAAACCAGGAGCCAGGAGCTCCATCCACGTGGATGGCAGAGACTCCAGCACTTGAGTGCTCCTCAGTGGCCTCCCACTGTGCTCATTAGCAGGAAGCTGGGTAGGAATCCCAGGAGCCAGGACTCAAACCCAGACTTTCCAAAATGAGAGGCAGGCATCCCAGGCAGCCGCTTACCTGCTGTACAACACCGGCCTCTAGTTGCAGGGGTTTTTGTCTTCATTTTTTTTTTTTAACTTTCTGTGTCTGCTTTGTAACCTTCCCTCTTTGCATTTCTGAAAGCATTTGCTATATTAGAAGTATAAACTTATCCATAATGTACAGCCTATAGAGTTGGAGACACTTTCAACTGCTTGAGCTTCTTACTCTGTCCCCATGTCCAAAGGGTACAGCTGTCAACCATAATAGTGCACTCCTGCCCTACAGTTACAAGGTGTGCTTTTCCAGTCATATGCATTTTAATGAAATTAATGGGAAATAATGACCTTTTACATTTATGCTATATTTACCATTTATATTCCTTTATTTGTTTGTAAACATCTGTTTCCATCTAGCTGGCCTTCTCCCTACAAGACCATCCTTTGGCTTTTATTTCATTTTTTTAAATTTTTATTTACCTTATTTGGAAGGTTGAGAGACAGCACAGAAAAAGAATAGAGCTGGATCTGATATCTGCTGGTTCACTCTCTGGATGCTCAGAGCAGCTGGGACTGGGCCAGGCTGAAGCCAGAAGCTAGAACCCAACCTGGCCTCCCACGTGGGTGGCCGAGACCCAAGTGCATGAGCCGTCACTGTTGCCCCCCAAGGTGAGCATGAGCAGGAAGCTGGAATTGGGAACGCAGCTGGGACTTGAACTCGCACACACAGCTGGGACTTGAACTCGCACACTACGAAATGGGATGCAGGCATCCCAAGCAGTGTCTTTGCTGCTGGACAAAGCACATGGCCCTTGAACGTTTCTCACAATGCAGGTCTCCTGACCATGAATTTTCTCGATTTTATTTTTATCTGAAATGTCTGCTTTTTAATGAAGTTTATAGAGGGTTTTTTAACTGGCTGTAAAATTCTGGATTAATTGTTTTCATTTTAATTTGAGAGGTGGTTCTGTGCTGTCTTTGGTTTCATTCCTGATAAGAACTGGAAGTCATTTGAATCATCCTTTCTTTTATGTATAGTGGTTTTTTTCTCTCCAACTGCTTTAGAGATTTTGGCTTAATTTTGGTTTTTATCTTTCTTACGATTTTGTGTCTTGGCATAATTTTCTTTGTATTTTTGTATTTCATGGGAGTTCACTGAATTTCTTATAAGTTTATGGTTTCCAGCATTTTGAGTTCATTTTTGGCTATTCTTCATTCCTTCAAATATTTTTTCTGCTGTATTTCCTCTGCTCTTTCTGGGACCCTGGTCACATATATGTTGTACCCTCTGATGTCCCCTCAGTCCCAGAGGCTTTGTTCGTGTTTTGAAACCGTGTTTCTGTGTGAAGATCACTAATTTCCAGGGACCTCTCCCCCAGGTTACATATACTTCTGTTTCCTTCAAACTGCACTTACCCATCCGGTGAGTTTTCATTTCAGATATTTCTCTTTTCATATCTAAAATGTCCACCTGACTGCTTGGGTTTGAGTCCCAGCTGCACTTTAGATTTGAGCTTCCTGCTACAGCAGCAGGTGATGGCTTGAGTCCTGGAGTGCCTGCCCCCGCCCTGGGAGACCTGGATGGAGTTCCTGGCCCAGCCCTGGCATTTGGGGAGTGAAGGAATGAAATTTTAAATGTCCATTTGGTCCTTTTATGTAATTTCTTTTTCTCTGTTCAGTTTTTTTATCTTCTCATTCCTTGTGAGCCCATACTCCCTTATGTCTCTGAATATCAATGTAATAATAATTAAACCCCTTCTCTGTATTTTCAGAGCTAATGGTTCCTCTTGGAGTCAAGATCCACTGAGTGTCCAGTGTGGTTCAGATTTTCCCATTTATGTGCTGTGCTCTTGGCTTGTATCCCAGACATTATGAATGATGCAGCATAAAGACTTGAATTCTGTTACGGTCTTCATAAGTGTATTGATTTTTTTTTTTTTTTTTTTTTTTTTTGGTTGGGCCATTAGGTCAGTGGAACTAGCACCTCTGTCCCTCTCAGTGGAAAGCAGCTAAAATGTTGGTTTGGTTCTTGGAGGCTGCCCATCAGGTATACACGTCAGTCTTGGGGCTGTAACCACACCACTCTGGCTGTATGGCCTGCATCTCCTTCCCAGCTGCTGCATTGGCCCTGAAATTTGTTGTTTGAGACCAGAGAGTTAAGCTGTGGATTTGACAGATAGAGTTAGACAGTGAGAGAGAAAGAGAGAAAGGTCTTCCTTCCATTGGTTCACCCCCAAAATGGCTGGTATAGCTGGAGCTATGCTGATCAAAGCCAGGAGCCAGGTGCTTCCTTCTGGTCTCCCATGTTGGAGCAGGGCCCAAGGACCTGGGCCATCATCTGCTGCCCTCCTGGGCCACAGCAGGGAGCTGGACTGGAAGAGGAGCAACTCTAGAACCCAGTGCCCATATGGGATGCTGACGCTGCAGGCGGAGGATTAACCAAGTGAGCCAGGGCGCCGGCCCCGTGAGTTGCACTTTTTAACCTCCGTGCATGGCATGGATTGGGGCCTGCCCAAAGAAGAAGACAGAAAACCCATCCCATGTTCACCCCCTTGCCAAGAAAAAAAAGTTTTTTTTTTTTTTTAAGATTGCTGCCAAGAATCTTGACCTTGATCACTCTCCCAGGGCCTGTATCTGGTTGGGGTTTTGCTTTTTTACTATGCTTTGTCGAGATTATCATTGTCATAGGTCGAATTGTCACTTCAATAGGAGCTACTCAGCTATGATTAGCAGAAGCTCCGGGCTCTTTTCAGTGCATGGAGTTTTATAGTCACCCCTCTGAGGACATCTCCCATGTGGGCCTCATAAATGCCTATTTTAAGACGAGAGTTCCACTCTATGGCAGGCAGGAGTAACGTTGTTCCAGGCTCCGGCTGGCAGATGTGGTGTTAGTAATCCCTGGACCTTGCATCCGGTCAGGGAGTTCTCCATGCTGTGCAGCGAGTACACTGCGGGCTTGCAGGGCCAGTGTTGGAGCAGAGCATACATTTAGACCCCGATTAGGAAGATGCTTCTTCCCTGTGGTCAGTAAGTGTGAAATCATTATGATAAACCACTTCAACTCTTATAAGTGATTCTAAAAAAATACATAATTTAGAGTAGTGATGAATTTGGGTGTGCCCAGGGAAAAGAAGATTGCCTGCAATATTAGGAAGTTCAAGATCCATAACCATCTGCGACTTGATGGAGGGGGTGTAACATAAAGATGTATGATGCCATTTGTAAAACTAATTTCTCTTTTCATTTAATCTCTTGTTGCCTAAGAAACTGCAGCTAGTAATTAAGATACCATTTTGGTCTTGCTTGTAAATGCTGTTGCCTTCATTAAATTTCACACTTGTGAGAAGGAGCTATTAAGAGACAGCCTAAGGTAACACTTTTGAATAGCTAACTTTGTTAAAAATACGTTTTCCAAATTTCTTGCAATAAAATGTAATTGCATTTTCTGTTTTCACTTGTGTGGAATCTTCTCTCACATTATCAATTAGAGATAAGTCTTGGTGCTAGAGGGAATATTATGTTAAAGTGGAGTGGGATAAGTACAGTGACTTGAGTTCTTTCTTTGCCATTCATAATAAATAGTTTTCTCGTTTCTTTGCTATTTTTTTCTTGCAAACTATTTCTCATAAGGTCAAAGAGTGGCAGAGGAAAAAGTCCAGAATATGTACTATTTTGAAACTGTCAGATGTTTAAATATTTGTCTTAAATTATCCAAAGATGTTAGGAAGTATTCAATAAATAATCATTGCAATACCAGAATACCTTGGTTAAACAAACAGAAACAGGGTGGAGGGAGGTAGCCATGGGGTTCCTGCCACCCACTTGGGAAGCCTGAATTGAATTGCTGGGTCCTGGCCTCTGACTTTGGCCTGTCCCAGCCCAGGCCATTGCTGGTGTTTGAGGAATGAATCAGGGGATGAGAACACTCTCTCCTTCCTTCCTTGCCTCCTTCTCTTCCTTTCAAATTTTTATAAATATTTATATATGTACTTATGTGTTTACATGTATTATTTATAACTCTAAATACATATTTATTGTTTGCTTATATATTATTTATGCATATACATACATAGAGGGAGAGGGAAAGAAAAGAAAAAACTGTAGTCTCTTATCGTTGGTGATTCAAAGTCATACCAAGGAAAACATGTTCTGCTTTGTAAATGGATGCATGGTAAAAAGGTTGGCACTGTATGTCGGAGCAGTGAGCTTTTTGTAATATGTCTTCTTTATTTCTTGTGTTTTGATTTTTCCATTGACTTTCTAAATCCTTATTTCTGTGGCCCGTCATGAGATTAGTAGTAACCAAAGCATTTTCAGATTACATGTTCATATTAGCTTTAAGTATTATGTATCAGTTTATTTCAAAACAAATCCAAATTCCAGTGTGTTTATCAGTAGCTCAGTCAGATCGAAGCAACACTGAATGCTTCTTTCTACCAATTTTATTATTTAAAAAATATTTATTTGAAAGGGAGAGAGGGAGCGAGAGAATCTTCTCTCTGCTGGTTAATTCCCCTAATGGCCACAAAGGCTAGGGCTTGGTCAGGCCCAAGCTAGAAGCCAGAAGACAGGAGCTTCTTCCAGATCTCCGACGTGGGTACAGGGGCCCACGCACTTGGGTCACCTTCTGCTGCTTTCCCAGGCTGCTTAGCAGGGAGCTGATCAGAAGTAGAGCAACAGGGACTCTAACCAGTGCTCTTGTGGGATGCCGGTGTCTCAGGCAGAGTTTAATCTGGGCATCACAGTGCCAGCTCCTCTTTCCAATTTTAAGTCCATTTTACATATTTTTAAAAGGTGACAGTACTAACATGCTGTTTCTAAGGCTCTTTGTCCAGATACCAGTAGTATTCTCTGCCATATAGTCATTGTAACCCCGAAAGACAGTCTAGAAGAAGACGTCCAGTTTTATCCTTGGGGTTGACTTTGCGCTGTGGCTCCTGTGTCAGGTGAGACCCGTGCAGTGCAGTAGTCCCCTCGGCCTCATCTGTGGTTCCACTTTCCACGGTTTGTTACCTGTGATTAGCCAAGGTCCAGACTACTAAATTGGAAAAAACCACAGATAATTCCTCCAGGAGTCGTCCCTTCGTCCAGCATGTCCACACCATACTGGTGGTCCCTTAAGAGCTGTCTGGGTTATCAGGTGGATCAACAGTCAGATAGGCCGTTCACCTATCTGACATGGAGCTTTTGTTCAAGTCACCCTTACTTTGTGACACGGTGGCCTCAAATCACAGCAGCAAAGTGGCCCCAGAACTCAACACGGGAAAGGGCCGATGAACTCCCCTGTGGCGTGGCAGGGCCGCAGGACAGTGGACAGGAGCCTGGTGGTCTCAGGTTCTGGTCATCCGCCGTTTCGTCCCCCAGAGAGAAGGCATGTGTATGTGTCTGGCTCACTTCATTTCACACAGTCGCCCCGGTTTCCTCCATGTTGTTGCAGATGGTGGGGCTGCGGTATGCCCCGCTGTGTGTAGCTGTGTGCTCTGTGTTTTCTTTGTCCGTTCGTCCAGTGGTGGACACTGGGTGACTTGTGTCTTGGCTGCAGTGACCAGTGCTGCAGGGAGCGTGGGCACACAGATGTCTCATCGCGGTGCTGATTTCATTCCTCTGGATGGGAGTGCTCAGGCTTATGGCAGTCCTGTTTTTAACTTTTTGGGGCCTCTCCATGCTGTTTTTCATAGTGGTGGCACTAATTCACATTCCCACAGAGTGCAAGGATTCTGTTCTCCACATCTTCTCTAACACTTTTTTTGTCTTTTTGATAATTGCCATTCAGACAGGTGTGCAGAAGTGTCTCATTGAGGTAGGTAATAAGTTACCCTGATGAGTGATGCCGAGTATTTTTTCATTTACGTATTTGGCCATTTGTATGTCTTTTCAGAAATGTCTCTTCAGGTCTCTTCTTTTTAGTTGGGTTGTTTTCTAGCGTTCCTGACATGGTTTTTATACTAACCCCTTATCAGATACGTGGCTTGCAGATTTTTTTTCTCCCCTTCTATAAGCTGTCTCTTAACTCTGTTGTTTTCTTTGCAAGACAGTAGCTGTTAAGTTTGATGTTTCTGCTTCTGCTTTTGGAATAAATCCAAAAAATCCTTGTCCAGATGAAGTATTTCTAACTCTGACTCGATCTCATATGTTGACACATTTGACTGCATGAAATTCAAGGGCCTGTATATCCAAAAGTCAACAGCAAACCATGGAATAACACTGGAATCTATGTCACAAAGGGGGGGTTAATATCATTAATACACAAGGAGCTCTCAGAACACGAGAAGAAGAAAAACCCAATGCAAGACGAGACAGAAACCTGAACATTCAGTTCGCAGGAAAGGAAGTCAGGTAGCTTGGAACTCGGGAGAAGGTGCTCTGCCCCTCAGGAGTGAGGTTCGCGTGGAAACCACACTGGGATGTGAGGAGGAACAGACCGTTGATCCCAGCGTTCCGTGCGCTCAGTGATGCCTGGCACAAAGCTGGGTATTGTTCTGTGTGTGGCAATTCCTGACATTCTGGAAAAGGCAGTGGGACCCGGGATAGCGTGCGGGAACTGAGTGCTGTTTGTCACAAGACAAACGAGGAGTGTTTCTGTGTGTAAATTATACCTCAGTAAACCCAATTTCAAGCTTTCGTATTAAAACCACACTATGGAGGGCACCGGTGTTGTGGCTCACTTGGTTAATCCTCCTCCTGCGGCGCCGATATCCCATATGGGTGCCGGATTCTGTCCCGGTGGCTCCTCTTCCAGTCCAGCTCTCTGCTGTGGCCCGGGTGCTTGGGTCCTGCACCCGCATGGGAGACCAGGAAGAAGCACCTGGCTCCTGGCTTCAGATCAGCGCAGCGCCGGCCGTAGCAGCCACTCTCTCGCACTAAGTCTGCCTGTCAAATAAAATAAATAAATAAAAAAAACCACTATGATATCGTTTCTTACTAGCTTAGCAAAATTTCAAAAATGGCACAACCCTAGCCTTCGGGAAAGTTGCCAGAACCTTAGAAAGCTGCATGTGCATTTATTTAACCGTTGACCTGACAGCCCTGGTCCTTTATTGCTGCCTCGCCCCGCCTGCTCCCACGCCCTGAGAGCTGGTTGTTCTGCGTTGGGTTAATGCAGACACAGCACGTGGAGATGAACCCGTGCCCTCCTCCCTCTACACAGATCGGGTCCTCCTCCACACACGGTTCCTCGCTTTGTTCCTTCACTTCTGATACCAGAGTTTACTGATCACTGCATGAAGAGCAGTCTCTTCGTGAGTTTGGGGGGTTCTGTGGCAGGGGGTACCCTAGAGGATATTCCACCAGGAACCTAATTTTCTGTGTAACTGGTTTCCTTCTAGTTCGCTGTCTTTTTCTATTACAAACAGTTCTGCGTAGCAAAACCATGACATGTGTTAATTCCTGTTTTTAGTAGCTATGTAGGATAAATTCCAGGAATTAGAATTGCTGGGTAAAATGCAAAATACAGGTGTAATTGTGAAGGTTCTTAACAAGTTGCCAACGCCAGAGTGTGTTGTACCAGTTGACACTCTTACCTGTGACCCAGGAGAGTGCCTCCTTCAGCGTTGCCAATAGAGATGTTACCGGGTTTTTGGATTTTTCACAGAATGACCTAATCCTAGTTTTGTTCATTGTCATTTTATATATCAGGGAGATTTGCTTTTCGTGACAGGAGATGCAGATATTTTTCCCTCTCTGCCAGTTGATTTCTGAATTTGTGGTTAGAGGTTTCTTTTCCTCCATAGAACTTTGTGATTTTTATGGTGTTAAATAGCTTTTCTCTCATTGTGGATGCTGAGTATAGTTCAGAAGGCCTTTCCCACTCCAGAGTTATGAAAGACCATTGCTGCAATTTTTCTATTTTCATTTTTTTGCATTGAACTTTTGATTCACTTAGAATGTATTTGATGCGTGGTGTGAGATGTAGATTCAGTTTTTTCCCCGAATAGTGAGTTGTGTTAATACTGTTGAAAACGTATTTCCTGCCAGTGGTTGGGGAGGTACCACCACACTAGCTCTTTATCATTACCAGGGTCTGCTTCTGGCCTTTGGTCTTATTGCTTCGTCTTTATGTGTGAGTGCTGTGCTTTCTTGATAGGGCCTTTGTCATTCGGGCAGCCAGTCCACCTGCCACACATGTGGCTCTCCCTTGGGAGCTTTTCTGGACATTGCTACCTTTTATGTTTCCAAGTGGACTTTAGAACCCTCTATCTAATTCAGCAACAATGGAATCTTCCAGAACAAACACCTCGATACTAACCAGAAGCTTTTTTTTTTATTAATTAAAGTTTCATTCCATTGCTAAACTAACATCAAGAAAATTTGGTTTTTTCCTAAATGAGGATATCACATACTGTACACTTGGAATACTAGTGTTTTTTTTGCATTTGAAAAATCAAACTGTTCAAAGTAATGTTAAATAACGCAGTGGTAGCATCTGATGTCACACTCAGTGTTTAGGAAAGCGTCACAGTTGCGTCAGTAGGTGCTTTCAGCTGCGTTTCTTTTTCACTTTCCTGCTGCTCTCACCTAGTCCGCCCCAGTTCACACGAGGCAGTTTCTTCTCAGACACCCCCTCAGTGCTGCCGTGATGTTGTGATGCAACATGGTTGACTTCCAGCTCAGCGAGTCTTGTCCCTCATCATCCCACATGTGAGGGTCACGTTGCCTCAGATAATAAATACACAAATGTTCTTACGAGGATTTGGAACTCCACAAGAGCTCAAACAGCAGAAACATAGCAGACATAGACAAGCCATTGCTTTAGTTAGTAGCTTTTCTGGTTCCCAGCACTGACAGTTTAGAAAATACGGTGGGGGAAAAGACCCCATTTACAATTCAACAACATTTAGCAAGAGATATGCACAAGGATCTATTTGAAGAAAATTATAAAATTTTAATAAAGGAAAAGCATTTGAAAAAACGAAGAGGTCTCTGATTTTACTAGAATAACATTTGTACTTAATGCAGTTCTAACAACAAATACCAGCAGGAGTATTTGGAAGTTTAAGGGTTTATTTTTCCCAGACAGGATTTTTGTTAGCTCAGTATATTTAAATATTTTACAGTTCATCTAGAAGAGAGGACCCTGGGAAATTTGAGGAAGCATGAAATACTAGAATGTACTGTAAAGCTGCAGTATCTAAAGCAGTACAAGTCTGTGACAGGAACACAGGTGGTTTTAAAAAGGAGAAGAAACTGCTAAAGTACTACAAGTTAATATGTTTTTTCTACCATTTTACTATTTTTTCAAATGTGGACAAGATGGAAGGATTACACAGCAGACACTCTCTGGAGTATCCAGGTTCTACTGTTTACCTGTTAATGTCCTTTCTTTTTTTATTTTTAAAGATTTATTTATTTATTTATTTGAAAGAGCTACCCACAGAGAAGGAGAGGCAGAGAGAGAGAAAGAGAGAGAGAAAGGTCTTCCTTTGCTGCGCTGATCGGATGGCAGGAGCCAGGTGCTTCTCCTGGTCTCCCATGGGGTGCAGGGCCCAAGCACTTGGGCCATCCTCCACTGCACTCCCTGGCCACAGCAGAGAGCTGGCCTGGAAGAGGGGCAACCAGGACAGAATCCGGCACCCCGACCAGGACTAGAACCCGGTGTGCCAGCACCACAAGGCGGAGGATTAGCCTAGTGAGCCACAGCGCCCGTACAAAATCCATTTCAAAGTGAATTTGAGATGTTGTTTTCCCCCAGCATGGCAGTTCAAGAAAACGTGGCTCTCACATCTTTTAGAAATACTTTATTATACTTGTAAATACATAATATGAAATTATTTCAAAAAGGTTATGGAAAATGAAGTTAAAAGATAAATGTATTTGGATGCAAAAGCTTTTGAAATCCTTGCTTAATTTTTTCATATTATGTTACCCGTAAATTTTTGAGGCCCCCTCATATGCAATTATTTAAAAATTTTTTGCCTTTTCAAAGGAGAAAATGAACTACTTAAATAAAGAAATCAAAGTTGATAAGATGTTGCCAGATTACCAAAGATGTAAAATGTGGGCAAAACCTAGTTTGGGCAAGAGGTAGAAACCAGGCACCCTCAAAGGTTGGTTTTAGGCAGGTAATGATTCAGCTTCTATGGAAAACATCTGGTGCTACATGTCAGTATATGTAATACATAACACCTTTTACCCAGTAGTCCCACTTACAGAAGTGTATTTCAAGGATATAGATACAGAAAGTTGTTGATCTGAACATTATTTATGAAACTGGAAAAACGGGGGGTTGCAGCACTGTGGCATAGCAGATTAAAACTGCTGCCCGTGATACTGGCATACCGTATGGACACTGATTCAAGTTCTGGCTGCTCCACTTCCTGATCCAGCTTCATGCTAATAGCCTGGGAAAGCAGTGGAAGATGGCCCAAGTGTTTGGGTCCCCGAAACCCAGGTGGGAGACTCAGATGAAGCTCCTGGCTTTGGCCTGCCCCAACCCTGGCCATTGCTGCCATCTGGGGAGTGAACCAGTGAATGGAAGATCAAGCTCTCTCCCTTCCTCCCTCCTTTTCTCTCTCTCTTTGTGACTTTCAAATAAATAGGTAAATCTTTTTTTAAGTGAAAAACTGGGAACCTAAATGTAAGATAGGTAATTGATAAATTATGGCTGTGTATACTGTAGCATCTGTGTTTGTTAATAATGATGATGTCATAGAAAACAAACAGCGAATTGACAGATGTAAAGCCAGCCATTATAGGTAATTCTATTCAATATGAATGGAATAAATATTCCAAAGACAATGTTTGTCCAGCTGCAAGATCCAAAATAAGTGCCATTTGCAAGGGACACATTTTTAAAATTCTTGTTTTATTTGAAAGAGAAAGAGTTCTTCATTCACTCTCTCCAAATGAATGTAACAGCTAGGACTGGGCAAGGGCAAAGCCAGGAGCCATGAACTCAGTCTGGGTCTCCCATGTGAACGGCAGGAAGCAAAATACTTGAGCCATCATTACTGCCTACCAGGTGGGCGTTAGCAGGAAGCTGGGTTATAAGCAGAGCCTGCACTCAAACACAGGTGTTACGGAAATCTGAGGTGGGAAGACTCCCTGTGTTCAAACAGGCACCAGAGACAGTGGAGGATGGCAGCAGTTGATTTCGCCAGCGGGCTCAGCCGAGCGACAATCCCAAGTTTCTTAAAATGTTTATAGGTTCGTCAGCATCATACCTTAGCTATTACAGCACTGGCGGGTTTAAATTGCAGCCTTCGGGACTTAGGACCACACTTCCAATGGTCGGTGGGCCTGGTATGTTTGTAAAAGAGATACTAGGGACAGATTCACTAGGCCAGATTCATGACTGGAGTTACAGAAGCAGAACTTAGGACTTCTTCCCTCCGTAGACAAGGTAACAGTGGGCAGTGCTTCACTAGTTAATTGCGAGCAGCCACTTCTCAGGGCCTGTGTTGGGAGGAGGGGTCTGCTGCTCTGTCTCTGCTTGCGGCCTTATTTCCTCTACACAGGCCCTCAAAAGATGGGGATACCAGCATTCTCTCTCTCTCCATTTTTTTTTTTTTTTTTTTGGCAGGCAGAGTGGACAATGAGAGAGAGAGACAGAGAGAAAGGTCTTCTTTTCTGTTGGTTCACCCCCCAATGGCCACTGCGGCCGGAGCACCGCGCTGAGCCGATGGCAGGAGCCAGGTACTTCTCCTGGTCTCCCATGGGGTGCAGGGCCCAAGCACTTGGGCCATCCTCCACTGCACTCCTGGGCCACAGCAGAGAGCTGGACAGGAAGAGGAGCGACCGGGACATAATCCAGCGCCCCGACCAGGACTAGAACCCGGTATGCCGGCGCCGCAAGGTGGAGGATTAGCCTAGTGAGCCGAGGCACCGGCCCAGGATACCAGCATTCTAAGCAGCGACTTAATTTCACCAAATACCTGTTCCCAACAGGTACATTTTAGACTAACAGGCACAAAGACCTGAAAAGAATAAAAAATGATATGTCATACAAACAGAAACCATGAAGTGGCTGGAGTAGCCATAATAATACCAAGCAAAATGCACTTCAGCAATTGTTGCTAAAAACAAGGCGGGGTGGGGGGTGCTGGTGTTGTGATGCATCAGGTTAAGCCGCACCTGTGAAGGCAGCATCCCATATAAGCCCTATTTTAAGTCCCAGCCTCCGCTTCTGATCCAGCTCCCTGCAAATATGCCTAGGAAAGCAGCAGAAGATGGCTCAAGTACTTGGGGCCCTGCACCCACAAGGGAGACCATTCTGATGGAGTTCTAGGCTGTTGGCTTTGGCTTGGCCCAGCCCAGGCCTTATAGCATTTAAGGAGTGAACCAGCATGTGGAATCAGTCTCTCTTTCTCGATCTAAGTCTGCCTTACAGATAAAAAATAAATAAATCTAAAAAAAAAAAAAAATAGAGGAACAGTTCATAATGATAGAAGGACCAAGCACATCAGGAAGATAGTGCTGCCGATGACAGCCCGCAAGTCTGTGATGCAAACTGACAGAACTGGAAGGAAAAGGCAATGCAACAATTGTGTTTGGAGATCTCCCTTCTCTTGCAGTGACTGGTAGAAGGATGAGACGTAAGGATGTAGGAAATTTGAGCAGAATTACCCACCAACTTCAACTCAGATCTATAACCTCTCCATCCAATAATGACAAAGAGGTCTTTGCAAATGCAGATGGAGCATTGGTAAACAAATTGTAAAGGATTCAAATTATTCACATTACTCCAGGCCAAGAGAATTGAAGTAGGAATTCACCATAGGAGGCCACCTGAAAAGAATTAAGCACTTGGCAATTGAACTGCCCACATTTGCGTCTGAGAAGAAATGAGAGGGATGTTAGAAAGTACCTTGACCTGAATTAAAACGAATACGAGCATGAAGATGTGTGGGATGCCACGACACAGAGGAAGGGAAAGGCCTGACAGTGCTGACCTGCTTCTGTCTGAAGAAACTGGACACAGAACAGCAAATCCAACTCCAGTAATTAGAGGAAGGAGGTAGAGTTCAGAACACAAGTCAGTGAAATAGGAAACATAAGAAAATCCATGAAAGCAAGCGATGGTGGTTAAAAAAAAGTTTTAAATACTGTCTTTAACTAAAATAGCCGAGGAAAAAAGGCAGAGATTACCAAAATCAGAAATGAGGGTGGTGCGTTTAACCTAGTGGCCAAGATGCTGGTTAAGACGCCCACCTCCCTTATAAGAGTGCCTGGTTTGATGCCCAACTTTATTCCTGATTTAGCTCCCTTCCAGTGCAGACTCCAGGAAGCTGCGATGATGGCTCAACTCAAATCAAGTTCCCAGCTCCTGGCTTTATCCTGCCCCAGGCCAGGCTGTTGGGAACAACTGAAGAGTAAACCAGTGGATAGAAGCTCTCTCTGTCTCTTTGCTTCTCAAATAAGTAAATAAACTAAAAGCAGAAATGAGTTTAAAAAAATTGTTACAAACCCTGCAAAGATTTAAAAGTTTATAAAGAAATGTTACAAATTATTTTTCTCAGACAATAAATAGATTGTTCTAAGGATACAAAATACCAAAGCTAAAGAAAAAATAGGAAATCTGAATACACATATATTAAGTTTAAAAATTGAACTAGACTTTAAAGTTTATCTTCCCAAAAAGAAAAGTCCAACCTAGATAGCTTTCCTGGTGAGTTCTACCAAAGAGTAAATGCCAGCTGTTCACAAATCCTTCCAAAGGTAGGAGAGCAGAGGACATTTCCCAGCTTCCTCTGAGGCCACTGTTATCCTGACATCAAAACCACACACATCACAGAAAATAAAACCATAGACCAAAATATTCTAGAATATAGATGTGCAAGTTGTTGAATAAATATCAGCAAACCAAATCCAGAAATAGATAAAAGTTATTGTAATACCAAGTGAGATTTGTTGCAGGAATGCAGGGTTGGTTTAACCTCCAAAAACTAATCAGTGCTACTTTGGGGCTGGCACTGTGGCATAGTGGGCTAAGCCTCTGTCTGCAGCACCAGCATCCCAAAAGGGCACCATTTTATGTCCTGGCTGCTCCTCTTCTGACCCAGCTCTCTGCTATGTTCTGGGAAAGCCGTAGAAAATGACCCAAGTGCCTGGGCCCCTGTACCTGTGTGGGAGACCTGGAAGAAGCTCCTGGCTTTGGATCGGCTCAGCTCTGGCCATTGCGGCCATTTGGGGGGTGAACGAGCAGATGGAAGACCTTTCTCTCTGTCTCTCATTCTGTCTGTAACTCTACTTTCAAATAAATAAATCTGTAAAATAACTGTTAGATTAATAAGGCGATACATTATTGGTAAATGATGAATAACACATGCTTTTAGTAGTCACAGAAAAGGCATTTGACAAAATTCAGCATTCCTTTATGATAAAAATCATTCAGGGCTAGTGTATAGCGGGTAAAGCTGCGACCTGGGATGCCAGCATCCCATGTGGGCACCGATTGTGTCCCAGCTGCTCCACTTGAGATCCAGCTTCCTGCTAATGGCCTGAGAAGTCAGCGGAAGATGGCCCAAGTGCTTAGGTCCCATCATCCACGTGGGAGACCTGGATGAATCTCCTGCCTTTGGCCTGGCCCAGCCCTGGCTGGTGGGGTGGGGTGGGGTGGGGACATCTGGGGAGTGAACCAGCTGGTGAAAGATATTCATGTTTTTTCTTTATCTCTCCCTCTCTCTCTCATTCTCACTCTCACTTTCTCTCTGTCACTCTGCCTTTTTTTGAAGGGAAGAATTGGAGAAAGGGAGAGAGAGAGCAAGCTTCTGTTTACTGGTTCACTCCCCCAAATGGCTGCTACCGCCAGAGCTGGACCAGTCCAAACCCAGGGTCCAAGAGCTTCTTCGGTGTCTCTCACATGGGCACAGGAGCCCAAGCACTTGGGCCATCATCTGCTGCCGATGAATTGGAGCAGCCAGGACCCCAACCAGTGCCCATGTGGTATGCCAGTGCCTCAGGCATCAGCTTCAGCCACTACGCCACAGCTCTGGCTCCAATAAATAAATCTTAAAAAAAAAAAAAAAAACACACACAATAAGCTACAGAAGATAAATTCTTCAATCTGGTAAAGAGTATCTAGGCAAAACCCACAGCTAGTATAATATTGTACAAGACTGGCCAAGATCAGGAAGAAGACAAGAGTGTCCACTTATATTCAACATGTGGAGATTCTAACCAGGGCAATTTGTCAAGAAGAAGAAAAGACATCAAAATTGAAAAAGGAATAGTAAAAACTGCCTCTTTGCAGATGACTTGATTTTTTAAAAAGATTTATTTTATTTATTTGAAAGGGGGAGAGAGAGGTCTTCCATCCACTGGTTCACTCCCCAAATGGTCGCGACTGTTGGAGTTGGGCTGATTCAAAGCCAGGAGCCAGGAGATTCTTCTCTCCCATGTGAGTGCAGGAGCCCAACTACTTGGGCCACCTTCCGCTGCTTTCCTAGATATATTAGCAGAGAGCTAGATTGGAAGTGGAGCAGCTGGGACATGAACCAGCACCCATCTTGGTGGCCCCAAGATGACATGATCTTATATGTAGAAAATCCTGAGGAATAAACTGTTAGAACTAGTAAGAAAGTTCAGCAAGGTTTCAGGATTCAATATCAAAGTTGAAAAATGTATTAATTTTTTAAAAAGATTTCTTTGAAAGGCAGAGTTAGAAGGAGACAGAGATTAATCTGCCATTTATTGATTTACTCCCCAAAATGGCTGTAACAGCCAGAACTGGGCCAGGTTGAATCCAGGAGCCTAGAACTCCATCAGAGTGTCTCAAATGGGTGGTAGGGGCCCATACACATGGCCCATCTTCCACTGCTTTCCCAGGCACATTAGCAGGGAGCTGGATCAGAAGTGGAGCCGCCGGGACTTGAATTGGTGTTCATATGAGACTCTGGCATTGCAGGTGGTAGCTTAACTCACTGTATCACAACACCAGCCCCCAAAATCTATAAATAAATCTATACATAATCTATACATAACTCTTTATGATAGTGTCAGAAAGAACAGAATATTTAGGGATCACTTTAACAAAAGAGTACAAACCTTACTGTGTTGCTTTGCTGTACCACCAAATGGGTCCCTGAAACAGCAGAAGCACACTCTCACATTGCTGGAGGCCTGAAGGCCAGGGTCAAGGCCAACTCCTCCCTAGAGCTGTGCAGGAGAACGTGTGCCTCTCCTCTGTCTCATGGTTGCCTGGTTCTCTGGCATCTCTTGGCTTCTGCTCCATCAGCCCCCATCCATCTCATGGTGTGCTATCTGTGTGTGTGTGTTTGGATGTGCCCCTATTTATAAAGACACCAGTCACACTGGGTTAGGGCCCTCCCAGAAGACCCGATCTTAAGTCCTCTAAGTCCCTATTTCCAAATATGGTCGTGTGACCTTACCTCCCAGCTGTGGAGGTTAGGACCTCAGCATCTTTTGGGAGAACACAGTGCAGCCCAAACACAAATGTGAAAACTTCTGAATGTGTGGATTTGTGGGTCAGTAGACTTAAGATGGCAGTACGCTCTAAGTTACTCTGCAGACTCAATGTGCTCCTTTTATGCTCCTAACTGGCTGCTTTGCACAAATTCGTAAGCTGATCTTAACATTTATATGGAAATTTGAAAGGCACAGAATAACTGAAGCAATGCTGGAAAGCATCATTTTGAGGGATTCCTGAGCTTTGGTTTTACAAGTTCACTAACAGGAATCGAGCCAGTATGGCACTAGTATAAGGAGACAGAGACCAGTGGGGTATAATTGAGAGGTTGGAAGCAAACTTGTACAGTCACTTGCTTTTTAACAGAGGTGCAAAAGAATGAATCTGAACCCACACCTCACATCATACACAAAAACTGAAGATGGATTTAAAGGCTGGGCGCTAGGCCAGGCAGTTAGGAGGCAGGTTGGGGTGCCCAGCTTCAGCTCCTGACTCCAGCTTCCTGCCAGTGTCACCCTGGGAGACAGCAGTGATGGGGGCTCAAGTCACTGGGTGCTGCCTGGCTTCAGTCCCAGCCCAGCCCTAACTGCTGTGCTCATTTGGGGATGACCCAGCAGGTGGGAATACTTACACACGTGTTTCTCTCTCTCTCTCTCTCTCTGTTTTCCTTCTTCTCAAATAATTTTTTAAAAACTGGATTACAGGCCTAAAAGTTAGCCAAAACTGTACAACTCTTAGAAGAAAACAGACTTGAATCCTTGTGACCTTGGATAAGCTGTGGTTTCTGAGATACAACACTAAAAGCACAAGCAGCAACAACAAATAAAAACTCCTGTGCTTTAAAAGACACTGTCAAAGTGGGAAGAATATCTAGAGAGGAGACCATGTTGGCAAATCGTGTACCTGATAAGGGGTCGATCTCTAGAATAAATGAAGTACTCCTGCAACTCAGTGGGGGACCATCAGAAAATGAGCAGAGGCTGTCAGCGGACATTTCTCCAAGGAGAGCAAATTGAATAAACACGTGAAAATGTGCTTGATATCGTTAGCCATCAGGGGTGCAAAGCAAAACAGCACAGTGCCGCTGCACACCCATTGGGATGTTGTCATCAGCGGACCCTAGAGGTGCTGGTAGGATGCGGAGTAGTCAGGACTCTCGTACACCAGTGGTGGGATTTGAAAATGCTGTAGCCACCTCAGAAGACAGTCTGCTGTTCCTCAGGAAGTTAAATGTGATGACATATGACCCAGTGATTTCATTCCTAGGTATGTTCCCAAGAGGAATGAAAACATGGACCCACATAAAAACATGTGTGCACATGTTCACAGCAGTAGTGAAAACAACTCACATGTCCATCAGTTAGGATTGAGCTTTGAGCTCCTGGCTTTGGCCTGACTCAGTCCCAGCTGTTACAGGACTTCTGGGAGTGAAGCAGCACATGGAAGATAGTGTCTCTCTTTCTGATTGTCTTTCTCACTGTGTCTCTGCCTTTAAAAAAAAAATAAGAATTACAAAAGGATAAATTGGCCTGCGCCGCGGCTCACTAGGCTAATCCTCCGCCTTGCGGCGCCGGCACACCAGGTTCTAGTCCCGGTCAGGGCACCGAATTCTGTCCTGGTTGCCCCTCTTCCAGGCCAGCTCTCTGCTGTGCCCAGGGAGTGCAGTGGAGGATGGCCCAAGTCCTTGGGCCCTACACCCCATGGGAGACCAGGAGAAGCACCTGGCTCCTGCCATCGGATCAGCATGGTGCGCTTGCCGCAGCGCGCCAGCCGTGGCGGCCATTGGAGGGTGAACCAACGGCAAAGGAAGACCTTTCTCTCTGTCTCTCACACTGTCCACTCTGCCTGTCAAAATAAATAAATAAATAAATAAATAAATTTATTTTGATGCAAAAACTCCTGAAATCCGTGGTTTTCTCAAAACACGTTCTCATGAACAAACCTTTGAAGATTCCTTGTGTGCACAGATTTCAAATTTTTTTGCATCAGAATAAACCTACCATTTAATTCCACTTTCCACAGACTTGCGGAAGTAACCTCGTTCTTTAAATGAGTTTGGTACATGAGTTTTATATAAAAAAAAAATTACTAAAAATCAATAAATGCAAGTCACTGTGTTGCTAGGGTGAAGGGGAAAAACTGATCGTCTTTGATACAGAAAAATCATTTGAGAAAATCTAAACACTCATGTTAGTTGAAACGGAACACACCAGGAAGAGAGGGACTCCCCCAGCGTGGCTGCAGCCGACACGACACTTACTGGTGGAGACTGACGCCTTCCCCAAGACAAGGAAGATGGTGATTTAGGCCATGATTTCATGCTTGCACATTTGATGTTTCTTGTTGAATGTTGAGCATAGGGAATTTTACCATTTAGGGAGCTGAGTATTTTTTTTTTAATTATTAGTATTCCTGACAGTCCTGAGATTATTCGAGAACACAGGAAAATTACCTGGAAACCATTTGATCCTTCCTGTTTTTGCTTTTGAGATCTGTTGGGCTGGACTAGAGCAGTGGTCAGCCTTGGGCTGCTTGTTGCCCACTGTGAGGCAAGGAAGGCCCTTTTGTTGATCTGCGGAAGTGCTGTTCGTCGAATGCTTCGCATGGTCCTTGCCTAGGCTCCCAGTAGCCTCCACACACTCCGCAGTTTGTAGGTGCTCAGGTACTCCCCGGGTCACCCTGCACAACTGTCATCTCTGGGACTCCGTGCTGAAAACTGGTCACCCTGTTCTCCCCACGCTCTCATCTTTGTCTCCTCAACTTGGGGGATCCACTGCACCCCACAAGACTTCCGTCAGGCTCCGCGTCCTAGAAACCCTGGCCAAGCAGTGAGCCGGGACAGGTGGAGAGCACGCTTGATTGGGTTCCGTCTCAGGGTCCCTGGTCTTTGTTGCCTGATCCCCCGTATCTCGGAAGCTGCGGTTTCATAGCTGTTTTGTCTGTTCTCTGGCTTCAGACAGGGTGGCAAACACGGGCACTCTGAGCGAGCCAGCAGCATGCAGGCTTTTTGACAAAGTTGGCAGGGAAGATCCATGAGGGGAAAACAAGTCTTCCCAACACAGGGAAGAGGTGCAGTTGAATGTCCATATGTGGAGGGAGGGAGAGAGACCTGGAGGCTGGGAGGGGAGGAGGCAGGCAGGCAGGGAGGGAGGGACAAGAGGAAAGAAAAGAGAACTGGGGCCCTTCCTTAGCACCGCACACTAACTTTAATTCCCGAAGAATCATTTGTGGGTCTGAAACATAAGGGCTGAAACTGTAAAAGCCCTAGAAGAAAGTACAAGAGGAGGTTTATAAACTTTTGGGTAGGCATTGATTGCTTAGGTATGACCCCAAAGCACAATTCTTAATTTTTTAAAATATTTTTGTTTATTTGTTTGACAGGTAGAATTACAAACAGTGAGAGAGAGACAGAGAGAAAGGTCTTCCTTCCGTTGGTTCACTCCCCAAATAGCCGCAACGGACAGAGCTGCGCTGATCCGAAGGCAGGAGCCAGGAGCTTCCTCCTGGTCTCCCATGCGGGTGCAGGGCCCAAGCACCTGGGCCATCCTCCACTGCCTTCCCGGGCCACAGCAGAGAGCTGGACTGGAAGAGGAGCAACCAGGACTAGAACTGGCACCTTTATGAGATCCTCATAAAGGCCTCTGGTGGAGGATTAACCTAGTGCACCACAGCGCCGGCCCAGAATTTTTAAATTAATTGGGCTCCATCCCCAGCAGTTCCACACACAAGAGACCAGACAGCGAGGATCAAGCAGATACTGGTACAGCAGTGTGTAAAGTGTGCACGAGCAGGAGCGGCACCGAGGTGGACGAATGACTAAGTGGACACGTGATCTGCACACACAGCAGCAAGTGACTCATCCGTGACAGGTAGAATTCTGATGCATGCCACAGCGTGGGGGAGCCCTGAGGACAAAGCAAGCCGGACACAGTGAACAGATGCTGCGGGCCCACTGCGTGCAGGGTCCTGAGTGGGCAGATTATAGAGACAGAATAGAATGCAGGTGTCTGGGCTGGGTGTCACTGTTGAGTGGGGTGTCATTTCCAAGGCCTGCCATAATGGATGCCACACGAGGAGGGTTTAAGAACCAGAAGCAGGGGCCGGTGCTGTGATGTACCAGGTAGAGCTTCACCTGCAGCGCTGGCATCCCTTATGGGTGCCAGGTCTAGTCCCAGCTGTTCCACGTCCAGTCCAGCTCCCTGCTAACATCCTGCAGAAGCAGCGGAAGATGGCTCAAGTGATTGGGCCCTTACACGCACAAGGGAGACCCAGAGGAAGCTCCTTGCTTTGGACCAGTCCAGCTCCAGCTGTTGCAGCCATGTGGGAGTGAACCAGTGGATGGAAGATTTCTCTCTCTCTTTCTTTGTAACTCTGACTTTCAAATAAATAAATCTTAAAAAAACAAGCAAACAAACAAACAAACAGAAGCATGCTGACACATGATTCTGGAAAGTGGAAGTCCAAATGCAGGGTGTCGGGTGCTGTGCTCCTCTGAAACCTGGCCTGTCCCTGGGATTCGGTAATCTCGGGTGTAAATGCCAGAGGGTGTGTCTTGGATGTGTGGGTCTCTCCGTGCTCCATCCTCACGTGGCATTTTCCCTGAGTGTTCCCGTCATCCTCCCTCTGTGTGTGTCCATGTCCAGATGTCCCTTTCACGAGGATAGCAGTCAGCACCCATTCCAGTGATCTCAGCTTGACTGCAGCTGCAAGGCTGTTCCAAGACAGGTCAGGTTGAGACTTTTTTTTTTTAAGATTTTTTTATTTGAAAGGCAGAGTTACACAGAGAGAGAGAGATCTTTGATCCACTTGTTCATTCTCCCAAAATGGCTACAGTGACCAGACTGGGCCAGGCTGAAGCCAGGAGCTTCTTCCGGGTCTCTTCTGGCACTCGGGTGCTGGCAGGCTATGGCTTTCCCTGCTGTGCTCCCGCGCTGGCCCCTGGGTTGGGGCTGCAGCACGTCTTTGTGAGGCCCAATCCCGTCTATCACAGACAGGCTCAGAGAGGCAAGCGTGTGGCTTAGCAGTTAGGACGCCGCTGGGACCCATGAATTCCGTAGTGGAATGCCTGGTTTGTGTCCCAGCTCTGCTCCCAACTCCAGCTTCTGCAGCGTGTGCCCTGGGAGGCAGCGTGGTGACTCAGGTACCTGGATTCTTGCCACCCATGCAGGAGACCCAGGCTGAATTCCTGGTTCCTGGTGTGGGTCTGGCCCAGCCCAGTCTCTTGACTGTTGCTGGAATGTGGGACTGACCAGGAGAAAAGAAGAGACACAGCGAGAGAGATCTTCCATCCGCTGGTTCAGTCCCCACATGGCTGCAGCAGCCAGAACTTGGCCAGGCGAAAGCCAGGAGCCAGGAACTCCATCTGGGGTCTGACTTGAACTGGCACCAAATGGGATACAGGCATTGCAGGCGGCAGCTTAGCCCCCTGTGCCAAAACACCGGCCCCTGGCATGTGGAATGTTTAAGAGCAATTACTTTCTTTTTTTCATTTGTAAACTTTTATTTAATGAATGCATTTTTACATGGATACAACTTTAGGAATAGAGTGGTTCTTTCCCCCATACTCCCTTCTCCCACTACCCCCCCTCCGCTCCCATCCCACCTCCCATTCACTCTCCCATCTCCTTCTTCATTATGGTTCATTTTTAGTTTGATTTTATATACAGAGGACCAACTTTATGCTAATCATAGACTTCAACAATTAGCACCCACGTCCACACAAAACATATAGAGTACAGCTTGGGGAGAGAATTTGTAGTCGATTCTCATATTACAATTCAATAGGGACAGAGGTCTTACATGGGGAGCAAGTGCACAATGACTCCTGTTGTTTCTTTAACAGTTAAACAGTTAACACTCTTTTTATGATGCCAGTGATCATCCGAGGCTCTTGCCACGGGCTGCCAAGGCTATGGAACCTTTTGTGACCACAGACTCTGTCAGAATTTGGACACGGCCATAAGCAAAGTGGATATTCTTTCCTCCCTTCAGAGAAGAGTGTCTACTTCTTTGATGGCCCTTTCTTTCCTCTGAGGTCTCACAGAGATCCTCCGTGTAGGATTTTTTTTCCATAGAGTCTTGTCTTTCCGTGCCTGAAATGCTCTCGCAGGCCTTTCAGCCCGACCAGGAAGCCTTAAGGGTTGATTCTGAGGTCAGAGTGTTATTTACTGTGAAAGTCATTCTAGGAGTCTGCTGTGTGGACTGCTTCCCATGTTGGTCCTTCCTTCCTTTTTTTTTTTTTTTTTTTTTTTTTTTTTTTTTTTTGACAGAGTGGATAGTGAGAGAGAGAGAAAGGTCTTCCTTTGCCATTGGTTCACCCTCCAATGGTCGCCGCGGCCAGCGCGCTGCGCTGATCTGATGGCAGGAGCCAGGTGCTTCTCCTGGTCTCCCATGGGGTGCAGGGCCCAAGCACTTGGGCCATCCTCCACTGCACTCCCGGGCCATAGCAGAGAGCTAGCCTGGAAGAGGGGCAACCGGGACAGAATCCGGCGCCCCGACCGGGACTAGAACCTGGTGTGCCGGCGCCGCTAGGCAGAGGATTAGCCTGCTGAGCCGCAGCGCCGGCCTCCTTCCTTCCTTTTTAATTCTATTTTTTATTTTTGCCGAGTACTTGATGTTATTTATATCATCCCTTTTAAACTTAGACCGATCTATCTGTTGCCTTTAACATTTAATATGATCATTCTAACAGTGAAGATGGTGTTTATACCACCGATTCTTAGGGGTTTGGAGCCCCATGATTAGTTCTTAGGCTGCACCCTGAGAGGTGAGTCTATGTGCCTGTATGCAGAACTATACTGTTTTACAGTTACAGACTACCACCTCTATCTCTTATTCTCTCTCTTATTTTTAACTGGAATCTTTTTCCAATGCCTTAAAATACGTATGATTAACTCTGTGTTACATAGAGAGTTCAGCATATAGTGTGAAGTAGAGAAGTGAGAAAGAAAACAGAGAAAAAAAACCAGCAAAACAAAACAAAAAGGATATACACAGTAAAATGTAACAATGTTTAACTGTCTCTCAACAATCAGGTCAAGGATTCTTGAAGACATTGGTTCTAAAAGTGACTATTTCGCTTCTATAGCTTTCATTTTAGCTGCACTATTAATTCTCCCAAATCAGGGAGAACATACGGTGTTTGTCTCTTTGGGACTAGGTTATTTCACTAAGTATGAGGTTTTCCAGCTTGCTCCATTTAGTTGCAAAGGACCAGATCTCATCCTTTTCCACTGCTGTGTAGTATTCCATAGTGTACATATCCCACAGTTTCTTCGGTTGATGGGCATTTAGGTTGCTTCCATAGCTATTGTGAATTGAACTGCAGTAAACATGGAGGTGCAGACAGATTTTTTATTTGCTGATGTCATTTCCCTAGGGTAAATTCCCAGGAGTGGGGTGGCTGGGTCATACAGTAGGTCTGTATTCAGGTTTTTGAGGTATCTCCACACTGTGTTCCACAGTGGCTTTACCAGTTTGCATTCCCACCAACAGTGGGTCAGGGTGCCCTTTTCCCCACATCCTCTCCAGCACTTGTTGTTTGTTGATTTCTGTATGCGGGCCACTCTAACTCGGGTGAGGTGAAACCTCATCGTGGTTTTGATTTGCATTTCCCTGATGGCTAGAGATCCTGAACATTTTTTCATGTGTCTGTTGGCCATGTGGATTTCCTCTTTTGAAAAATGCCTGTTGGCCGGCGCCGCGGCTCACTAGGCTAATCCTCCGCCTAGCGGCGCCGGCACACCGGGTTCTAGTCCCGGTCGGGGCGCCGGATTCTGTCCCGGTTGCCCCTCTTCCAGGCCAGCCCTCTGCTGTGGCCCGGGAGTGCAGTGGAGGATGGCCCAGGTGCTTGGGCCCTGCACCCCATGGGAGACCAGGAAAAGCACCTGGCTCCTGGCTCCTGCCATCGGATCAGCGCGGTGCGCCGGCCACATCGCGCTGGCCGCGGCGGCCATTGGAGGGTGAACCAACGGCAAAAGGAAGACCTTTCTCTCTGTCTCTCTCTCTCTCACTGTCCACTCTGCCTGTCAAAAAAAAAAAAAAAAAAAAAAAAAAGAAAAATGCCTGTTAAAGTCCTTGGCCCATCTTTTTATTGTGTTGTTTGTTTTGTTACTGTGGAGTTTCTTGATCATTTTATAGATTCTGGTTATTAATCCTTTATCAGTTACATAGTTTGTAAATAATTTCTCCCATTCTTTCCGTTGCCTCTTCACTTTCCTGACTGTTTCTTTTGCTGTAAAGAAACTTCTCAATCTGAGGTAATCCCATTTGTTCATTTTGTCTTTGACTACCTGTGCCTCTGGGATCTTTTCCAGGAATTCTTTGCCTGTGCCAGTGTCTTGAAGGGTTTCCCCCTATGCTCTTGATTAATTTGATGGTGTTATGGAGTAGATTTAGATCTTTAATCCATGTTGAGTAGATTTTTGTATATGGTGTAAGGTAGGGGTCTTGCTTCATACTTCTACATGTGGACATTCAGTTTTCCCAGCACCATTTGTTAAAGAGACTGTTGCTGTTCCAGGGGTTGGTTTTAGCTCCTTTGTCGAATATGAGTTGGTTGTAGATATTTGAATTGATTTCTGGTGTTTCTATTCTGTTCCATTATTCTGTCCATCTGTTTCTGTAACTGTACCAGGCTGTTTTGATTATAACTGCCCTGTAGTATGTCTTGAAGTCTGGAATTGTGATGCCTCAGATTTTGTTTTTATTGTATAGGATTGCTTTAGCTATCCGAGGTCTCCTGTTCCTCCATATGAATTTCAGCATCATTTTTTCTAGATCTGAGAATGTCTTTGGTATTTTGATTGGTATAGCATTGAACCTGTAAATTGCTTTTGGAAGAATGGACATTTTGATGATATTGATTCTTCCAATCCATGAACATGGCAGGTTTTCCTTTTGTGTGTGTGTGTCATCTTCTATTTCTTTCTTTAATACTTTGTAATTTTCATTGTAAAGATCTTTGACATCCTTGGTTAAATTTATTCCAAGGTTCTTGATTGTTTCTGTGGCTATTGTGAATGGGATTGATCTTGGAAGTTCTTTCTCAGCCATGGCATTGTCTGTGTATACAAAGGCTGCTGATTCCTGTGCATTGATTTAAGAGCAGTTACTTTCAAATGAGAAGTAGTTTCCTGTTTCGTAGGTATTCGTGGAGGGCGCCCATTCTCTTAGACACCTCACCTGCAGCCCATCCCCAACATTAGTTTCCCTTCTTTGCCTCCAGTGAGTATCCCAGGAAAAGCCCAATTCCCTCCCGTGGGATAAAGCCAGCTTCCGGCACCTCTGCTTTGTGCCTGCGTGTTCTCGGTAAGCTTTCCGGAAAAGTGTCGTTGGTTTCCAGTGTCAGTTTCCAGGTTTCATAATTGTATTAGGAGTAGAGGGCCCAGGAAAACAGGATTTGAGGTAGCCTCAGCTTGATGTGGTTAGACTCGTCCTCCACAGACTTTTACCCACGTGATTTGACTCAAAAAACGGAGTGGATGATCCCCATGGAGAGCGTTGTCCCTCTTCTCTTCCGTGTCCGTTGAGGAAGACGTCTCAGGTTCAGTGTAAGGAAGGCTTCCGCTCTGGCCTCAGACCGCGGAGCGCCTCCCGGGCCGGGGACGGCTACGGATCCAGGAGGCATCTGAAGTCACACGAGTGTCCTTGCTGGCAGGCTCCCTGCACAGGGCTCTGCGGAGGAGTTCTGAGCTGATGTGGAAAGTGAAAGCGTGGAAATACTGGCTTGTTTACCTCCTAACTGTCTTCAGACTCTCATGAGCGCAAAGCATTTTTATTTCTATCTCACTGGCATTTTACGTTTCTGCTTTACTTTCAGAAAATGCAAAGTACAGATACTGTTCATTGGCATTTGCCCTTAAAAATAAATAAAGACTTTTTAGTACAAGATTAGCAAGATACTAGAGCTGTGGTAATTGGATGTCTTTCGGGTAATAAACCACTCAAGTTTATGAATCACGTTCACAGAAAGCCCTCTAGGTTCCCTTTCTACAATAAACATAAAATCCTCTGCCCGAAGTTCAGGGCACAGCAAGGGAGAGGAGAACAGGCAGAAAGGAAAACCCAGAAGGCCTCAGTGGGGAGAGTCAGTGACCTTCTGAGCTCCAGCTCACGACGCACGCCCAGTGCGCAGCGCCCCGCTGAGCCTGGCAGAACCAGGCCACGGTGACCTGACTGTGGCCTCCTGGACTCACAGGGCCTGCTGCCCTGTGTTTACTGGATGTAGCCCCAAAGTCACCATGGTCATGAAAAAGAACAACAGTGGTATGTTTAGAAAAGAAACTAGTGACAGGAAGGGCTTTCTGTAGCAGAAGCGTCTCTTGGGAATTCTTGATGCCTGGTGCAGCTGGTAGAAGACTCTAGAAGAAGCAAGGGGGGGCTGCAAGTCTCAGCACAGAGAGTAGGTGCACTCATCACTGGTGCAGACCCCGAGCCCGGCAGTGGTAGAGAGCCACCCTGTGCTAGCCCTACTCAGAGGCAGCCTTGGGCGGCACCTGTGGCAGCAGCTGTGGGACTGACCCTACACCACGGCACATAAAGCCCCTCATGGAAGCGGCTCCCTTGTCTCCTTCCTCTGCCCTCTCATTACTTCTTTTATTTTTTATTTTGTGGATTCTGCTCTGTACTTTTAGTTTATTTAATTTTTTATTTATTTTTATTTGAAAGATCTATCCATTGATTCACTCTCCAAATACCCACAACAGTCAGGGCTGTGCTAGGCCAAAGCCAGGACTGGGTCCAGGTCTCCCACATAGGCATCAGGGGCCCAGGTACTTGAGCCATCAGCTGCTGCCTCCCAGGTGCAGTCAGAGTGAGCTAGAATTGGGAGTAGAACTAGGAGTCAGACCCAGCACGCTGGTATGAGATGCAGGCATCACTGATGGCATCTCACCTGCTCTACCAAATGCACACTCCAGTAGTGTTAGTGTGAGCTCCTTAAAATATTTTTGGAAATTGAAGGATATATGTGTATGTATGTTTTTGTTTGTATTAGTGTAACAAAAATCGCTGAATTAATATATGGAGAAAAGCAGGTTATTTATGATTTGAGAAAATGTTAGGCAAATCCTGTTCTTCCAAAACAGTTGTGGTTTTTGTTTTTGTTTTTTGTTTTGTTTGTGTGTTTGTTTGTTTGTTGACAGGCAGAGTGGACAGTGAGAGAGAGAGACAGAGAGAAAGGTCTTCCTTTGCCGTTGGTTCACCCTCTAATGGCCACCGCGGCCGGCGCGCTGATCCTAAGGCAGGAGCCAGGTACTTATCCTGGTCTCCCATGGGGTGCAGAGCCCAAGCACTTGGGCCATCCTCCACTGCACTCCCTGGCCACAGCAGAGAGCTGGCCTGGAAGAGGGGCAACCGGGACAGAATCTGGCGCCCCGACCGGGACTAGAACCTGGTGTGCCGGCGCCGCTAGGTGGAGGATTAGCCTAGTGAGCCACGGTGCCGGCTCTACAGTTATGGTTTTTTATAAAGACTTATTTGAAAGGCAGTTACAGAGAGGCTGAGGCAGAGAGAGAGAGAGCCTTCTGTGAGCTGGGCCAGTCCGAAGCCAGGAGCCAGGAGCTTCTTCCGGGTCTCCCACGTGGGTGCAGGGGCCCAAGCACTTGGGCCATCTTCCACTCCTTTCCCAGGCCACAGCAGAGAGCTGGATCAAAAGTAGAGCGGCCAGGGACTCAAACTGGCACCCATATGAGATGCCAGCACTTCAGGTGGTGGCTTTACCCACCTACACCATAGCACCAGTCCAGTTTCTTGTTTGTTTGTTTGTTTTTTATAATAGATTGATTTGTAAGAATCATGGCAAGGAGACAGATCTTCTATCAGCTGATTCATTCCCCAAATGGCTAAAACAGCCAGGGCTCTGCCACACTGAACCCAGAAGTCCAGAGCTGTCTTCAGGTCTCCCACGTGGGTGCAGGGGCCCAAGCACTTGGACATCTGCTGCTGCTTTCCCACGTGCACTAACACGAAGCTGGGTTGGAAGTGGAGCATCTGGAACACACTAGCACCCATATGGGATGCTGGTGTCACAGATGATGGCTTTACCCACTACACCACAGCACCCCCCCCCCAAAACAATTCTTTGATTATAAATTTTTAAAGGGGAAAAAGACCATTGTTTGCTGCTTATTCTTCAAAAAGGATTCTAGACTCCAGATGTTCCTTCTTTAAGATTTATTTATTTATATGAGGGGCTGATGCTGTGATGTAGCAGGTAAAGCCACCGCGTGCAGTGCTGGCATCCCATATGGGTGCCGATTCGAGTCATGGCTGCTCCATTTCCAATCCAGCTCTCTGCTATAGCCTGGGAAAGCAGTAGAAGATGGTCCAAGTCCTTGGGCTCCTGCACCCATGTGGGAGATCCAGAGGAAGCTCCTGGCTTCAAATCGGCACAGCTTCGGCCGTTGTGGCCAGTTGGGGAGTGAACCAGAGGATGGAAGACATCCCTCCCTCCCTCCCTCCCCACTTCCCTCCCTCCCTCCCTCCCTCTCTCTCTCCCTCTCTCCCTCCCTCTCTCTCTCTCTCTCTCTCTCTCTCTCTCTCTCTCTCTTTTTTTAAAATATTTATTTATTTGAAAGAGTAATAGAAAGAAGGAGAGACAGGTCTTCTATCCACTAGTTCACTCCCCAGATGGCCGCAACAGCCAGGGCTGAGCCAGGCCAAAGCCACAAGTCGGGAACTCTATCCAGGTCATGGGTACAGGGGCCCAAGTAATTGGGCCGTCATCCTCTGCTCTCTGAGGTGCATTAGCAGGGAGCTGGCTTGGAAACCAAGCTGCTGTGACTCAAAGCGGCACTCATATTTGGGATGCCGGCATCACAGGCAGCGATCTAACCTGCCCTGTGACGCTAGCCCCACCAGATGCTCTTTGTCATCAGGAAGCTACATCAGAAACCCAGTCTTGGGGACGCTGTGGTGTAGCGGATATAAAGGTGCTTCCTGTGATGCTGGCATCCTATATGGGTGCTGGTTCAAGTCCTGGCAGCTCCGCTTCCGATCCAGCTTCCTATTAATGCGCCTGGGAAAGCAGTGGAAGATGGTGCAAGTACTTGGGACCCTACCACCCATGAGGGAGACCCGGAGCAGGCTCCTGGCTCCTGGCTTTGGACTGGCCTAGCTCTGGCTGTTGCAGCCATTTGGAGAGTGAACCAGCAGATGGAGAATCTGTTTCTCTCCCTCTTTTTCTCTGTAACTCTGCCTTTCAAGTAAATAAATAAATCTTAAAAACAAAAAAACCCTTAGTCTTCTGTTAGACCCATAACGCCCTCCTTGTGCATGTGCGACTGAGCGTGTGTGTGGGAAGGACCAGAATCTGGGGGGCTGGGCATGCTGGGCTCTGCTGCACAGGCTGGGAGCTCACGGGAGGTTTCGGATCCCTACGCACACAACCATTGTACTGCTTGCTAAGGTTGGAGCTGAGGTGACCGTCCTTGGGCCTCCACAGCCAGCGTAAAGGAACTGTTCACTTCCCAAGCAGTCGCTTTCGCTCAAAGACAGCGAATGAAGCAGCTCTTTCCATTTGCCTCTGAGTGGGAACCTGCGGCTCCTGGCATCTGGGAGGTGTGTGTTTATCTCCTGGCTAAGAGTACAGTGATGTTTAGGTTAGTGAGCTAACCATCTATGGTGCAGTTGAACAGGTGTAGCTGTGTACACCTGCTTGGCAAGTAGGCGGGGCCGTTACTCCTGGGCATGGGCATGGGCTCAATGTTGTATCCCAGTTGTCTTTCAAGACCAGTGAAGTTTCATCAGCTGCTCAGACCTGGGCTAGTGACAGCTCTGTCAGGTTCCAGATGCAATGCACAGACTTGCTGCAGTGTGGGAATTAGCCAGATGTTTTGGGAATTGTTTGTCAATACAGTGAAAGTTTACCTGATGTTGCCCTCATAGACTTCCTTATAAACACATTGTCCAGAAAACCAATGGTACACTAATGTAAATCTATTTTTGTTTTTTTTTAAAGGTTCATTTGTTCATTTGAGAGGCAGAGCAAGAGACAGATCTCCCAACTGCTGGTTCACTCCCCAGATTGCTGCAATAGCCAGGGCTGGGCCAGGCGGGAGCCAGGAGCACCATCCGGGTCTCCCACAAGAGTGGCAGGGATCCGGAACTTGGGACCTCTTCCACTGACGCCTCTCCCCGCCAGGCGCATCAGCAGGGCGTGGAAGGGGAGCCGCTGGGCTCAGACCAGCACTCCGGTGTGGGATGTCTGCGCTGCAGGCAGTGGCTCGGTGCTCCGTCTGCCGCGGTTCTGACCCTGAAAGTGAGACGCTTCCAGCAAAGTTTTTATTTTAACTATTCGGGATGGGAAAATTTCAGCTTAGATTAGTGACATTTTCCCATAGAGATATTTCAAACACAAAAGCAAAACGATTAGCAGTGAAAACCCAGCGGTCTACCCTCTACTCCAGGAAAGCAAGCATTGTGAATACCACAGAGAGAGTTGGCATTTCCTCGCAGGGCGCGCGGTGTGTCCTCCACACCTGCCCTGTAGGTCTGCTCTTGTGTTCCCCGTGCAGCTCTGCAATGCAGGGTTTCCCCCACTGTGCTGAAGGGCCTGGTCAGTGCTGGGCTGTGCACCTCTGCCTCACTCTTTCTCACCGTGGGGCATTTAAGTGGCTGTCAGTGCCTCTGGCCCTGTGGCGCATAGCCCAGTGGTCCCGCACACGAGTCTGAGGCTCTGTGGAGCGTGAGTCATGGGTTAGGAACACCTTCCACAGCTGTTAGCCGCGTACTCTCCCAGGCTCAGTGGTGGCGTCAGTGTCTCTTGTCTTGGGTATTTGTCAGAAATGCCACAGAAGCAGTGCTGAGATCTCAGTGCACCCAGTAAAGATTTAAAAAAAAATTATTTTATTTGAAAGGCTGAGTTACAGAGAGAGAGAGAGAGAGAGGGAGACAGAGATATCTTCCATCCGCTGGTTTACTCCCCCAAATAACCGCAACAGCCTGGGCTAGGCCAGGCTAGAGCCAGGAGCCAGGAGCTTCTTCCAGGTCTCCCATGTCAAGCACTTGGGCCATCCTGCACTGCTTTCCCGGGCCATTAGCAGGGAGCTGGATCAGAAGTGGGGCAGCAGGGAACTGAAGCAGCACCCATATTGGATGCTGGTCGGGGGCTTTCGGGCTATGCCACAGCGCCGCTGCTCAGTAAGGATTTTGTTTGCACGTGCGGAGTGGCGTGGCTCTCGTCTGTCCCTTGATCCCTGCATTAACGTCTTTGGGCTTCCCTCCGTGAGGTTGCCCTGTCTGTCTGGAGTTGGTAAGGATTTTGTGGGGGTTGCTGTGAAGCAGCGTTAGTACCCTGTCTTCCACCTGCTCCTCCAGCCCTGATGGGACGACAGGGTCTGGGGCCACCCCGCTGTCTGACGCAGCAAGAGGTCAGAGGACACAGGGAAGCAGTAGTTTGCAGACATTGGATGCCAGGCAGTGCGGGACGCAGTGCGCGGGGAGAGGGAGCCAGCAGGTGAGGGCAGCATGGCGGCGTCCCGCCTGGGAAGGCAGGCAGAGCCCAGGCAGAGCCCGCCGTCCCTGAGTGCTGCTGCGACCTGGGGAGGTCAGCGTGGCCAAAATTCACAGCACAGAGCGCCCAAGAGGGGACGGCGACGCAACTGGGGGTCCACAGGGGACTGGCCCTGGGCCCTCCCCAGGCCTGGGGTCCTCCCTGTGGCTGGGGACAAGCGCCACAGAGGCGCAGGCAGAATCGTCTGGGGGCCAGACAGGGATGGGAACAGGAGTGGAGAGACTTTCTCCTGCATAACACGGCTGGAGTCCCTGCAGGGGGCCCTCGGCGGAGGGGCTGAAGGGGCCTGCACCCGAGGTGGCTCCAGCAGTGCCTCTGTCCAGCCCCGTCAGGTCCCTCTGTGTTCCCCGAACTAAGTCCTCCCGGGGATCACTGGATCCTTAAGTCAGCCGTGTCTTCCATCAGTCTCACTGTGTGCCACAAGTCCTCAGTGCCACCACTGCTGCCCTGCAGGGGGTGCCCCTCACCCCACCACCGCAAGGGACCCTCGTCCAGGCTCCCTTGTCCTTCCCAGGCCCACCATGGCTCCACCCACAATTTGGGCATTGCCTTTGCTCCAAACTTGCTCTGAGTGTTTTGGAAAGAAGAGAAGGTGCTTTTTGGCCCACAGTTAATTTCTCTTACGGTTTGTGTTTCTGTGTTGTGATTTAAGAAGTGTTGGGGGCTGGCATTGTGGCAGAGTGGGTAAAGCTGCTGTCTGTGGTGCCAGCATCCCATATGGGTGCAGTTTGAGTCCTGGCTGCTCCACTTCCAATCCAGCTCCCTGCTAATGACCTGAGAAAGCAGCAGAAGGTGTGCAAGTCCTTGGGCCCCTGCACCCGTGTGAGAGACCCAGAAGAAGCTCCTGGCTTCAGCCCAGCTTCAGCTGTTGCAGCCATTTGGGGAGTGAACCAGCAGATGGAAGATCAGTCTGTCTGTCTGTCTCTCATTCTCTGCCTGCCTCTCTCTGTCTCTCTGTCTCTCTGTCTCTCTGTCTCTCTGTAAGTCTGCCTTTCATATAAATAAATCTTTTAAAAAATAGATGCTCCCCCCCCACCCAAAAAAGAAATTTTCTCATTTAAGAACTAGAAGAATGTTCTTCAGTAAAGCTTACAGAAGTTTGGTTGTTTACTTTTAAAGCTTTAATTTGCCTGGAATGGATTTTTGTGGCTGGTAAAAACTAGGGATCAAGTTCGTTTTTCTTTTTTAGTGTATGTGCTGCTGAAGCGAGTACAGTTTGTTTTTCTCTTGAACTGGAAAGTTTTTTTCTTAAAAAAGTTTGTTTATTTTTTTGTCAGGCAGAGACAGAGACAAAGAGGGTTCTTCCATCCACTGGTTCACTCTCCAGATGGCCACAAGGGCAGGGACCAGGCCAGTCTGAAACCAAGAGCCAGGAATTCCATCTGGGTCTCCCACATGGGTGGCAGAGGACCGGCTACTGGAGCCATCGTCTGCTGCCTCCCAGGGTCTGCTTTAGCAGGGAGCTAGAATTGGAGCCAGCGGCGGGAATTGAATCCATACCATGGGATGTGGGACAGAGGCGTCTCAACAGTTAGGCCAAGTGCCTGTCCGCTCTTGCGTGTGTGCTCTGTGGCCTTGTTGAACAGTGCGTGTGTGCTCTGTGGCCTTGTTGAACAGTGCGTGTGTGCTTTGTTTAGCACTGACTGATGACAGTGGTCAGGCTAGTAGTCCTGTGTTTTCCAGTGCGATGGCCATTAGATATGCATGGTTATCTCCGCGTAAATACAAAGACGACGAAAGGCCGCTTCCTTGGTCACCCTGGTCCCCTGTCGGTTGCTCAGTGGCCACTCATGCCCTGTGGCTGCCGCACTGCACAGCGCCAACCATCCGCGCCACAGAGGCCGCTGAGGAGAAGTCCCGGGAGGAGAGGCAGCGCCCGGCTCCTGGACTCGGCTGCTGTGTCCTCATAGCCCTGGGTAGCTCGTTGTGATCCTCCTGCGTTTACCGCAGACTGAAGGTCCGTGCAGGTGTCTTGAGGCTTAATTAGACTTAGACAAGCTTCCCCTCCAAGACTTCCTCCTGGGTGGCGCTGTGCTCTTTATACTGCATTGGCCACTGAGCTTGGCGTCACAGGTGTAGCTGCTGTTCATATTTTGGGGGCAAAACCCTCAATGGGGGCTCGAGAGAGAGGAGGGGGCCGGGGTTGTGGTGCAGCAGGTTAAGCTGCCACCTACAGTGCCAGCATCCCACATAGACGCTGGCTCCTGTCCCAGCGGCTCCACTTCCGATGTAGCTCCCAGCTAATGCACAGCAGAGGATGCCCCGAGTGCTTGGGCCCCTGCACCCACGTGGGAGTCCTGGATGGAGTTCTTGCCTCCTGGCTGGCTGGAGTGTGAGCCAGGGGAGGGAAGGTATCTTTCTGTCCTTCTCTACCTCTCGGCCTTTCGAATCAATAAGTAAATCTTTAAGAGAGAGATGGTGAGTAGGACTGGAGACGCTGATTGTAGAGCGCCTGAGGGAGAGCAGAGACGTGGAGTCTCTGTGGGTGGCAGTGTAGAACTGGAGAGCTCATCTCACCTTACCTTCCCACAACAGAAGGGATCATCCCAGAGGAAGAATCTAACAGCGCAGCCGGGAGAGGGGAGAATTATTAAGGCACCGCCCTTCGGCACCCCCATGATACTCAGAGGGAAGCTGGTAAGCGGGGCGGGGCCTCACCTGGATTCGTTTTACATCCGAGCGTCTGCCACTGCGAGGAGGGCCGTGGTGGCCCTGCACTCTGGCCCCTCCTTCCACCCGCCGCCCCTGCCTTCCCCTGCCCCGGGTCTGACCTGCTTCTGGCAGGCCAGGGCTCCGACATCCACAGTCAAGGCCATTAAATTGCAAGGGGAAGAAAGCAGTCTCAGGGAAGTAAAACAGCGTGGGGGTGCTGACCCCCACACTGGGGAGCGCCCGTAACTTGGCT
This sequence comes from Oryctolagus cuniculus, assembly GCF_964237555.1. Lineage (NCBI taxonomy): Eukaryota > Metazoa > Chordata > Mammalia > Lagomorpha > Leporidae > Oryctolagus > Oryctolagus cuniculus. The sequence goes on from NC_091452.1 coordinate 21,426,157, forward strand.
GCTTCAGGGGTCTGGTCCACGTCCTCAGGCCGTCGCACCTGTCCTCCCTCTGCAGAGCTGGCGCCGCCTGCCTCCTGGCGGCCTGCGCGTCACACCTTGGTCTTGCTCAGCTGCAGGTCTGATGGCCTGGAGGTCCCTGTGCTGAGTCCTCAAGAAAAGACATCGCATTGGCCCAGATCACAGGGCCGCCTTCTGAGGCCTGGCCGCCCAGTGGCGTGGCTGCCCTGGCCTTGTCAGCTGTAGCCGGGAGGGGATACCTTCGGGACACAGCTGCCAAGTGCGCGTCCCAGGGCTGAGCCGCGGGCTCTCAGGAGGGGCGCGGGGTGGAGGCATGCTGGCTGGCACGGTCATCTGTCCAGCTGTTGGAATCGTGTGCGGGACCGGAGACAAGGGCGTCTCTGAGGGCATGAGCTTTCTCTTACAGACTTTTGAACACTCAGTTTAACTTTCTGCTTGTCTGTTTTTATTGGTCATGTTCTGTTTATTACAACATAAACCCTCTGCAAATTCTTGTGGAATGAGTGACTTCTGAAGTGATGAATGAGAGCTGCTCTCTCCCCCTTGAGTCCATATCAATTTTATTTTATTTCTGCATTTTTGGTTCAAAAAGAAAATGGCTGTACTTCAAAACACTCTATGTATTTTTTTTTAAGTCAGACCTTTGGCAGAATGCTGCCAGGCATGTTGGGGTTCCGATTCGTCTGCCCGTCCCACTTAAGGGTAGACTGAGCTCTTCTGCGATTTAAAGTTAGCTTAGATTTGAAAACATTTTATTTAATATAAATGTATTGAGGATATTTATATATTTAAGAATTATTATCATTCCCCAAAGCCCAAAGGCACAATTGCTACAAACTTAATAAATATCTTGAGATTGGATGAAAGTCATTTGGGAAGCAAAGTGTTTCCTTAATGCCAGCGCGTGCCTGCAGTGCGCTGGGGTCCAGATGCTGGGCCTCATTCGCTGCGTGCAGGCGCCGTTAGCCTGTCAGTTCCCTGCTGTCTGCGTTATTTAGTACCAGGAGAGGCTGTGAGCGTGTGCTCGCTGGGAAAGTTGAAGAAGGACTCGCCGTGGAGAAAAGTGCCAGCCGTGGTCCCTGCCCGGAACATCCGAGGTCGGAAACCACAGCATCACGCGGTTGTAACTGAAGCGTTGACCTCCCAAGGTTAACGGGCAGCCGTGGTGGCCGAGAGCCGCCCTGCGCGTCCCTGTCCTTTGCACTGGCCGTCAGCTGAGGTCCCGAGACACAGATTCAGACTCCGTCGAGGGCGCTCTCCCTGTGCAGGGAAGCGAGTGGGGAGACGTGCGGTGCACCCCAGGACAGGTGTCATGTCTGCCGAGGCCACGGGGGCTGCCCCGTTGTGCTCCTAACCTCGCCTGAGCCTCGGAAGCCCTTCGCGCTCGCTCACCTCGCGTTCCGTCGTCACCGCGACAGCAGCACGCAGACAGCGTCTGTGCCGTGCGGGGGCTGAGGGGCTGCTGGGGTTCTGGGCACCGAGGTGGGTCCACGTCATTGCTCAGACAGCAGGGTAGCGCCGTTCGCCTCTTGCCTGCTCGTAGCCTGAGCCACGGAGCTCACCCACTCCAGGTCCCAGGTGGGAGTGGTCTCCAGAGGTCAGTGCCTGTGGTTTTCTAGGCATGAATGTGTTTCTTCATTATTATTAAGGCAAAGTCGCAGAGAGAGAGAGGTCTTCCATCAATGGTTCACTCCCCAAATGGCCACAACAGCCAGGGCTGGACCAGCCAAAGCCAGGAGCCTGGAGCTTCATCCAGGTCTCCCACGTGGGCGTGCAGGAACCCAAGCACATGGGCCACTGCTTTCCCAGGCCATTAGCAGGGAGCTGGGTCGGAAGTGGAGCAGCCGGGACTGGAAACATTGCCCATGTGGGATGCCGGCACTGCAGGCGGCGGCTTCACCCCCTGTGTCCTATGGGTGTGTTTCCCCGTGTACCTGTAGGGCCACAGTTGTGTCGCACCAGCAAGGACGAACGCTCGTGAGTTACCACACAGTGATCCACTCTCAAGCTGTCGGGCTAGTTTTAAAGATACCAGGATTTTATTTAGGGCTTTACTGTCCAGGTCCACATGTGAGTGGGCACATTGTCTCCTCAGGCTATGTGTTAGTGGGAGGCTACGATTAGCATCTGAACTGATCTGGTGTCGTTTCGTCTTTTTGTGTGTGGCAAACTGTGAAAAGATGGAGACTGGCTGGCCCCGGACGTCTGGTGAGGGCTGGAGCCGTCAGGGCCGGGGTGTTTCAAGAGAGCTGGGGAGGGCCGGGTTCAGCTTCCTCCCCTCCTTGCACCGTTTTGTCATGACCGTTTTCTTCAGAACTTTTGACATCTTCTCCTCACCGTTCATATTATCTGTTGTCGTGCAGGCGGCACCACTGCTTCCCCTCTCTCTCCCGTTCTCTGGAACGGTGCACGTGCGTGGCCATGGGCGGGGAGGGCCTGGTCGCGGCCCCCGCTGCTGCAGCCTGGAGCTGCGTGAGTGCTGCTGCGGCGTCCTCTCACGTTAACGTAAACCTTCCCGGGCCGTCTGCGTCTCAGTCTCTGCCTCGTCTTTGTGCTCCCTTCTCGGTCCCTTTCCATCTCCCTCCTGCCCCCACCCCAGACAGCACGCGGGACCTGCTCAGACGTGGGGTGCTGGTTTGGTTTCTTTCTCCTTGGAAGACTTTGCTTTTCTTAATCTCTTGAACGTTATTTTCTTTCATACCTGACTTGTCTTATTCCCTCCCTTTTTTCTGTCCATCACTCTTTTCCTAATTTTTTAAAATATTTATTTATTTGAAATACAGAGGTGGGGGGGGGGGTCTTCCATTCAGTGGTTCGCTCCCTAGATGGCTGCCGCGGCTACAGCTGAGCGGATCTGAAGCCAGGAACTTGTTCTAGGTCTTGCACAAGGCTGCAGGGGCCCAGGAACTTGGGCCATCCTCCAGTGCTCTCCCAGGCCAAGTAGCAGTGAGCTGGATCAGAAGTGGAGTGGCCGGGACGCAAACCGGCGCCTGTATGGGATGCCGGTGCTGCAGGCCGGGCTGTAACCCCCTCACTTCTTGAATTGGCGGCCTAGCTCCTGAGTAGCCTCTCTTCATTCCTGACACGGGAGGGTGCTTTGAGAAGTGCGTGGAAGCTAGAACTAAGACTGTGCGTTTCCGTGAAGGTGCTGCACCCTGTGTGCCCGGAGCCCGCGTCACACCCTGCCCTGACGCCTCCTCACTGGCTGAGCTTCCTGCAGCTTCACAGCTCCGATAGCAACATTTATGGCCCCAAATGGTTCTCTGAGATACTGCATCCTGCTGACTTTATTCTTCAGCTATTATAAATGCACTTGCCTCTGCATCCGTGACTTCCACACCCACAGGTTCCGCCGACCACATACCTGATTTCCTAAAATACGAGGAGCAGAGAACTGCGACTGCACTAAGCATGCGCGGACTTTTCTCCCTGTCGTTGTTCTCTAGACAGCACCACAGTGAGGCCACGCAGGCGGTGTTAGAATGGACGGGATCACAGCCAAGGGCACGTGTGCGTGGGTCCTGTCTTGTTTCGTCTGTAAAGATTTATGTATTTGAGGGTCAGCACTGTGGCGTAATAGATTCAGCTTCCTCCTACAGTGGTGGCATCCCATATGGGCGCCAGTTTGAGTGTTGGCTGCTCCACTTCCAATCCAACTCCCTGCTGATGGCCTGGGAAAGCGGGAGAAGATGGCCCAAGTCCTTGGGCCCCTGCACCTGCGTGGGAGACCTCGAGGAAACTCCTGGCTTCAGATTGGCCCAGCTCCAGGTTGTGGTCATTTGGGGAGTGAGGCAGCAAATGCAAGACCTTTCACTCTCTCTCCCTCTGTCTGTAACTCTGCCTCTCAAGTAGATAAAATGTTTTTCAAAATGTACTTATTTGAAAGACACAGTTAGAGAGGGAGAGAGAGATCTTCTATTTGCTGGTTCACTCCCCATATGGCTACAGTGGCCAGGGCGGGGTGAGGCCAGAGCCAGGAGCTTCAGCTGGGTCTCCCACATGGGTGTCATGGGCACAAACAATTGAGCCATCTTCTGCTGCTTTCCCAGGCCATAGCAGGGAGCTGGATCAGAAGTGGGGCAGCCAGAACACGAACCAGCGCCCATGTGGGATGTCAGTGCACAGGTGGTGGCTTTACCTGCTACATCCCAATGCTGGCCCGAGTCCTTAAAACAATTTTAAAGGCAAAGATAGAAAGAGTTCAAGCCAGCTTCCACCCACTGGTTCACTCCCCAAATGCCACAATGACCAGGGCTTGACCAGGCCGAAGCCAGGAGCCCAGAACTCCATTCAGGTCTCCCATGTGAGCGGCAGGGGCCCAAGCCCTTGGGCCGTTTCCCACTGTTTTCCCAGGCATGTTAGCAGGGAGTGGATCGGAAGTGGGCAGCTGGGACTTGAACAAGGGCTCATATGATGGGATTCTGGTGTTGTAGGCGTTGGCTTAACACACTGCACTGTAACACCGGCCATGGCGGGGAGGCCTTTTGCAAACCCCATGCTGTTTTACGTGAGGGACCTGAGCATCCACGATTGGGGAATCATCAGCCCCTCGTGGGTTCTGGAGGACACCTGTCGTCTACGGACGTCCTGTCAGGTGTGCACGGAACCTGTCCTTGGATACAGGGAAACCCCAAAACTCCTCCTCCCGCTTTGGTCTGTAGTGTTTTCCTGTGAGGCCCTCCCTGGTTCACATGTACGCTGTTGTTGGGGTCCAACCTGAATGTGCTGTTTGTGTTCTGGTTCTGGGTGGTGGTGACAGCGCTTGGTCCTTGCCGAGGCTTGCCGTGTGAGCCACGTGGGGTCTGCGTCGGCTGTGGCCTGTGCGCAGGTGGGGAGTGTGGACTCAGCCTGGGGCAGGCGCTCGAACTCTCTCGTCAGCTGGCCGCTGAGTCCCTGAGCCCACCGCAGACTTCCTGTTGTCTGCCTGAGCTATCGATCGCTGGGACTAGTGGCTTACAGTCTCTCGTTAGTGTATTTTCCCAAACTTGTAGTCCTGCCCACTTTGTCTTTGGGGAATTTGGGAGCTGTGTACATGGCTGGCTGCCTCAAAATTCAGAATCTTGCCTCTGTGCTAATTTATCCTCAGGAACGGAGCTTCTCTGTGGCAGAGCCTTCTCTTTAATGTCCTTTTACTGTCCAACATCTGAGAACCTGATGCTCTGGTGGTTTTTCCCAAGGAACATACAGTGGTTTAAAGGAATATGGAATGTTGAGTCACTTACATTTATAATAACTATGGAGATTTTTATTGCTTTTACCTTATATTCTGATTTTAAATTTTTGTGGATTTCTTTTTATTTGAAGGGAGGGGAGAGAGAGCGAGCGAGTGAGCTATCTTCTGTTTACTGGTTCACCCCCCAGGTGCCTGAACAGCTGCGGCCAGGCCAGGTGAAAGCAGGAACCCAGAACTCCGTGCAGGTTCCGACATGAATGGCAGGGACCCCCGTACTTGAGCCGTCCTCTGCTGCCTCCCAGGTGCACAGCAGCAGGGAGCTGACCAAAGCAGAGTAGCCGAGTCAGACCAGGCACTCGTGTCCGCCGTCTGCCATGCCAGTGTCCTGTGGCAGCTCAGCACCTGTGCCAGGCGCCCACCCTGTCCCGCTTTAACATGTGGTGCTGCTCATGCCCAGTCCTTCAGGTCAGCCAGGGTTTCTAAGATTGTTTTCTCTCCTCTGCCGCTTAGTTTGGGAAGTGTAGCTCTGCACTGTCGTGTGATTCTGCGGTTACTCTGAGAGCCCTCCTTCTCCCCGCCTACAGCACGGGAGTGTCCTTCCTGTCCGTGCCGTGGCCTGGCCGTTCTCACTGTTCCCAGAGGAGGCGTCACTACACAGCCAGCGTTTGTGTGCACTGAGTCCCGTTGGCCTGGTTCTCTGTTCACTATTGTTCCATGCTTCTCAGACTTTAATGACAGGATCGTTTTCCAAAGTTTCTTTTTCTTTTTTTTTTTTTTTAAGATATTTTCTTTAATTGAAAGGCAGAGTTACAGAGAGAGGAAACACAGAGAGAGACAGGTCTTCTGTCCATTGGTTCACTCCCCAAATGACTTCTATAGCTGGGGCTGGGCCAGGCCAAAGTCAGGAGCCAGGAATGCCAGCAGGTCTCCTATGTGAGTTGTAGGGGCCCAAGCACTTGGGCCATCTTCCCCCACCTTCCCAGGCATGTTAGCAAGGAGCTGGATTGAAAGTGGAGCAGCCAGGACTCAAATTGGTGCCCATAGGAGATGCCAATGTCAAAGGCCCCTACTGCACCACACGCTGGCCCCTGAAAGTTTCCTTAGATGTGGAGATAGAGTGGTGATGGAGTGTGGCTTTGTCTGTGTAAACTCTCAATCCACTGTGGAATTTTCTGGGCCTCTAGCTGTGAGACTGGGCCATCAGATCATACCACCCCCCCACCCCCACCACCCCCACCCCCGCCCCCACCACCACGAGGCTGCCGGAGGCTGAGACTCGAGGAGGCTCTGTGTGCCTGGCCTTGGGCTGCTGGGTGGATGTGGGGGTGAGCTCCAGAGACAGGCGCTCCTTAGCGACTTGGGGCCTCTTGGTGCGTTAGAGACCTAGAAGGTGTGGAAGAGTAGAGAAAGCAAGGCAACTACAAGACTTAAAACGTCAGAACTCATGCTTTAATAGACACTGACATCACAAAGGAAGAAGGCCAAGTGCCCCAGCAGTCTCCATAAAAATAGGAAGCTCTCTTCCACGGTAAACTCTGCAGTAGAAAAAGTGGAATGCGGATGGAACCGCGCCGTCTACAAAAAAGTCCACAGAGGCCAAAGATGGCTAACACTGCGCGTAAGGAGCGTGAGTGGCGAGTGGGAGGCGTCTGAGGGGGGAGGGGAGGCACGGGGGTGCCGATGGGCCTGGTGCACACGGGGGCTCGGTTCACAAACCACAGGTACATTTTAGATAAAACGACAAAGCAGGTGATGAAAATTACACAGTTGTTCCTCTCTGCCTACTCACTAAATGCAAACCAGATTATTGCATTGGATTTTCCAACCTGAACCCAAACCAACCAGGCTACCATTCCTGTGAGTCTGCAAGCGCGTTTGGCTGGGAGGTGGCTGGACAGGCTGGACCAGGGACTGCCGCAGTGCTCACCGACCAGGGGTCCCGGGGGGGGGGAGGGGGCTGTGCGGTGACACCTCATCTTGGGTCAGTGCGGGCTGTGACGTTTTCAGAAACAGGACTGGGAGAGAACTGTTTGACTTTGCTGCATGCCAATGTGGATCGAAGCGTCCGTTTAGGAGCTCGTTCTGTCGTGGGAATCCCAGTTCAGCTCGCTCACTTTGCGGTCGCGCCAGGGTTTCTAAGAGGGGTTATTGCTTGTGTCAGTCTCTGCGTTTGATGGGGTACAGGAGGGGCAGGGCATCCCAGTTTCCAGAACTTAAAAAAAATCTAGCCAATGCTGCCTGCACGTGGGAAGCAAAACTGTTGACGCCTCCCAAGCAGGGAAGGTTGTGGGGTGAAAAGCCAGGGGCTGCTCAGGCGCCCTCCTGTGCTCAGGTGCCCGGGCCCGCCAGGCCGTGCTGCCCGCTCCCTGGCTCCTGCGAGCCTGTGAAAGCAGAGCCAGCTCCGTGTGTGTTTCACGTCGTCTGCACCGGGCGTCAGAAAACTTCTCCTTAAAAGGCCCCGATGAGCTACTTTAGGCTCTGTGGGCTAAGAGGCAAAATGGAGAATATTATGTAGGTATTTATAGAACCATTTTACAAGGTAAAATTCCATCCTTAGCTCGTGGCCAGACCCGCCGTGTGGGTGACCAGACGGCGGCTGGAGTGGCCGTGGCTAAGCCGGGATGAGCACAGGGCCGGCCTGTCGCGTGACGGTGAGCGCGCGCAGCCCTGGGCGTGAGCTGAACGACGCGCTCCGCTGTGTGCTGTGCGCTCTTCACTCAGGTGGCGACGCGCGGCCTGGCAGCCGCCGGGCGCGGGCTCGGGACCTGCAGGGGTCCTCTGCTTCTACCAGCTTTGCTGCTCTTCCTTGGAACTTGCACATGGGACAAAAAAACACTTTTTTTTTTTTTAAATCACAAGTACTGTCTGGCTCTTGAGTTTGAAACTGAAAACAGCAGTGTCCTTGGGATCTAGGCGTTGGTCTGCGCTGAGGTTCATCACGGCTGTCTGCGTGCGCCCGGCTGCAGCTTGCGCTCATGTCTCCTCTGCCCCTGCGACCACACTGTTAATAGCCTCTCTTCCAGGGGGGATCCGAGCGGGGTGTCAGGCCTAGGACCCAGGGAGGAGAAGCCTTCCCGAGGTGGAGCCTGCGGCCAGGCCCCTCCTGCCCCTGCCCTGTGCCCTCACTGTGAGGATGGTCGGGGTTTACTTTTGGAGCTGTCGAAAAGAAACTTATCTCACTTGTCCAACTAAACTTAGTACTAATGATTTTCAGCATTTCAGTACTTTATTAAAATAAATTAAAAGGTATCCCTAACTAGACCGGCCCCTCGCCTCCCTTCCCCGTGGAGCAGGCAGTGGGGACGGAGTCTCCCGCTGCGGTCGCGGGAGCTGGCACTGGGTTGGGGTGGAGGGGGCTAGGGGGGCTGGGGCAGGAATAAAATCATACAGCTACTCTAAGGGAGCAGGAGCCGGAAGGCGGACTTCTCATGAACCTTGTTAGCCACGGGAGGTTTGTTTTCTTGTAAAGAAACTGAATCATTCCCAACCTTTCCCCCTGAACTTGATAATTACTTATTGATGATTCCTCAAAATTTGACATTTTACAAAACTTTGAGTTTTTAAAAATAACAGCTATAAATGCAAAGTATTATTGATAATAAAACCAAGTTGTTCATCCATGTACAAAAAAGGTCAGTAACGTTTTAAAAGCACAAAGTTGCATTTTAAATCACAATTGCATAGTTCTAAAATGCCTGGATAACAGTTACATAAATTTCTTAAGAAAATTCAAGTTTGGTTGACAGAGGGGCCCAGAGGACGCTGGCGAGCCCCGTGGCGCGGAGCTGCCCCTGCGGGTCTCGCTAGCGCGGCACTTGTGCGGGGCTCCGCGTGGAGGTTCTGTGCTGCCCTCCCCGGCCGGCACCCGAAAGCCGCGTGTCAGGGGCTGCGCCCTTTCCTGCCCGCACCCGAGAACCGTGACCGCTGTTGTACTAGAGCCCGTTGAGAGTGCACCCGAGATGAGAAGCGGGGAGTGGGAGGGTAAACATTTGGCGAGTGTAGACTGCATCGTGAGCCTCCTGTCCTGGCCCACGGCAGTCCTGGCGTTCGGCGGACCTGGCCCCGAGGGGCCGCCCGGGCGTGGGGCGGCGGTGGCCCCGGTCCAGAGTGCGCCGGCGTGAGGTGGTGCTGGCGGCTGTGTGGGGGCCGCACCCAGGCTCGGAAGACGCTTCAGCATTTGGAAGAAGGGAAGAACCTTCCTGGGGACAGGAACTTGTAGCCGTTTCCCGAGGGGAGTCTGAGGGGGCGCGCGGCGCTGGCGGGGCCGGCGGGCTCGGGGCGCCAGTGTCCGTTGGGGGGGGCCTGCGGCGGCGCCCCGTCGCGCTGCTGCGTGGACAGCTCCTGCAGCTCCAGCTTGTCTGCCCCCTCCTCCTTCTTGTTGTGCCGAGGGGACAGGTTCAGCAGACTGAGGACGTCCCTTTTGGAAGTCATGGTGCCAGGGGTGCCCCGGAACAGCTTCATGGGGCCTGGCGAGTGCTGGGGGGCGCTCTGCCAGAACATCTTGAGGTTGTGGACGGCCTGCACCTTCTCGTCGATGGCGGCCATCTTCAGTTTGTCTATGTCGGGGGCATCGGCCGGGCTGGAGCGCGCGGAGCCGGCCGAGGAGTAGGAGAGCGCGGGGGACGGGGCGCTGCCCGCAGGCGACTGGTGGCCTGAGCTCGGGGACTTGGAGATGTGCGCGCTGTAAGGCGAGCTGGGGTACTTGAGCTTAAACAGCGGCTGCTCGGCCAGGGAAGCCTGGGAGTCGGAGCCGGGCGACGGGCGGCCGCTGTGCTGGCTCGGGCTGTCCTTGACGGACGCCTCCGAGGCGGCGGGGCTGCTGTAGCCTGAGCTCACCTTGGGGAGGGACGAGCTCCTGGCGGGGGGCTTGGGTCTGCCAGTGACCGGGGAGGCCTGGTTCTTCTGGTGGGAGAGGACGGGCCTGCTGAAGGCGCTCGTCTCGGACGCCCTGAAGACGGCTGCACCGCCGGGCGCCGGGCGCGCGTCCTCAGCCCCGAGGCCCTTCCCGGCCTGGCCGCCCCTCTGGAGCCGCTCCACGGCCATGAGGTGGCTGTGCGTCTCCTCCAGGATCTTCTGGGCCAGCTCCTGCGGCTCGAGCTTTGGGTTGCCCTCTTCTTGGGACTTCACGGTACTGTCTGTTTCTGTGCTAGACTGGTCCGATTCTCCTGTGTCTGAACTGGCCAGTTTTCCTACCTTCTGGAAGGGCGAGTTGGGGCTGGGGATGAGAGTCATTTTGACCGGCGAGCTGGGTGTGCTGACGCTGCCCTTGGAGCTCACGGACACTTTGACCCCGCCCGCCGGCCCGCCTCGGGGCGCCCTGTGGTCTGGGGAGAAGCGGCCCTGGCCCTTCCTGTTTTCGTGGTAGGCCAGGGGCTCCGTGCTGATGATGGAGAACCCCTCGTATTCTTCTTCGTCCCTGTGGCCCGCGGGGCGGCTCTGCGGGGACAGCTGGCCGCGAGGCAGGGTGGATCTCTGCGGGTGGGCATTCTTGGGCCTGGGGCCCCCGCCTTCTGGCCCCGCCTCGGGTTTGGAGACAAAGCTCATGGAGGAGGCGATGGAGCTCAGGCTGTACACGGAGATGGCGTCCGAGGCCATGCTGTCCACGCCGGTGGGGGAGAAGGGGGGCTGCTGGTAGCCCAGGGGCAGGGCGTTGGAAACCGACTGCGCGGAGGCCAGGGACTCCAGCGAGGAGGAGCTGTCGAGGCTGAGGCGTTTGGGCAGCTCCGTGGAATCTGAACACAGAACAGGGGCCCAGGGGCAGTTAGGACCGAGATGGCTCTGGTCTTTCTTTCAGAATGACAGCTGTCTGTAACTGCACAGAAGTGGGCCGAGGACGACGACCCAAGGACGTCTTGCATGCTGTCCCAGCCCCCAGGCCAGCACAGGGCCCCACATCCGCTTCCTACCCTGACTGGGGCCGGCAGCCATGAGCGCGCCCGGATGTCTGCCGTCCTAACCCCACCCCTGTCCAGCACACTTCCTCTCCAGACTCCTCTTCCCCTGCCCTCTCAGGCCATCCCTGGTGCTGTCAGGCTCATGTAGATGCCAGGGTCCACTGCTGACCCCTCATCTTGGTGCCCTTTGACCCCTCGAGTGCCCACAGGACACAGCCCCCTTCCTGGGAAGTTACAGACACGTTCATGCCCCAGCCACCTGTTCTGACCTCAGCAGCGTGGCCGTGCGCGCCCCGGGCAGGTCCTGTTGCTTCTGCCTTCGGGCCGTGACCACCACCCGGCCGGGGGCCACACCTGCCTCTGCCCCTGCCTCTGCCCCGCCTGTGTCTTCAGAGCCCTGGTCTGCCTGCACTGCATGCTCTGTGGGGGCAGGAGTTCTCGACAGCTCCGCGGAACGCCCCTGACACAGACACACCACGTGCCCGCGCCGGAGGGCCAGGCTCTTACCGAAGAGAGCGAGCAGGGACTGGAGCGCGAAGTGCACGGCTCGCCGGCTGGCCTGCTTCCCGGTCTTCAGGGTGACTTCCTCCTGGCCCACTTCACAGAGATCAAAACCTGGAGGAACCGAGGGCGTGAACAGTGCTTCCTCAGGAGAGCCCGGGCTCTGTGCAGCCTCCTGGCCGCACCCGCAGGGGGCGCCTTTCCCGACCCATGTCAGAGCCACGAGCAGCAGTGAGCAGCCGACCCAGGGCGCCCGCTGGACGTGGGCCCCGTTGGCTGGGTGTGCGGCTCTCGCCGCCCGCCTCCCTGGCTGCTTCCCCGTCCTCCTGGTCCTCAACTGCGTTCTTAAGTGCTCAGGGCCGGAATCGGTAAGGATCGCCAACACCTGTGGTTTTCTCTCTGAACTTGAAGGACTGTTCAGGACAGAGATGGGTCGTCCTGTGTGTCTGCAGGCTGAGCCCCTGCAGGAACCTCACTCCGCCTAAGCCCTGCGCTGCCTCCCGCCTGCAGGGATTCTAATGAGGCTCAGCGGCCGCACTGGGACGGGGCAGCGGCATCCAGCAAACGTGCCTTCCTGAGACAAGGCCTCGCGGGCGCCAGGCCAGACTGAGGGCTTGCGAAGTCTTCCCGCAGCTGCCTTCCAGGGATCACGGAGCCCCGCCTGAGACACTGCAGAGGACACGGTGCTGAGCGAGCCCCCGGGGGGCCGGGCACCCAGGAGCCTCCGTCCGCCCAGTGCTGCTGTCCGCGCGCTGCACCGTTCATCGGGGAGAAGCAGCTGGCCCCTTTACTCTGCGGAACTCTGACACTGTCGTCCCCTGTGGACTCGGGTTCCGTGGGGGAGCCACCCAGCATCCGGGTCTCCACGGGACATTTTCCTCTCGGGACTCAACAATCAACAGTCCCGGAAGCAACAGGTAGGCCTCAGAATACTCACGCCGGGGTGGCGTGGTGGCGCAGCACGGCACGCGGCATGGGGACACTGCACCCACATCAGAGCGCGGTTCCCACAGCTCCCTGCTCACGCGCCCGGGAAGGCAGCCGAGGGCGGCTCAAGTGCCTGGGCCCTGCCGCCCACGTGGGAGACCCGGATGGAGTTCTGGCTCCTGACTTTAGCCTGGCCCAGCCCTGGGTATTGGGCACATCCGGGGAGTAACCCAGCAGATGGAAGCGCTCTCTCCCCTTCTGTCACTTTGCCTTTGAAATAAATCAGTCTTCAAAAAGTGGTGTCCTGTCGCCTCCTCTATGACGTCATCGGCTGCATCTGAGGACCTGGAGGGGCCTTGCGGGGGCCCAGCCCAGGCCGCTTCTCTCCCAACCCTGCTCCTAGGGCAGGCCGTGACACTGATGGGATCCCAGCCCCAGAGCGAGCCGGCGCCCGCTCCTCCACCCCTCCCGGCACACTGGCAGTCCCGCTGGGGCTGCGTCCTTGGCAGGGGCAGGTCTCGGCCTGCTGGGTTTTGGCCGTTTTGTTTTTTTGGCTGGCGCAGTTGCCCCAGGGCCTCGTGTCCTGTCACAGAAGTGAAGACAACGTCCCGAGTGCGGTCCTGGCCTTGACTCCGGCAGACACTGCTTTCCGTCCACAGACGGGAGGCAAGTGCTGCGGCTGGGCGGGGCTTCGTGGGGGCCCAGTGCAGCCAGCTGCCAGCCAGGCGGGCTGGGAAAGGTGGCCCAGCGCGGGCCCTCAGGTTCTCAAGTGGAGGACGCCACCCTTTTCCCGTTGGCCGACCTGCGGAGCTGACGGCTGCTCCCCGGGACCGTGAGGTCGGCCCGTCCGCGGCTGGACTGCACCCCCACACCTCTTCTTTCCCCGGGCCTTCCCCAGCAGCGTCCCCGTGGCGCTGAGGCCCGGCTCCCTGCCCCAGCCGCTCCCGCGAGGTGCTGTGCTGTCCCCGGGCAGAAGCAAGCTGTGGGGTGAATGGCTCTTGGCGGGCGTCACCAGGCTCTCAGGGCGGGAGGAGACGCACGGCCTCTCGGAGGCTGCTGGGCAGCCACGAGCCCATGGCAGGAGGGAGAGCGGGTATCCTGGCCGGGCACTACGGCTCAGGGTCCCTCACAGCACTCAGCAACCCTGCTGTTCCATCGGTTTCAGGAGCAAATGACAGAAACCGTTGTTTCTTAGGGCTGTAAGTTTGCCTTTCCCGTAGCCCGTAATCGCAGCCTAACCTCTAACCCCGCTGGGATCCGGCAGATTCCCACGAGGACGGGGCGGCCAGTCCAGGCAACACTGCGGTCTCGGCCTTGACTGTTTCCAGTTAGGAAGCCGAGATGCCGCCGAGGCAACACCTCTGTTCCCTCAGCCGTGCCCGGCAAGCGCCAGGAGGAAAATCGTTTTCTGAAAGATGGAATGGCGTGGCCTGGGGGTCAGGGCGCGTTTGGCCTACCTAGAGCTGCCAGGAACTCGTGACAGCCCGGGAGCCGCCACAGCTGCACGCTGATGGAGACCTGGATGGGGGCCGAGGCGAAGTCCTGCTCCTTCTCGCCGGCCTGGAGCTGCACGAGCACCTGGTGGAGCTGAGAGAGGCACGGGCGTGAGCGGCCGTCCGGCCCCGTGCTCGTCCCTGCCGTCTGCAGCGCGAGCGACCTTCGCGGCCCACGTGCGGCACGCTGGCAGCTCTACCAAGGCCTCCCTGCCTGCTGTCCTGCCACCTGTCTGGGGGAACCCGCAGGGCGGGGGGCAGCAGGGGCCAGGCGGCCTCACCGGGCGGGGGCCATCCCAGCCGTACCTGTGGAATTCCAGTCAGTTTTTGGGTCTGGGGTCAGAGGTGGTCACGGAAGAACCCACGTGCCCTCCAGGGTGCCTGCGCCCCCTGCACCACAGGGCCAGAGTGCCCTACTCAGGGGTCTTTGGGGTGCAGCATCACATCAAACTGGACCTGCCCCTGCTTTAGGGTGAACTTGACAATGTCACGTGGAGGACACAGATGGGCGGAGCAGCAAAGGGAGCCAGAGCAGAGGAAGGGGAGGGCACAGGTCACCTAGGCCACAGCACGGGAGGCTCCACTGGACAGCGCGTGCACGCCAAGCTCAGAGCGCCAGGGGAACGCGGGGGTGGGCGGGTGCAGGGGCTCACCTTACCACCGTCACTTAAAGAGTACTCACCATTCCCACCATATTTTTAACAGCCTTCGGCCAGCAGATTATAAGGAAAAGAAAGAAAGAGAGAGAGAGAGAAGAGTTTAGACTCAAGCACAGGCTGTTACGCAACACGAGCTGATCGCTGCTTTAGGAAGCGCCACGCAGGCCGCGGCTCTGACCGCCGCACGTGGGGACAGGAGCGAGAGTCAGCAGGGGACACACAGGAGGAGGAACAGCCACACCCAGGCCGGACGTGCGGGGCCAAGGGGCACAGCGGAGGTCAGCCGGGGGTGTGAGGAATTCCAGAGTAACACGGGGGAAGCCCCCAGAGAGGCCACCGCCCCGGGGGCGCAGCTGGGACAGCGCCGGAGCAGGGGCCCAATGCTGTAGCAGGCGCAGCCGCCTCGGGCTCCCCCCGAAAGCCAGAACCCTCGCGCTCGGCTCTCTGGGACACTCAGCCCTACCCTGCCAGTGTCCTGACGCGACTCTAGCGCCTTCGTTTTTGTAGAACACAGATTCTCGACCCTCCGGGCTCCGGGGTTTAAGGTCCAGGCTGTGGAAGGCTCTCCTGATGCTGTTGCGCACGCAGGCGCAGCACGGTCCCCGCACGGCCCGGGAGCCCGGGGAGGCACAGACCTGGGGCGGCCGCCGTTCCAGACCAGAGCTCAGTCCTGCACGGGCTGGCTTTACCTCTGTGAGCCAACAGTGCTCGCAGACCACTGCATTCCAAAATGACCAGAAAAACACTGCTCTGTAGGGGCCGGCACTGTGGACTTGCGGACTAAACCACCACCCGCGAAGCTGGCATCCCAGATGAGCGCTGGTTCAAGTCCCGGCTGCTCCACTTCCCATCCAGCTCTCTGCTATGGCCTGGGAACTCAGCGGAAGATGGCCCAAGTCCTTGGGCCCCTGCACCCATGTGGGAGAGCTGGGTGGAGTTTCAGGACTCAGTCTGGCCCAGCTGCGGCCATTCGGGGAGTGAACCAGTGGAAGGAACGCTCCCCACTCTCCATAGCCTTACCTTTCAAGTAAACTTTTTTGTTTTTAAGGTTTATTTGAGAGATAGAGTTAGAGAGAGGGAGAGACAGAGAGAAAGGTCTTCCATCAGTGGTTCACTCCCCAAATGGCTGCAATGGCCAAAGTTGGGCCATTCTGAAGCCAGGAGCTTCTTCTGGGTCTCCCACGCAGGTGCAGGGGCCCATGGACTTGGGCCATCTTCCACTGCTTTCCCAGGCATGGCAGAGAGCTGGATCGGAAGAGGAGCAACTGGGACACAAACTGGCACTCATGTGGGATGCCGGTGCCACAGGCAGATGCTTAGCCCACTATGCCATAGCGCCAGCCCCTTCAAATCTTTTAAAAATCCAAAAGATGGGGCGCCGGATTCTGTCCCGGTTGCCCCTCTTCCAGGCCAGCTCTCTGCTGTGGCCCGGGTGTGCAGGGGAGGATGGCCCAGGTGCTTGGGCCCTGTACCCCATGGGAGACCAGGAAAAGCACCTGGCTCCTGGCTCCTGCCATCGGATCAGCGTGGTGCGCCGGCCGCAGCACGCCAGCCGCGGCGGCCATTGGAGGGTGAACCAACGGCAAAGGAAGACCTTTCTCTCTGTCTCTCTCTCTCACTGTCCACTCTGCCTGTCAAAAAAAAAAAAAAAAATCCAAAAGAACCCGTTGCTCTTCAGGGGCTGTGAGAGCATCCACAAGCCTTCTCCCACACATGGCTGACACCTGGGGCTTCTGCCAGACCCCAGGGCCGCCAGGATGATCAGTGGGTGCAGAGCAGCTCCGAGGCCGGCTTGGGAAGGGCCTGCTCCACGCTAAGGGGGAGGAGCCTCCAACCCCCAGCTCAGCTCTGTACTCCTCGGGGCAGGCACGGCTTACCCTCCCACAGCCCTGCAGTGGCCGCGCCTGCTGCACTCAGTGCTCTTCTGCTGTGGGAGTGGGGCGTGCTGGGGTCAGGGAAAGACAGGACGCCGGCAGCCCCCCTGGACCCAGAGGAGGGGCTCTAACACCTGTCAGTGCATGAGAGAGGGGTGGGATGACCCGAGACAGGCAGCACCAGGGCGCACCCCAGAACTGCCGAACTGCCGCTTCCTGTGCGGGCCGGAGCCCACGGTCTGTGCAGGGCCCAGGCCTGGGCCGGGCTGTGGGGCTGCACTTACCCGGCTGATGAGCTGCTCCCCTGTCTCCGAGGCCGTGATGAGTTTGCAGAGGGCTTGGAGGGCGGGGTTGGGCAGACCTAGACCAAGAGGAAGGGAGCGGGCGTCACTCCAACTGTGGCTTCTGTACCCACAGTCCAGCCCCTGCCCGGACGAAAGGACCTGAAACCCTCAGCGTTGGTGCTGTTTTTCAGGAACTTGGCCGAGCCAGGTGTGTATCACACGCGACTCAGAAAAGGAGAGTGCGGTCCCCGACGCAGGCAAGTGGGGCAGGGGGCGTCCAGAGCCTGCCCAGCCCCTGAGGGTGGCCGGGTCAGCCCCCAGCACGAGGGGCGGCTCCTCCCTGGGGCCAGCGCTTGGCTCCACCCCCAGTGACAGTGACAGTGACAGCACCGGTGTGCCTGTCGCCCCAGGACAGAGGCTCAGGAAAGGCCGTGCCCCCTCCACAGCAGGGGCGGGGGCTCTGGGACACGGAGCCGTTTCTCAGGATCCTCTCCTCCCTCTCTCCCCAGCCCGGAGACCTCAACGTGAGCGCCGTGCGTGTCCGCCAGCGGCTCTGCCCGGGCCCGGCTCACCCAGCAGGGACTGGAGGGTGCTGCTGCACTGCTGGAGCCGGTCGCCCGGGTCGGAGGTGGGGAAGAAGACGGCGGCCGGCAGCCCGCTGGCCGGGGGGTCCAGCCGGAAGCCCACGGCGGTGAGGAGCGCCTGCCAGCCGGGGATGCCGCCCACTTTGTTCTCCACGCTCTGCTGGGACGTGTACATGGCGTTGCGCTGCCCGTTCTGGATGCGCTGCAGGGACTTCTCCACCTGGAGGGGTCGGGGCTCCGTCAGGCCTGGCAGCCCCGCCCTCCCTCTGCGTGCTCCGGGGACGCTGCTGCCCGCATGGCCAGGAGCCAAGGCTGTGATGCTGGGCCGTGGCCAGCCGCCATGCAAGGTGGGTAGCGGCGACAAGGTCGGCATCTTTGCAGCCAGACGCGCCGTGCTGAGGGCTCTGCCCTCCTGGCCCAGCTCCCCGCGCGGAGGCCAGGGGCCCCACACCCTGGGACCCTCAGGCCACCCCCATCACTGCCCCTCCACCAGGAAGCGCCGCTGTCCTCCAAGGTCTACCGGGTGCCTGGCCCCATGGGCTGAGCCCAGAGTCTTCCCTGTCCACCCCGATACCGCGTGCCCCGAGGCGCCGGTCTGCTCCTGGGGCACAGAAGTACTAGGGGTCACGGATGCTGGTCTCTGCTGCCCCCCGGGCCACTGCTCACTGGGGCCGGAGCACCCAGGGTGAGCTAGGAGGAGGTGGGGTCCCGTGCCCTTGACTTCCGGCCCCCAAGGCCCCCACATGTACTCCAGGGGCCCTCAAGCAGAAAGCGGGTGTTCTGTGACCTCAGAGGGCAGCCCCTGGCCGCAGCAGGGGAGAGGGGCTGTGGGCTAACAGGGCCCGAGGACGCCCCAGTGCTGTATAACCCAGAGGCCTGTGCAGTTCCCAGACGCGGGCTGGCACCAGGAAGCCGTGTCCGACCCAGGCCAGGCCCAGGAGCCAGTCTGCTGCAGGCGGCGCAGGCGACACCGAGCCCAGCCCGAGCGCTGTCGGAGGCTGCGGGCACCGCCCTCCCCCGTGCACGCTGACGACTCCGAGGCCTGAGCAAGCCTCCGGCGCACCCCAGGCTGAGGAAACAGCTTGGCTCATCCGTCTGCTACCAAGTCCCTGCCTGGACGTTCGCACAGCCCAGGGGACACGCCCACCGGGAGCCCCGAGCAGGCGCCCAGCCGTGGCGGGGGCAGCCCCAGCCTGGGAGGCAGCCGGGGAGCTGGGCCTCGCGTCAGGTCTGGAAACAGCGTGCTTGTGACGCACCGCCCGCCCCGGCACCAGGGCCCCCAGGCTGGGACTGGGCTGGGAAAGGGGTGTGCTGTCCGCACACACTACGCAGTGGCCACGAAGGCCCGTCTGGAGCCCTCCGCAGTGCAGTGCCCCCCCACACCCATGCAGCCCCAGGGGAGGGTGTCGCCGGTGCTCACCAGGTGTAGCAGCACGCGCAGGGCGTCGCGGGCGCGCTCCGGGTGCTGCAGGATCTCCGTGAGGGCCTGGCCGATGATGGACGAGGGACTGTTAAGCTTGACATCGCTCCCGATGAGCAGAAAGCCTGGGGGGGGGGCGGGGGAGGAGGCCTCAGCGGGCAGCTGACACCCCAGCCTCTCCCACCCCGGGGTTAGCCCGCAGCGCCCTGCGGAGATGGTGCACCTTCCGGGCAGCGAGGAGCAGCACTGCAGTGGGTGGCTGTGGGCGTGCTGGGCTCTCCCTCCCCAAGTCCCAGGCCGTGGGGAGGGGGCGGTCCTCAGGGTCTCGGGGGTCCCAGGGTGAGCTGACACCCAGCAAAGGAGCCCCTCAGGCCCGGCTGCCGCCCGGCCTCACTACTCCTTCCCCTCGCTCCCATCCAGGGACAGGGCTGGGGCGCTTGCCCGAGCTGGTTGCAGTCTAATGGTGCACCGTGGGGAAGGCTTTTGCCATTAAAACAGAAAGATGTAAGAGTCTGGAAAGGTGGTTTAGGGTGGCCCCCATCTGCTCCACGGTCAGGACCGTGGTGACGCACAGGTGGGAGTTTCTGCTAAGCTCCAGGGCCCCTGGGGAGCACGGCAGGCCCGGCCTTGCCCTCTGTGGGTCCCGGCCTGCCAGGGAGGGTCCCGGCACGGCTGCTGCTGCTGCGTCCTGCTCCCTTCCCGCCCCTGGGGACCAGATGTCGCCGCCCCGGCCCCAGCCCCTGCAGCAGGCCTCCCCGACGTCTGTCCCCCTTATGGGTCCCTCAGATGCCGACGGGGAGCTCGGGGGAGCCTGCGCAGCTGTCTCGAGTCACACGCAAGATGGGAACAAGTTCTGCCGTGGTCCTCCACCCACCAGATCCAGGGTCTTTCTCCCACCTGCCTATAGTCAGGGGTGGTCACTGAGGGGCCAGGAGGTGGGGTGGCCCGCACACCCCACCGGGAGTCCCAGGAGGAGAGGCAGCTCGGGCAGAGGGTGGGGCTCCGCACACCCGGCCCCGGCGCCCTCTGCCACGGCTGCCCTGCCGCCCCGCCCGGGGCCGGCTGCGCCTCGAGCCCGGGGATCCCCGTGGAGGCGCCTACCTGCCCAGTGGGACGGGTGCGCGAAGGCCTTGCTGCTCTGCACGGCCTTCATGGCCTCCCCCAGCGCCGCGCTGGCCTTGAGGCCGTTCAGCAGCGACGAGTAGAAGGCGTGGATGAACATCTTGGAAGCGGCCACGGGCACCGGCCACAGGGACACGAGCACGCACTGCGCGCCGGCGGCCAGGAAGGCGCGCGTGAGCGCGATGACCCCGTCGGCCGTGACCCTGCCGTTGGACTCCTGGGAGGAGCCGAGCACCACCAGCTTCACGGGCAGCCGCAGGTCCAGGACGTCGGCGGCCGTGAGCAGCAGCTCCTGCAGGGGCGGGCAGTCCGAGATGCTCTCGGCGTCGCTGGCGTCGTCCTGCACCCGCAGGGACTCGGGGATGGTGTAGGGGTGGCCGAAGGAGCTCTTGCTGCTGCCCGGGTTGCCGTCCGCGCTGGGCGTGAGGACCAAGGCCGACAGCTTCCAGGAGATGTGGGTGGCGAAGTGCACGCACTCGGCCTGGGTCAGGGCGCTCATGACCCTCTCCTTGGTGGCCACGCTGCCCACCAGGGGCTGGCAGCCCAGCAGCTCCGACACCATGTAGGCTTCCTCCTCGGCCGCCGGCATGGGCCCCCACAGCCACCTGTCCATCACGGCCGACGGCAGCTTGGGGTTGCCGATGACAGCCGCCATGGACGTGGAACTGGAGTAGGTGGGCGGGCTCTTCCTCAGCTGAGTCTGGGGGAGGGGACACAAGCAGGTCACGGTCAGGGGGGCCCCCTGGACCCCTACAACCCCCTTCACTCTGATGTCGCCACGTGTCCTCGCCACACGCCTCCGACTTCCTGAGACTGGGGTCTGCCCTGCCGCGTTCTCAACACAGATCGGGCGTGGGCAGGGGGAAGCCGCGGCCCTGCGGGGACAGAATGCACACGGGGCGTGGGAGTGGCTCCATTCCCGTGTGCATCAGCCTCAGGAGCAGGCCACCCTGTCTCCCGGGAGCTGCGTGAGGAGCAGTGCACACACACTCCGCAGACAGAAGCCCAGCGGAGGGCTGAGTTTTCCCCGTGATGACTTCTGGGGAAACATCAAGGACCCAAAGGTTGCAAAATGACGTCACAGCAAGGCTAGGTGCCTGTCAGCCCACTGCTCTGCTCAAATTAACATCTGCACAACCAGTGAGACCCAGCCCGACCCCAGATGAACCAGGCCATGGGCTCAGCCCGGGAGCACGCAGGGCCAGCACCTGGGCCCGGAGGGCACCCAGCCACGGGCGGGCAGTGACCACACAGTGAGTCAGACGCCCGCAGTAGGCAGCCCTGCAGCCCTGGGGGCAGAGGAAGCCAGGGTTCCCAGGTCTCCCAGGCTTTGGGGTTGGAGCAGCAGTGCGCCTGGGGCGGGGCCTGGCTTCCCCAGACCGCGGGCTCCTCGTGGACTCCCCACCCCGACTGGCCTTGCTGAGTGAGACGTGAACCTGCCCGGCCCCTCTGCAGGACAGCATGTGATGCCCAGCCCGGTGGAGAGCAGGGGGCCCTCCACCTGGAGACACTTCCTCTCTGAGGGCCCCCCCACCAGGGGGAGGCCATGGCCCGGAGCCCTACCTTGGAGTGCGGGCTGAGCGAGCGGATGGCGGGCACGGCGATGAGGGCGAAGCGCTCGTACAGGTACTCGTTGGAGGAGCTTCCCTTCAGCAGGGCGAAGGGGATGAGGTAGAGCTCCCCCTCCAGGACCAGGACCAGCTGCCGGTGCCGGCCCACCGGGCCGCTGGAGTGCATCAGGCCCTGCGGAGCGAGCGCAAGAGGCTGACTGGGGCGCCAGGCGCCAGCCCACCCCAGGGCGTTGCCCCACGAGGAATGCTGACCCGGTGTCCCCCAGGACCAGGACACGGGGCCTCAGCACAGGGACCCGAGAGCGTTCTGGGGGTGCCCAGTCTCAAAACAGGGGCCAACAGCTCCGCGGGAGCAAGGTGCATTTTCCAAGAGGCTGGAAATTCAAGGGGCAGCAGGTGCGGGCCGGGTCCCTGGCTCCTCCCCTAAGCAGTTACCCCCGGGGCCCAGGCTCTGGGGAGCTCAGTTGCGCCAAAGCACTGACACCACCCCTCCAGGAAGGGGTGGCATGAAGGAGGGTGCACACGGAGCCACAGACGCACAGACACCCGCTCATCCCCGCGCTCCACCATGGCTGTCTTTCCAAGGGCACTGCCCAGGCAGGCGGCGGCTGGACACCAGTGAAATGTAGGCTGAGCGGGACAGACAGGGCAGAAGCTGCCGCTGCCCGTGCTGCCCTGAGCCTGCGGGGGGGAGGTCGGGCTCGCACAGACAGACAGCCCCTCCACGCACCAGGCGCCTGGGGCGGGGCTGGCTCCGCGGGAGTCCGCCAGGCCCCCCCCTCCTCCCCAGCTTCCCCAGGGCCCCGTCTGCTGCGCTGCCCTGGGCGCTTGGCTGAGAGTGGCAGAAGCACTCGGCTAACCCAAAGTGACACGTGCCTGGCGGCTGGCGGGATTCAGCTCCACAAAGCCCCACGACCTCCATTTTTTTTTTTTTTTTTTTTTAATTCTAGCTGCACGTGAAGCAGAGAAACAGAAGCAGGCGGCCAGCACACCGCTTGTTTGCTTTCCGAGCCCTTTCCCCTGTGACCCGGGAGGGAAGGGCTTTGTCACAGTGGCCTTGTGGGTGAGCTCTGGGTCCACGCAGGCACGCACCTGGGCTGGGCTTCCTCCCTGCGCCATTCCTGAACCGTGCAGATTGGGGTGGCTCTGGGGGACCCCTCTGGAGAGCAGCGCCACCACACTCAGTGGCACCCCGAGCTCAGCGATGGGGCCAGCAGTGGTGACGGCGACACCACTCCAGGCTCAGCGCTGACTGCACCTGCACGGACACGTGCCTGGTCAGAGTGGGGGGCGAGGCGAGGCAGCTGACGTGGTCCCTGCAAAACCTGCTTCTCGGAGGCGCGTGCCTGGCAGCGGGCTGTGTCCTCCGTGACGCCCTGCAGGGCCCCTCTCCCAAGCCCAGCCCCCGAGCAGCGCCCACCCTGGCCTGCTGTGCTCCTCCGGGAAGTCGGGCCGGGCTGGGCGCCGTCCCTGCTGTAAGCTCACCAGGGATGTGCTGAGAGAGGCGGTCACCGAGTGACGCCCAACTCAAGGACTCTCCAAAAGGCCACGAACAGCGAGTGAGCAAGCTGTGCACAGATTTAACTTATGTGTCAAATAAACTCCTTCTACTCCATTTTGAAGGACCCTGGTACAAGCACTGTGGCACACGGGAACTAACGCGCCAGCCCCCGCAGGCGGAGGCGCCCAGCCAGCCGCGCAGCCAGGAGCTGTGTGAGGGCTGAGCGGACGAGGCCCCTGGGCAGGTCTGGCAAGGGAGAAGCTGCGGCCCGAGCAGGAGCAGCCATGGTGGGGGCGGTGGCCATGCTGCAGGAGAGAGAGCACAGCCCCCCCCCCCAGGAAGGGACAAGGAGACTCGCAGGAGGGGCGAGAGTGAGCCTTGAGGGCGGGGGCAGGAAGGGAGGACCTGGCCGAGGGGAGACTGCTCTCTGGACCTCCAGCCCCACTGCCAGTTCTAGGTCCTTCGAGGACAATGCCCGCGTTCTGGTGAGCACTGCCTGGCGTCCAAAGACTCACAGTGACCACACATGGACTTGAAAAGGGACAAAAGGGGTCGGCATTGTGGTACAGTGGGTTAAGCTACAGCCGGCATCCCATATGGGTGCTGGTTTGAGTCCTGGCTGCCCCACTTTTGAACCGGCTCCCTGCGGTGGAGGATAGCCCAAGTGCTTGTTGCCCCTGCACCCAAGTGGGAGTCCCAGATGAAGCTCCAGGTTGGGCCTGGCTTCAGCCTGGCCTAGTCCCAGAAGCGCTCTCTGTAATTCTGCCTTTCAAATAGATCAGTCTCTTAAAGAGGGAGAAGAAGGGGGTCTCTGCACACATCGCCACTTAGATCACCAAGGGGAGACGTGGCTCGCACCCCGCCTGCTGGCCTAGAAGAGAGCACGTGACGCCTTCTCGCGGGGCCTGGGCTCGGAAGAGAACACAGCTCCGCCATCAGCCTCCACCCAGCAAACCCCGTCAAAGGCTCAGCTCTCCTACCCCTGAGATGTCCCGAAGTGAGATCTTTTGAAGGGGAACAAGACCAGAGGCCAGGACACAGGATCTGCCTGTCCCTGAGCGCGCAGGCCCCGTGATAGGGGGAGGCATGTCGGGCGCCACCGAGGGGCAGACTGGAGAGGGCCGCCCCTTCTGGTGGGTGTGTGCCCAGGCTGGGTCAGGAGAGGCTCCACTCCTCCCGCCATTGCTGGGGTCAAGTGCACCCAGTGCTGACCTTGTCACTAGGGGGCGCTGCGGAAGGGGCTTTACTACCTGGGTAGTGGCCCAGCACCCTTGCCTGCCTCCTCATGGTCTGGACCTGGCGACCCCCTCCCCACAGCCCCAGGGGCCCTGCACACAGAGCACTCCTGCCCAAGGGCACATACCCGCACCCGCACCCAGGGGGCAGCTTGTGGCTCTCCCAGCAACTGCAGCCCCACCCACTGTGGCCTGGGGGCCGAGGTGCCCCTCCTCCAGCGCCTCTTCTTCCCAGGGTGCACCCCTCGGCCTGGAGAGCCACGCGGTCTCCCTGTGGTCACAGCGTCCTGGTGATGCTGCTGTGTGCACTGTGCCCTGGTTAGCCCAGGGAGAGGGCAGCAGGGTCCGGAAGAGGCCTCTGCTGTGGAGGGTGTGGGCGCCCGAGGGACCTGGGTGCTTGCGGGCGTGTCGGGGGCGATGGCTCCAGGCACTGCTGCAGCTCCTTACCCCTCGCCCCTCCGTGTCCAGACCCTCAGGACAGCACCAGTGTGCATTCCTCGATGGCTGAGAGGAGCGAGGGGTGGGGGGTAGTGCGTGCAGTGTCTGGACTGTGCCCGGCACTCGGCACACAGGGGCCAAGTGGGACCTTCCAGGTGCTGGGAGGACACTGCCCGAGCGCCAGTCCTGCACCGTCATCCTTGGGGTGCAGCCTGCTCCCCTCCCACGCGGCCCCTCTGAAGCCCCCAACCCCCAGCTCCAACCCAGGGACGCCGGACGTCACCAGCCCTCCTGCAGCCTCGCGCACCGCCGTCCACAGCTGCTGACCGAGCGGTTACCCCACCACCGGACCACCAGCCTGCGGTTCTCCCTGGCAACTCCACAGATCCCAAAGGTGTGTGCGGGGCGATCTGATCCGATTCCCGCGTGGGTCGGGGGCCCCCCGTTCACACGCCCGGGCACCACCGCCCTCAGCTGCCCAGGACGCGCTGCACCAGCTATTAGGCTGCACGGGCGCTGCTCTCCGGCCCGAGAACTGCGTGCTGTGTGCACCACGCAGCACAGGAGGGCTCCGGGGGTCCCCTCTTTACCGGGGTTCCATGGCATCACCAGCCGCCACGGGGAGGGCAGACAACACTGGGGCCTGGGAGCGCGGCCAGTGAGACTGAGGATGAAGCGATCAATGCTGTGGAGAAGGATCCCAGAGGCACAGGACCCCGGGGGAGCTGGACCCCGAGCCGGGCCCGGGGTTTCTGACGGAGGGGGTTGATCAGACAGCGCTGATAAGGCAGGGCCACCTCTCCCTGGGAAGGCTTGTTGTGGACGGGTGTGTGTCACACAGGTTATCGGCAATGACCTCCAGGCTGGCTGACCCCGTGCCCTCACCAAACGTGGGACCAGCCAACAGCCTGCTGTCTGCCCGGACGACCTGGGACGGACAAGGCAAGCTGGGCTGGGGGTCTGAGAAACGTGACCAACGGCCAGCAGGAGCCGGAGGGGCAGACTGGCTCCCGCAGGCCACCCTCAGCCACAGCAGCTCCGAGGGCCCCGCGGGAGCCAGAACAGAGCCGGCGCCCCCACTCCCACCTGCCGCGACGGCACAGGTGAGAGCCCCCTACCTGTGGGAGCTCCCTGATGGGCCTGCGCCCTCACCCGTGTCTCCATCACACAGCCAGCTGGCCAGCAAGCGCCTACATGCGTCCTCCCCCTAATCAGTGTGCAAATGCTTGCCGTCTTTGGGTGACACCTGTCCTCATTTGAGTATTACTACAGCTGTCTCCGTCCCAAATCAGTCAGACGGCCTGGCTGCCGGCCTCACAGCCTCACCCTGCCCTCCACGCCGGCGTCTGAGGGTTTCTGCGGCAGAGCTGTGGTCCACGCAGGCACAGCGGGCGCCGGCACCCAGCGCTCTTTCCGCGTGGTGCTGCCCGATTTTCCAAGGCGCATTTTGCGAGGTACCACGGGGGTCTCCCCCCACCCCCCAGCAGCAGTTAGAGTCCCGGCCAGGCCCTCACTGGCAGGGCCAGACCCCTGCTCGCGCTCCCGGCGAGTTCCCACTGCTCCCGTGTTCAGGGAGGCCCCCCAGACCCCACCCCTGGCCTGCCGCGCACCAGGTCGCAGGTGACTCCACGGCTCCAGGAACCACAGCAGAAGCGAGCGAGCGAGCGCGGCTTTCGGATCGTCGGGCCTCGCTGCTCGTCCCAGCGCCTGGGCTCTCAGAGGACTCGAAGGGAAACAGAGCGGGCCCAGTGGCTCGGGACGAGGACGTGGCCAGAGTTGGCGCCCCCAGAGGCCTGACGGGCGTCCCCATCGGGCCTTTCCCGATCGCTGTGCTACCGGGCCTGGTTCCTTGACGGGGCAGCGCCGGCCCCAGAGGAAGCCCTGAGCCGCGGCCGTGGGTGCTGGGAGGGGCGGAGCTCGCGTGTGGTTCTGCGCGGCTGGGACTGGCCCGGGGCTGCCCTCGCCCAGGGAGCAGGGGGTCTGGCGGGGCCCGGCCACCCCTCTTCACGTCGATGCGATGGAGGGCCAGCGCGTGGACCCACGCGCGCCCAGTGCCCTTCACGCTGACCCTCGCGGCTTTTCTCCGGTGACATTTCCTCCTTGGGCTATCGGGCAGGACTTGACTTAATGTGTGATGATGGCTCCCATGCAGGGGGAGCCGGCCCGCCTCCCGGAGAAGTGGACACGCTCGCCCCGTGCTGACAGCAGAGGACAGCGCGGCTCCGGGAGAGAGCCTCGGACGGCACGGCTTCCCTGAAGCCAAATTAAATCAGATGCCGGCGCGCACCTCCGGGAAGACCCGTGCTCTTCCCTTCCCGGCCCGGAGCAACACGACTGGGGCCAAACAAAGGCGGTTGTTGGGATAATTACGTGCCCCACGTGAAGAGGCCGACCGCTGTAGCCCCGCGGTGTCCGTGAATCAGAATCCTGGACCTGCCGTGTTGATTTGTGGTCTCCCTGGAGCCGGCCGCGGGGCGTGGGGAGCTGCGGACGGTGTCCTGTCGCCCTCTAGCGGTGAGAAGCGAGACTGCATTCCGCCCTCCCGTTCCCCGGGGAAGGGGCGAGGAGGGGTGGGCTGTTCTGGGGGTGAAGCCGGCCGGGAGGCCGAGCCGGGCGCTGGGGCGGCCCAGCTGGTGAGCGGCCAGCGCTGGGGCACAGTCCTTGCCCAGCCTCTCAGCTTTCCTCCGGGGTCAGGGCAGCGTGTGCCTGGCACATGTCAGTATCGTTTTTAAAGCTTGATTGATTGATTTGAAAGGCAGAACAAGCTGTGCCTAACCAGCCCCCACTCCAGTATTTGTTAAATGAATGAATGAATGAAACGGGGCAGGCGCAGCTTTGCAGCAAGGTGTTGTCACTGACACACGATGGCTCCTGTCAGCCCGGCCACAGCTCTCGCGCTGACCACCGGCTCCAAAGGCTTCAAGGGGGCTCAGCACGTGGGCTCCGTCGCTGCAGCCAGCACTGGCCACCAGATGGAGCGTCTGCGTGGCAGGCCCGGGCCGTCCCCTGACCTGAGCCAAGGCCACACGCTCGGGGTGCTGTCGGGGCGCTGTGGGTTGGGGGGAACCTGGCGGCAGCCATCTTTGTCAAGGCGTCGGCCTGATCATCGCTCTCCCCTGGTCGAGGCCCGAGTCCCTAAATCTTCCCTGTCCTCCAGCCCCTGGAGACGCGCCGGGCGTCCAGACATGAGACCCCGAGGATCCTGGGAGTGCAGCCTCACTCTCGGAGCCCCAGGGGTGCGTCTGGGAGAAGAGCGGCACAGGCGCCCAGAACCCCCCTCCGGGACCCCTGTGGCGTCAGCAGCTTCTCCCCGTGCAGGACGGGGGGTGCTCTCCTGCCCACGGACCCCAGCTTAGGCGTGGGTCCCTGCAGGCTTGTCCACTGCAAACACGGGCCAAGCGGACGGGGTCCCCTGCCTTCCGCTTCGTGGTCGTGGAAAGCTCCAGGCTCGGCCCGCTGGCTGTTCTCTTCCTGGGGTCTTCTGTCTCCATGCAGAACTAGACCTGGGCTGCAAGTGCAGCCGTGGGCCTTGTGCGGGCAGCCACCAGGTGCCGTGCCAGTGACAGGGGACCGGAGAGGAGGAGCAGTCTTTGTTGTCCCAGAGAGGAGCACGGTGTGTGTAGGCGGGCAGCAAGGAGAGAATGAGCCGGGTCTGAGCCTAGCCAAGTGTCAGTGCCACTAGAGACACCCAAGGATGCAGGGTGCCCCCTGGTGGGCAGGTGGATGAAGAGCTCAGGGAAGGCGGGGGCTGGGGGCAGCCCGGCAGGCTTCAAAGAGGAAGTGACGCTGGGGCTGGACCAAAGATGAGCCCTGCTCCCCATGGGGGCAGAGGCGACAGCCACAGCCCGGCTCTGGCTCTGCCCTTGGCTCCCCTCCCACCTCAGAGCAAGAATGCGACCAGGGACAGGCCCGGGACTCTGGAGGCCCCGTGGGTGAGGCTGGGGCCAGCCACCTGCAGAGGTGTCTGGGAGAGCAGCCGGGAAGCTACAACGAGGGACGCCCGCACTCTCCCCTCGCGGTAGGCACGCACGGCTGGCCGGGTGTCACCGGGCCCCTTGTGGTCAGGATGTGGTCAGCAGACTGTGCCCGACAAGGGAGGACAGCCAGGCGCGTCTGGGACGGGGGCGACCACGCCGGGAGGCCCCAGGGTGCGGGGAGGCAGGCGCAGCAGTGGCCACGGCCCAGGGCCCGCGGGGTGCAGGGCTCGGCTGCCTGCGCCTCTGCACAACCCCAGTCCCACCCCAGCCCACGTGCCCAGGGCTGGCACCCTCACTGACCGGCAAGGAGGGTGAGTAGGAAGGCGGGGCCAGAGATTCCCAAAGGCCCTCTGCTCCCCCGTGGACCAGCACCAGGTGCGGGGACAGTGTGCGCGGATGGCTGGGCAGGGGTGGGTGGAGGCACCTTCTGGACACGGGGCCTCACTGCCAAGCCGTGGCCTCCCCAGGACGGCCGGAGCAGACGCGAATGCCCAGGGGGCCACCCCAGCACCCATGAGGTGCATCTCCTCCCTGGCTGCCGGCCCCACCTGCTGCCAGCACCTGGCTTCCCCAATGTACCCACAGGGGCACGGAGGCCCCCGGCCCTGCCCATGCAGTTAGAGAGCTGGGTGTGCTGCCCAGTGCCGCCGCACAGGCCACGGGACACACCTCAGGACACCCGTCAGCGGCTGCTCACGCAGGGGCACCACAGGCAGCCACGCTGACTGAGGAGGAGGGCGGACCGGCTGCTCAGAGGCACATTCCTGTCCAAAGCACAGCCCTGGACGACTCGCTCAGGCAAGATTCCACAGGGAGGGCGGGCAGTGGGGTGCAGGTGCAAAGCCCCTCCCGGGGCCCCCCTGCAGGTGGCCGGGCAGGCTGGGAAGGGAGTGTCACCTCACTGCGGGCGTGAGGTCACCGAGGCCAAATCTACCCAGCTTGTAGGGGCAGAGCTGGGAGCGGAGCCCAGGTCTGCCAGGGTGAGGCCCGGGGCCCTGTCCGTTAAGGGGAAGCCGGCCAGGGCTCACGTCCGTGTGCGCTTTCAAATGCTGCCCGAGACGCTGACCGGAGGACTCGGATTCTGGAGGAGCTCCGCTCTCATGCCAGGAGCCTGGGGGATCCGCGCGGGCACCGACGGGTAACTGATGCGTTCTGACGCCTGGGCGGCACTTACCCCTTCCATGGGTGCTATGAGCAGGTCGTACAGGGCCCGGAGCGGGGGCTTGGCCAGTGCGCTCTGCCTCCTGGGGAGAGACGAGGTCCCGTCCTTGGCAGGCGACGCCGTGCTGAACAGGCTGGTGACGCTCTGGCAGCTCCTGGGGAGACAGGGCCACGGTCACCCCCGCCCGGCGGGCTGCCCACCTGTCCTCGGTCATTTCCACACGACAGCCAGCGCTGTCAGAAGCCGCGGGGCGAAGCAGCCGCACACGACAGCTTACATTTCTGCGGAGTCTTTGTACCCAGCCCAGCGTCCCGAAGTGCGCTCACGGGATTTCATTACAGCCTACGCGGAGCCGCCGTGTGCAGGCAACCGTGAGGACCATCAGGGACAAGTGGCGGCGCCAGGTGCCAGCCAGCTCATGACACGGGAGCCACAGACAGGACAGAGAGCGCACCGGCCCCGGCTGGGGGCTCCGCCCCGCCCCGGTGGGACACCTGCGGGAGCCCCGGCAGAGCCCTGCCACGCTTCCGGCCAGGTGTGGCTGCAGGGTTCACTCGGCTGTTTAGTTTCTGTTTCCAGGCACAGTTTTCTTAATACGGAGGTATTTTCAACCCCGTGGGCCCCAAGTTTCCCCCTGGGCAGTCACTGCCTCGTTCATTGAGAACACAGTCTGAGCACCGGCAAAGTGGGGCTGGTGACCGAGCTGTCAGAGCGCGCCCCTCGGCCCTGCCACCTGGTGACAGTCCTGCGTGACGAGCGCACAGATGTCCCTGCTTGGGGTAGACACCGTGCACAGGGTTTGAGTTCCTGCTAGAGGTTGCCGGCTCTGGGGGGCGGGGGCCGTGGCTTGCGCCAGGTCCACGGCTGGGCTACAGTGATGGCAACCTGGATGCTGCCCAAGAAGCCAGGAGGCTGCTCGGCCTCAGGCTAGGCCGCGACCCATGACATCTGAAGAAACGACGCGGAGGACCTGGTTGCGTGTTCCAGGCACGGCCCTGGCCCTTCCCGCATGTGGCCCTCGGCGGCGGCCCTTGGTGGTGCCCTGCTTGGCCCAAGCCCCAGGAAGCCAAGAACTGGGCACGCACGCTCCCGGCCAGCGCACAGTGGCAGGGCTGGGAGGCTGGGGCCTGCCCACAGCCACTCACTCGGGATGTGGGTGATCGCAGGTGACTGTGCCAGCCGAGCCCGCGAAGCACGGGTAACCCCGGGGTGACACGCAGGGGCTCACTGCATTCCACAGAACACACCGCAAACAGCAGCTCTCCCCCGAGGGTGAGATCACAGAACTGCTCGCCAGAGGAGATGCTGGGGCGCGACACGCGGCGTCTGTCACCACACAGACGGCACCAGGGCGGCAACCGCCTGTCCCCGCGCGCCTCTCCCTCTCCTCACCCTGACAGCGTGACCTGCACTGTCGGCTCACGTGCCCGCAGCGAGGTACCAGAGCCAGCTCAACCCCACCAGGGGCACCCAGGGAGCCGCCACGTCCCCAAGCCCCAGCGCCCAGCTCTAGGGTGTCGGCTCAGGCTCCCCTCTGGGCCTAAGAGCAAGCCAGCCCCAGCCACACCAGGGGGACCAAGGCACGGCTACTTACTCCAAGCCCTCAGCCCGTCTGACCACAGGACACAGGCAGGGCGGGCACCCTCGAGACAACTGCGCTGCCGGAAGCAGTGCCTGGGAGGCTGGGGCTGCTGCCAGCTCCACGGGGAAGGAACCGACCGCAGGGAACGGAGAGGAACCTGCTGAGTCCAGCCCCAGCCTCAGGCAAGCCCGCAGCGCCAGGGGAGGCTTGGGGGTCTTAGCTGATGACACAGAGGCCTGGGGTGGGCAGCAGGAGCCCAGGCGAGGGGTTCCAGGCATAAGTGCTGGCCCACCCAGTGGCATCTTTTCATGGAACACGGAGGCACCAGAGGCTTCTTGGGGCGCAGCGGCACCAACGGGGAATGGTTCCCACAGAGAGAGAGGGGCAGGGTCCCCACCAGGGAGGGATTCCACGGCCAGCACCGTTGAATCGGGGTCCAAGGGCCGGCTTCACATCAGCCTGCCTGGCAGGGGTCACTGCAGGCGGAGGGAAGGCAGGTGGAGGAGGGGCCTCGGTGGGGCCCTGGGCTGTCCTGCGGGGAAGGCAGGCCACCTACCTCTTTACGCCACGCCTCCCAGGAACCTCCACCTGGGGCCGTGGTCAGACCATGTGCCGCCCTCACCCTGGACTGGCAAACAAGCCACGGCTCGCGGCACCTGTCTGATCCACGGAGGTGTCCTGGGAAGCCCTCCCTGGGGACCTGGCTGTGTTTCCAGGCAGAGCAGGTGCAGTGTGGGCCTGGTGGGGCAGGCAGGGCGCCTGTGCTGCCAGTGGAAGCCACCACCGAGCCACCACCTTCCTGGCCCTGTCCTTGTCCCGTCTCTCCCAGCTCCTTGCTTGTTGAGCTTAGTGTCCCACACAGGGCAGGCTCCCAGCCTCCTGCGCCAGGCCTTGCACTGGCTGGCAGCTCGCAGACCCACATCTCTGGCGCAATGGGTCCTGGGCCTGGCCAGGGCAGGTGTGGGGGGGGGCACCTGCACCTGGCCACAGCCCGTCCGCTGCTGCGGAGAGCGCTCTGTGATCTGGCTGCCATGACGTAGAGAGCGCCCGGCCCTGGAGACGCCTTCTCGAAGGAAAAGCTAAGGCCCACAGTCAGTCGGGGGTTAAAACACAGCAAACCGAAAGCAACCAACGCAAAACCATAATTTGAGGTCGGAGGAAACCCAGCCAAGACTTCTGTGCGAGCAGGCGGCGTCTGTTAGCAGTCACCCAGCCCCGGGCAGCGGCTTAGGGCAGCCACCGCCTCTCACTGTGTCCACTGGCGGCCCCTGTGCCTCGCTCTGCAGGGACAGCAGTGGCATGTGGCTGTCTCCCCACAGGGCCGTCCCAGAAGGGAGGGAAGTGACTGACAGTCCCTGGACCCTGGGAGGTGCAGCCATGGGGAAGGTCTCAGGCAGCCAGGTGGCCAGGACATGGCCCCTCCCTGGCCGCCTTGCTGGGCCCTGCCTGAGGTCTTCTCCCATCCAAGGGTTGGCGCCGTGGCGGCCTGGTTGGTGCACACCGGCTTGCTTCCCGGCACGTGTGTTGTTGTTATCACAGCATTGCCAGTGACCACTGCCGCTGCTAAGCTGGGCGCAGCAGGCGGAGATGACTGAGGGGGCCTACGCCCCAGCCCGAGCGTCTGCAGGTGGCCGTGGCCTCGACACCAGCAGGCTATGGGCCGCGGGCCAGGCAGGCCGCTCCCTTACTCCCCTCTCTTCTTGCTTCCACAGGAAAGGGTGGGGGTAAAGCTCTCGTCGGTTTCTTGAAGTTTTGAACAATTTACTCTCCCTAAGCGAGTGCCCACGCCTCTGCAGCGCCTCCCGTGTCCACCCTGTGTGGTATCAGGCCCCGGGCGGTCCAAGTGCTGTGTTCTGCGGAGGAGAGCTGAGGCTTGGCACCACGGTGACATGCGGTTTCGGGTGTCAGAGTCGCAGCTGGAAGGCCCAGGGCCCCGTGCGGAATCTGCGTCCCTAAAGTGGTGCTGAGCTTGGGGTTCAGCCGCACAGCCCCGGCCCCCCAGCAGGTGGCGCTGGCTCGCCGTCTTCGCGGCCCGCCGGTTCACAGTGGCTCGCTAACTGGCAGCCGAGCCCCGGGCACACGGTGCGGTCTTCATTAGCTCATTCCTCACATGATGTTTATTAATCTCCTGGAGAAACAGCCATTTCGGCAGTCTGTGGAAAAGGACAGGGAGCAAGCAGGGATCCAGGGAGAGAGAGGTGAGGCTGCTGCCTGCGCAGGGGCTGCGCCATGACGTGAGTGGAGCCAGGGGGAGCCACAGAGGCGTCAGGGGTGCGGTTCGTGTCTCCGCGATGATGACAAACACTCGCCCGCTTGGCTGCACTCGAATCTGCCCCTGGGGATGGAGAGGTCTATTCCCAAGGCCGGCGGGACTGGCGCCACCGGCTGCGTGCTGCCGCCAAAGAGGGGAGCCAGTTACAGCAGCGGGGACAAGGCCCTGGCCGCAACAGAGGTTTCCAGCCTGCGGGACCCAGAGCTGAAGCGGGCCTGGGCTGGGCCGGCTGAGCTCACCCTCCCCAGGCCTGGGCTGCAGAAATCAGAGACCCCCACACACAGGCTCCGCATGGCCTCCTGGGTCCTGACACAAGAAACAGGGACTCCCTGCTGGCTGGCCCCACAGGCGGTGCTGGTCCAAACTCAGTCTCCAGGGGCCAGCAGGTGCGCTAGGCGGTCCAGCCAGGGCCGCCGGGGGCCGTTTCAGGAAGTCCCTGCCTTCTCAGGGTGCCTTTCTCTTCTGTGTTTGTTTTTGGGGCACTGGGCTGTGGTCAGGCTGTGCTGGGGGACTCTGCCTCTGCCCCTCTCTTCCTCCTCCCCCTCTCGGCTCTCCCAGCTGGGGCTCAGCCTCAGCACTGGGCTCGCTGGAGCCCCTGGCATGCGGAGCACGGCCCCTGCTCGCTGGGATGGGGCTGCCTGGGGATGGCGAATCATTTCCTGCTGCTTCCCTCACCTCGGCCCTGACCTGGCTGCTCCAAAATCCCCCGTGGAGCTCGGGACATGGTGGGCTGTGGGGTGGGAGCTGGCCCGAGACTTGAACTTTAAGGAGCCACTGGAAAAATTAATTGGCAAATCTATTACACTCAAGCAGCCAGAGATGCCTCAATTCAATTAATACAAGGATTCTGATGAGGCGCTCGCTAAGCTGCCGCCCGCTCCGCCGCTCACCTCCTTAATTACCAAGCACCCAGCTCCCTCGGCGGGAGAGAAGCCGAGAGGCTGGGGCTGCTCCTGCAGGGACCCCTGCCCTCCCAGCGACACCTGGCTCCTGTTGGCTCAGGGATGCGTCAGGGGCCGCACGTGGCGTCTCACCTCTTGCTCCAGGACTCTCCTGGGCCCTGCAGCCCCGGCTCCTCAACAGGGCCTGGGCAGGAGCCAGTGAGCGGAGCCGGAGCGGGCCAGAGCCGCTCACTGCTGTCGTCGGCTCTGTGATTGGGTATTTAATGTCTCTCAAGCTCACCTCCCTTCCCTCATAAATGAGCAGGCACCTGCCCCCATGTAACACAGGGACCTTGGGAGCTGGAGAAACCAGACGCGGCCTGGCCCTGGGTGAGTGGGTGAGCACACAGCCTGGGGATGAGAGGCGTGGGCTCGCCCAGCAAAACCAGGTGAAAAGCAGCGGCTCCTACACAACACCCAACGGGCCAGGGGACTCGGGGGAGGGAGAGACCCCCGGGCAGGTGACCCCAGATGGACTCGTGCTAGACGCACTCGACGGGACGCTTCAGGGGAAAGCCTCCTTAGGCCCCGTCCCTGTGCCTGCAGTAGGAAGGGGCAAGTCCAGCGCTCCGTCCGGTTAGGGCAGAGGGGAGAGGAGGGGAGGAATGGGAGGAGGTAAGGAGGGTGGGCTGCAGGGTGGAACCATGAAGGACCCAGCTCAACTCCTCTGGGAGAGGGGGACACAGCCAGGAGCGTGTGCCCTCAGCGGGCAGGACCACAGCTTGCTGGCCAGGTGGGCGGTCATGGGGTCCATGTAGGGGGTGCCGTCAGCCAGAGGGGACAAACCCCATCCACACCCTTGGGGCAGTGGAGCCCCGGAGTAGGGGCAGGCTTCTGGGGCTGTTCCTAGGACTGCACTCAGTGATAATCAGAAAACGGCGCGCCCCGGGGACCAGGCACGGCAGGGGGAATCAGACGGAGTGGAGGGAGACTGGAAGTGTTGCGGTGCTGAGCCTGTGGGCTTAGCAGCGAACTACATCTTGGGGTGGGAGTCACGCAGGGATGAGGGGGCGTGCAGAGAGGAGCACAGCCCTGCTCCGACTTCCACCTTCCCAAGCAGCACCAGGGGCTTTGTTGAACCGCAGCTTCCGACCCTCAGGCCCGTGGGTCTGGGCAGGGCCGGACGTGGCCCTCCCTGCTCTGACCACCACGAGAACAGAGTCCAGTCTGTGCCCGTCTCCGGCAGCGCTTAGAATGGTTTACTTCACTGCTACTTTTACTTCCTCTCCATCTTGGTTTTCTCATCTGCTTTATAAAAATCGCAACCTTGTTGCATTTGTATGTTTTGGTAAAACCGTGTCAAACCACGTCTGGAATGAGAGAGTGAATAAGCAAGAAAAGACCATCTAAGTTAAATCGCCTCTTGAAAACATGCAGGCAAGCTTGGACTTGGAGGAGACCTGCTCTGCACGCACTTGTCACCACCAGGTGGACCAGCTTGTCAAGGGGCTCCTGCACCTGCTGTGTCTATAGCACAGGGCGCTGGGGGCCTCAGCACAGCACGCCGGACGGGATGCCAGGGCAGGCTCCTGCCTGTAGCCAGGTGGCTGGCGTGGGGAGGGTCAGGGCAGGGGGCTGCTCCAGGTCCAGCTGAGGGGGGAACTCAGCTCGCTGGAGCCCGGAGCCACGTGGCCACCAACTGAGCAGAGACAGAGCTGGGCATGGACCCTTGGCAGTTCAAGGCCAGGCCCGAGAGCAGTTGAAAGGGGAGAAGCAGTCTCCATCAGGCTGTGCTTCTGGGTAAAGATGGGGTCTGTGGAGTGGGTGGCGGTCCCCCTGCCCCTACACACACAGTAAGGAGCCTTTGGTGCCACAGGGACCTCCCTCAGCTCTGGGGCTGGGAGAGGAAGGAGCTGCTCCTACCAGGCAGCAGATCCATCTCTCACCACGCTCGCTGCATTCCTGCGACAGCCCCGTCAGCAGGCAGCGTTGCCTCCACTTTCCAGATAGAACACAGTACCAAGCTCAAGGTCAGCCGCTCGGAGGTGTGCAGCCCGGCCGCTCCACAGGAGAGTGTGCCCGGTGGCGGTGGCAGCAGCCAGCTCTGGCTCCCTTTGGCCCCACTGCTGCCTGCACTCCCCACAGCCTGCAGGACACACACACCCACAGAGGCAGGCGCACATCCTCATGCCCGGCCCCCTCCACTGTCCCTCTCCCTGCTCACAGCCAAGGGGGATGGTCCCGTAGGCTGCTGATGCCGCTGTCCCCTCTTGCAAGCCCCCAGTCTCCACGAACATCTGGTCTCTGGGAGGATTCCCGCTTGCCAGTTCCCACGCGTCTCCCGTGAGGCCATGGGTGGTGGAGGGTGCTAGGTGGACCCTGGCCTGGGTGTGGCACCTCTCTATAGCAGGGGAGGTCTAACCTTTCTATGGTTTGGCTCCAGTCACTAACCTCTGGGCAGCACAATACTGCCCTCAACAGAGCCACACATGTGACCACGACAGGGGACTCAGAAGACCTGAGGCGTGTGTCAGCTGCAACAGAGGTGGCAACGAAGTCGGGATGTCCCTCCGGGACCTTCGTCCCACGTGGTCCCTTTTAAACGCCAGGGCAGTGCTGAGGCCTGGGGCTCTTCTTCCCCCTCTTCTCCACCACAAATGTGGTCTGACCGCAGGGTGGGCCTTGCACACACCCGTGCACACTTTCACGGCCCTGATCATCAGCGTGACCCCTGAAGCCCAGGGCTGCCGCTCTGCACTTGCTGAGAGAAGAGCCCTTGTCTGTCCAGTCCCTGGGGGTGTCCGCCCTGGGGCTCAAAACACAAACGCATCTCCTCCCCAAGTGCACTGCAAGAAGGAACCTAGAGGCAGACAAAGGCAGAACAAAGACCAGCTTCCCAGGGCGGCAAGAGGGAGACCCCGAAGCCAAGTCAGCCCTGACTCGCGTTAGCCGCCGCCGCCACCGCGCTCACCAATCAGCCCAGCAACCCACCCGGGAACAAAAGGGCCAAGGAATCCATAAACTCGCTGAGCTGGAGCGCCCTGCAGAGGGAGCCGCGCTGCTCCAGTGCGCAGGGCCCTGCACACACGGCTGCTCCCACCTCACCCCGTGGGCTCCAGGGACACGCGCTCTGCAAGCCCTAGCCGTTCCCAGGAGTCGGCCGAACAGCCATTTCTTGCTGCTCTGTTCAGTGACAAGCCACCATGTCTTAGCCCAGACTCCTGGCCACGGAAGGGGCAGAGAGAGGGGCCTGGATCCCACAGCAAGCAGGGCACATGGAAGCACAGATTGGCAGGCAGCTGGGGGGCAAAAATGCAGTCAGCCCCGGCACCTGCTCGTGCCCGGGACCCTGGCCCCCTGGCCCGGGTGTGCAGCGGTGAGCTGAGCCTGCACCGGAAGTTCAGAGAGGTGTGCACGGACGCCTTTCTCCTGGGCTGCCCTCGCCGCTGGCTCCCTGTGGATGGAGGCTGGCGCCCCTCCCTTCCTGGGCTTATCAGCAAGGCAGCAGAGGATACAGTGTTGCCAACCGGCCCAGGCCTTAGGGCTTGCTGCATGCACTGGCTGCCTCCTTCATCCAGTCCACCCTGGGTGGCTTCTAAAAGATCAGGATTCCAAGGGTCTGCAGAGACCCCCCCACACCTCCTTAGCTGCCTTGCGGGGTGGGACCTACGTCCTGAGCTAGGTCAGACCCCACTAAGGAAGCTGTGTGCAGAGCAGCTGGGCAGCTGGCCTGGGCTCCAATGCTGTCAGCTGAGCCACTCCCCACCCAGTCCCATGGGCTGGGCTCAGCACCCACCTGACTGACGGGGACCTGGCTGGTGTTGTTTAAATGAACCGACGCCTTAATCCACAGTATTGTGCTCAGAGGACCCATGTCAGAGCTGCACGGGACAAAAAACCGTCTTTGCAAAGTGAGCAACTCCATGCTCCAGAATTCACAGCAGTGATCAGCGAGGGGCCCAGACGCATCTGACTTGTCCCGAGGACTGGGGGACTGGCTCCCGCGACCGAGCGCCCACAGGCAGCTCGCATAGTTGCCGGGCGGTAGGTGCTGTGGCAGCTCTCTCGTGTAAAGGACGCTAGGTGGGACAGGAAGAGGAGGGGTGGGCGAGGCCCACCTTCAGCATACACAGACATACTCCTCTCCTACCTTCCCACACCCCTCCCTGCCGCCACGTCGGCTCACAAACTCGGTTTAGCGCTGCTCCTCTCATTTCACTCAGAACAGCCGGAGGCCACCTGTGTGTCAGGAAGCCGGGCGGGGTGCTGTCTCTGTAGCAGGCCCTTTAGTCCCCACATTAGGAACCTGCAGGCTAGGACGCTTGTCCCCATTTCAGAGAGCGGCAGTGGGGAGCCGAGTCGTGAGCTGTCTGCTCTGTTACGAGCAGGAATCGCATCACCCAGCCGTCACAGATCCCAGCCTCCCAGGCAAGGATCCGAGCCCCGGCCAGTCTCTGCCTCCTCACACCCGGTCACGACCCTGCACGAAACCCAAGGTCACGAGGGACGCCTGCGAAGGTGGTAGGGAGGACGGGACCGGGCTGAGCCACTGGAAGCCTTGGCCTCCGTTCAACCAAGCTGCAGGCTCCTCCGTCCCCGGTCCTTGGCTCCCTGCCCACGCAGCAAGACCCTGGGAAAGTAAACACACGTTTGTCACCCTGACGGCACAATGAGAGGAAACCGGGGCCCAGGGTAGGAGCAGACAGGGCACACAATGGCCAGCGTGGCAGGGCCGCCAGGCAGGGGCTGCCTCCCATCCAGCACAGCCCCTCCCGAGAGCCAGGCTGCCCGGCAGAGGAAGCCCTGGGCTGAGGCAGGGCCCGGAGAGTCCAGGACGTCTTTCTGCAGACACACCATTGCCAGGCAACCGTGGGGCAGTGGGACAGTGGGGCAGGTCCCCCCTCCGCCCTGCCCGCCTGTCCCTGTGGACCCGGGTGCGGCTCGGGCATCATCCTGAGCTAACGATGGAGGCGGCTGCTGGCTCGGCAGCGTCAACCCTGCCTCACCCTGCAGCCGCTCAGGCCCATTTGGTCGTAGTGGGGGACCGAGCTCTCAGGGCAGACAGGGGCACAGGTCTGGGGGAGCTCAGCCCCAGGCCCAGGCCCTCCGTCCAGCCATGCTGGCACCTCCACGTCAACACAGGCGCCTGGCCTGCAAGCCACCTACATGAGCCAGCGGAAAGCGTGCGAAGCTCCCCGTGCGGCTGTTGCCTGGTGTTTGGGAAGTTGGCCCTGAGGCGAGGGGAAGCAGGGGACAACCGTCCCCTGGGACTCGCAGCCCAACCAAACGGGGACTGTCACGTCGTCAATCCTGTCACTGCCCCGGCGAGCACAGGGCGAGGTGGCATCAGGCTGGTGGCTGCCATCGTGTGACCCCAGGTGAGAAGCCTAACCAGCCGGAGGCGTCGCCGAGGGCCGAGAGCACCCTGCCCTGTGCCAGGCCACCGGGCCAGGCAGAGCCCCCACGCACCTGTTGAAGAGGTTGTTGCGGCGAACCATGCGCAGAAAGCCCGTGGGGTCAGTGACTGAGTTGAGTTTG
This sequence comes from Oryctolagus cuniculus, assembly GCF_964237555.1. NCBI lineage: Eukaryota > Metazoa > Chordata > Mammalia > Lagomorpha > Leporidae > Oryctolagus > Oryctolagus cuniculus. The sequence continues at coordinate 21,466,263 of NC_091452.1, forward strand.
CTGTTCATCTCTTCCAACTGCTGGTCCATGATGTCCCCGGCTTCGCTCTCCGTCTCGCTGCTGGCACAGGCTCTGCACGAGAGTTGCCGGGAAAGCCAATCAGAGAGAGGAAGTGCCGGGCTGCAGGAGTCGGCTCTGAGGCCCAGGCCTGGGGCCTCCTGGGACCAGCATCGCCAGGGCCCTCTGTGGGACCCAGGGCAGGTGGGCTGGACAGGCTTCCCAGAGGAGAGCCGAGTGTGGCTGTGCGACAGTCCCCCCAGTCACTGGGTGCCTGCACGGTGGCAGGCACGTTCCAGAGGAGGGCACGCCTCATCCAGTGCCCCACGCCGCGGGCACTGCTGGACACGGAGGCCAAGGCAGGCCGCGGAGGGGGCCTTTCCCAAGCTCGGCTGAGTTAATAAACCCATACTTCCCCAAAGCAGACTTCCACAGAGCTTCTCACAGTGCGTTTTAAAGAAACAGATACACCCAGGAGCGCCCTGATTCATCAGCAGGATTAAATGACAAAAGACTGGACGCTGAGGCAGAGGTGGCCGCGATGGGCACTGCCTGCCTGCCCCTCCTCTCCACATCAGTCCCCGGGCAGCGCCGGCTCCACCAAGGCCCGCCTCCCGGGAGGCCCTGACCTCTCAGACTTTGGCACAACCTGAGTGATGTTCACCCAGGGGACAGCTTCTTTTGAGGCTCCCTGTGGACCAAGGACCAGTGTGGACAGCGGAGAGTGCTGGGGCACTGGAGGCAGGAGGTGGGGGGTGGGGGGTGGGTTCCTGTCACTGAGCAGGAAGCAGCTGGGCTATGAGAACGTGGCCTACACCTGATGGCCCCCTGGCGCTGAGTCCAACAGGGAAGGCTGACGAGCCCCTCGCCGGGCCACTCCCGGCCGAGTGGACGCAGTGTGGCCCGAGTGCTTGGGAAGCCTGGGCACTGCACGTGAGCACAGCCTCGGGCCGCCGGTCAGGGTGATGGGGTGGCAGGTGCTGGTTGCCTGTCAGTGTGTCTCCAGGGGACAGCGGCATTGTGTGCTGGACTGAGCAGACTGCCCTCCCAGGGACAAATGGGCACCGTCCCCTGCGGAATGCCTGGACAGGATGAAACCTGGAGCAAGAGAATTCACACCCTGTCCCTATTCCAGCCTTCAGACCTGGGGTCAGAGTGTAGTGCACACATTGGCTCCCCTGGGCCCGCCACTTGCCAGTTGTAGACCCTGGGACCCCTCAGCTGCCATAACCACATAAGCCAGTTCCTCACATCCCTTTAGAGAAATAACTCTCTAGCCAGAAACACAGCCCACTGTGCATTTCAGCATATATAACTGGATCGCATTTGTGTGTGTGTGTGTGCTGGGGGGAGCAGGTCTCTCTCTGGAAGCCCAGACAAGAACACGTGGTAACCACCCCAGCGCCCGCTGGAGGCTGCGGAGGGCCGCGCCAACAGCTGCGTTTCTTCCCAGCCTAACCCAGCACCGTGCTTGGCACCCAACAGGCTGTGCCCACCTGGGCTGCCCGACGCTAGCAGTGGGCTGAACCGTGGTGGGCAGATGCGGTCCAATCTGTCCAGCACCCGGAGGGAAGGGGCTGCAACTGTCTCCATCCAACATCAGAGCAGACGCAGGCTGCAGAAGCCACGGGGTGTGGCTGGGAGCAGGGGGTGGGGGCTGGGCTGGGTCCAGCTCGGGCGTGGGGCACTCCCCGACCCCCAGCCCAGGCTCCAGGCTTCTGGCTTCTCTGTGCTGGGGAGACTGGGGAGGGCGGGGCCAAACACAGGAGGGAGCAGCCAACTTCCAGCATGGAAACCAATCGCCAGGGCCTGCACCAGGCCAGGGGACGAGGACTCATTCCTCTCGCCGCCCGGCGGCAGGCGTGAACTGCTCCCAGGGGAGCCGAGGGCCCTTCTCAGAGACCCTGGTAAATATCACTCAACGAGCTCTCCCGTCCAGGGACACATCTATCATCTGAATGTGACTGCCCGCCTGCAGCTGAGAAATCTGCTTGTCAGTCAGCGCCCTGCAGAGGGGAGAAGAAGTGGCCGGGACCGGGATCGGCCTCCATTATCTCGCCATCCCCACTGCTGCTGTCAGTCGCCGGCCGAGCCCTCAGACACTCCTGCTTAATGGGGCTGTTTCCTGTCCCCTGACCCTTCCGAGTGTTAATGCGGAGGACGCAACCAACAAGCGATGTCACAGATAATGGGACCTCCCATTTACAAAGCAAGACGCATCTCTAAAGCAGGGGCCCCAAGAGCGCACCGCCACCGGTCCTCCTGTCACCATCCCGGCGACTTCCCAGAGGGGACAGATCGCCCCCAGCGTGTCAACTCGCTTTCGCTGGGCATGCTCACTGAGCGGCCCCGTGGGCAAGGGCTGCAGGGGCTGCCCAGGGGGCGGTCACATGATCCTGGCCTCCCAGACACTGCCAGTGCAGTCCCATGGCTGCCGGAGGGCACCACTTCCCACGATCGCCTCCCACTGCCCCTCCTCATGGTGCTTTCTACTCTGATCCCTACGACAGCTAGCAACCCGTTATCTTAGACTCTCCCAGTCCACACTTCCGTGTGCTTTATCATTCCTCTGGATGGTTCTGGTGGTACAGGCTGTATGCTAAATAAAAATTCAGATAAAGCCCCCTGTTACCAGATCCCGCTGATTCATGCACGTGCATTATTAGCACAGCCAACCCTGAGACACGTGCATTGCGCAGGTCAGAGCTGGGGCTGGGATGACCTCAAGTGAAGACAGTGGCTGCCCCAGAGCAGCTCAGAGAAGGTGCTAGATTGTGGGGAGCAACTGGGAGCAACTCGGACTAGCCTGTTACTGGAATTAAGACTTATTCTATGCATCTGCTCTCCCACAATATGGCGCTGGGAGAGGAGGAAACAGCTTCTACACAGCTGCCTCCAGTTCAACCAACAAACAGCAGGACCTGCTCCTGATTGGAGGAGAGCAGCGTACTCGGCGTGTGGGCAGCTGAGTTGGGATTGGTGGAAGAGGACTATAAAGGAGGAGAGAGACAACATGCACCAGGAACATCTAAGAGGAACATCTATCCGAATAACACCTGTGCAGCCCCCGAGAGAGCCGGCCGGCGGTGTGCCGCTCCCCCGCGGAAATGGGGAAAGTGGCCAGGGGGAACTGCCCTTCCACGGAGGTGGAAGGGTCGGTAGCCAACCCGGGAAGAACCAGCAGCAAACCCGGGGAGGGCCGAGCAGACAAAAGAACAGCGCAGGGTCCTGTGTCATTCCTCCGCGAAGAGGGGGAGTGACATAATGGTGCTGTGACTCGGATATGAAGCCTAGGCAGGGTTTAGTGTCGTTCCTCCATGAAGAGGGGGAGCGACATAATGGTGCTGTGACTCGGATATGAAACCTAGGCAGGGTTTAGTGTCGTTCCTCCGCGAAAAGGGGGAGCGACACTAGATGGGCGTGCAAGAGATAATTACACACTGGCACGTGCACGTGTGTATACAGAGACCAGATGGGATGGCGAGGGAGAGCGCAGGAGTGGGGGAATACCAAGGAACAGAAGTTGTACAGAGAACGCCCCTGGAACACTCAGACTGGTGGCCTCATTTTGCCCGCTGTAGAAAACCTGGAGGGAGAGGGCCCATGAGCCAGGTGGCGAGGCAGGAGGGCCGAAGCACTAGGCACTGAGACGGCCCCGCCCCTCTCTCCCCATTCTACTCACAGCCCAGCCCTGCCCACCCCACTCTGCGCCCTTGCTCCTGCCCTCTCAAAGCCCTCTGGGCCTAAGGGTTCTGGCTCAGCCCTCCTTCCCTGGCCCTTTCCACTCCTGGACCCTGAGGGGAAGTCGAGGGCTCTGTCCTTGCAGCCTGACCAGGCACCTACCAACGTCTGGGTTCCTTGCCCCGGCGCCCTGCCTGGGTGTGGGTGGAAGTTCGAGCTTTAGATCATCAAGGTCATGGGCAACAGTGAGTGAGGGCCAAGGCTAACGTCTGGACACGCCAAGCCTGGTGTGAGGCGGTGGAGGGCACACTGCGGGGTGAGAGGGAGCAGTCCAGAGGTGGGCAGCAGCTTCTCCGTGGTGCCCAGCTGCCCTGCCAGCATCGGCCCCAGGGCCCTGCCTGCTCGGGGACTATCCATCACGCCATCTCCAGCGGCAGGCTTCAAAACGTTCACGTGTGGCTTCCCCAGAGAGACACAACGGCCCATGAATCAAGCGTGTGGAGCCGTGCCAGAGCTCACCCTGCCCTTGGGGACGGGGCTTGGCGAGAGGCTCCAGAGCGGATTTTCATTTGCAATCATGGCCTGCTGACCTCCGCAACCCCACCCTGTCTGTCATCCCTCTGACAGCTGCGGCGGGAGCCTCACACAGGTGCACTGTTAGCTGTGGCCCGTCCCCCCTTCACTCCCCCTCCCCCATCTCCAGGCTCCTGCACCGATACCCAGTTATTTCCACTTACAACCCTGAAGTGGGCAACGGCGAGGAGGCCTTGTCTTCCACTTCCTGTGCACAGAGCCGTGAGGTGGCTCCTGCTCTGCGGGCCGCTGCCCCACGGGAGCAGCCAAAGGCTGCTTCATCCAAACGGGGAAGCCCGAGGAAGCCACAGTCTCTCCGTCCGCTTTGCTGCTGCTGCCCTCCGTCAGAGCATCCCGACTGCAGGGGCCCGGTCTGACCGCCCACTCCCTGCGAGGCCAGGTTCCACGGCCTGGGTTTTGTGTGGCTGGGCAGCCCAAAGGGCGCATCTTCCCCAGAAACCACTTAGCGAGAGTGCCGGAGACCAGAGACCTGAGACCCTGGAACCCACGTGGCCCTGTCTGGTCTTCACAGTGACCGCTAGTGAACTTGTACGGCGAGAGGAGCCCAGGGCTGACTCCAAGGAACGGCAGGAAAAGGAGAGGAAAGCTTCCTACTCTGTAGGCGTCCTGAGCACAGGGACTCAAGAGACACAGCGGCTGGCCCTTGTCTTGAAGCAGAACAGGCTACGTGTCGAGGACGGGCCGAGGGGGCTGCGTAGATGGCTTAGCAGCAGGGGCGCTGACCACGAACCGGAGGCTGCCTCCCTCGGCCACAGCGAGAGCTCTCAGGGGCCCTCTGCCCCCGTGCTGCCTGGGCTGGACCTGGACTTCTGGCCTGAGCGCAGAGGGTTGGGCTCCTTTGCCTGCAGCCTGAGCCATGGAGTTCAAGGACAGCCGAACGTGAGTCCCGGTGTGAGCTCTGCAGGCCTGGGAGAGCACAGGGACGTGCTGGCCATGTTCCCACCAGAGCATTCCAGCTGCAAACTGGACAGCCAGGCTGCCCTGCACAGCCCGGGACGCCCGGGGCCTCCCTTTCCTGCTGCAAGCTTGCCCGTGGACTTCGTGGGCCTCCTCACTCTGGACATTGACTGGAAAATTCTCCTCTTTGGTTTAGGCAAACCGTGGGGGTAGGGGGCTGTTGTGGGCAGAGAGGAAGGGGGAGGTTGACATGTGCCCTCAGAGGCTGTGAGACCTCACTGAGTGGAGGCCAGGCCACAGCTCCCAAGCTACCCTGGCATTGTCCAGTCTGGGAGGCACACAGGACAGCAGGCCAGGCAGCAGCAGGAGGAGGAAGTGTGGGATTCGCCCCCAGGAAGCAAGTGGTAGAATCACCCTCGAGGGCAAGGCCAGCGTGAAGGCTGCTTGCCCCCGAGAAGTCCTCCCAATGCAGCCATCATCCCACGTGCAGACTTGACCACCGGAGGGAATGTGGCCCGTCACCCCCAGTTCAAGGCCACACGAGCAGCATGGACCCTCCAGCCGCACCATCAACACTGCCCGGGGCCTAGTACTGCCTGGTTTCCTACACCACTCATCTCCCTGGAAATGCCTGCTTGTCTGATTTCATTCCTCGCACCTGCATCACTCCAGACACTGGGGTTCTCTCCGGCCTCTCAGGACTGTAATCCGCACTATTATCTAACAGTTGTTATTCACAGAACGAACCTGCTGCTGGCCTGAAGGCCCGTGCCTACATTCACCTGCCAGGAACCCACGCGCACGCACGCGCATGCGCACACGATACACGTACGGACAATCAGTAAGTCCTGACGGGTGCTTTGGCTGGTAACAGGTAAAGAATAAAAGACCTCTTTCTCTCTCTGTCTACAACTCTACCTGTCAAATAAATAAATAATAATAATAATAAAAAAGAATGGGGCTGGGGGAGCTTCATGGCCTTTGAGGTGCGGGCCAACTGTGCAATTTTAACTCAGAAGTGCGCGGCGAGGGCCCCTGGCTCGCCCGGCCTGGCATCGTTGAGTCCGCACTTCAGTTAAAAGCGGCGGCGTGAGCGTGTGTCCTCGTTTCCCCCTGATCAGACGAGAAGGCCGCAGAAGCCTGTGCCTGTGCGCAGAACCAGAGAAAGGCTGCCACCCAGTAAAAGGCCCGTTAGCTGCTGTCTGATGTTTGAAATCTGCTGAGGGAGTGCTGGCGGGGAGTTCTCCCTGACCAAGTGGCTCTCAGGCCCTCCCTGTCGTTCACCTGGCTTGGCCACAGTGATAAAGCCAGCGCGACCCCTGTGGCCGCTGCTGCAGTCAGGGGATCAGGGGTGGACTCCCGTTCCTCCTGGGCACCACCCACAGGCCTTCAGGCACGCGGCCCTTCTCTGCAGGCACAACAGGGGTAATCGTAGGATTCACGAGTGCTGTAGTATGGCCCTTGGGTGGCAGGGGCCCGAGTTCTTGAGACACCGCCTGCTGCTTTCCCAGGTGCATTAGCAGGAAGCTGGATGGGAAGTGGAGTGGCGGGGACCCGAACCAGCGCTCAGATGCAGGATGCCAGAATCACAGGTGATGGCCACGATGCTGGCCCCTTCCCAGATTCCTTCTTGGAATCGGGCTTTTGCTCAAAATTGCAGGGTGGCACTGTTCCTTCCCGGTCCTCAGAAAGGGGCCCTGCGCTCAGAGCCACTGCCTCGTGCCACGGGGATCTGGGCAGGCGCCCATTCTTGCCCACGCAGGAGTTTTTTCTCGCCTGGGTAATCCATGAATGACTGAGCTCCCGGCCCTGAGAAAACAAAGTGAGGGAAGCGAAGTGTCCGCAGGGCACCAGCCAGAGAGACGGCCTCATTCACACAGTCAGCCCGCAGAGCTGCAACGTGGGAGGCACCCTGAGGAGCCCGCGTGTTGGCCTCTGTGCCCTCAGGAGCTCCAGCCCGGGGTGGGGGGCACTGAGTGCAGACTCCATGCCTCTGCCATGAGCCAGGAACTGCAGAGGGACACAGGCGCTGCAGAGGGGAGGAGTCTCATGGGTAAGGGAGACCCTGCGTGTCCTCTCCGAGGCCAGGAGTGACCCAGCAGTGAGGACGGTGGAGAAGAATATTTCCTGGGGGATGGGGGGGAGGAGGATAGCTAACGCAAAAGCACAGATATTATCAAATGAACCTTCTGACACCCAGCACCCTGACTAGGCTTGGCCTGCACGGGCCCTCAGGGGCTGTCCCCTGTGCGGAAGCGGTACGGATGCACCCCACCCAGACCACTACCTGGTGCCAGTCCAGACTTCAAATCTCGCCTCCCACCCTACCTGAGAAACCCACTCCATCCAAACCAGGCACCTTCCACCCCACACACGCACCCTGCAGCATGTGGGGGGCCCCTGCTTGGCTCTGGTCAGCTCCTTTGGTGGGCTCCCTGCTATCACCCACCCTGCCGGCCCCCACGCCTCTCCCTCAGAGACCAGCTCTAGAAAGGAGATATCCCCTGCACGCCTCCGACCATAGTGGGCTCTCCTGTGTATGCCCAGCACCTGTCAGGCGAACAGAGCCCTGTGGCCTGCCCGTCTTTGTCCCTGGCCACAGGTGTGGGGCAGAGGTGCCGTCTCTACTTCTCTACTGGCATGGCCATGGCCAAGCTCAGTACAGGCTGGGTGGCTGCAGAAGCACCCCCAAAGGAGACACAGCACAGTGCCCCCCTCTGGATGGTCTACAGAGCTGTGGACTGGCTTCCACAGAACAGCCACCCCCAAGTTCCCTTCTCCTCCCTCCCAGAGAACCACATCAGAGGCTGGAAAAACAAAAGCTGCACCTTCGAGTAAACAGTGGCTTTGCAGCAAGTGTGGAGTGCTCCTTCCATGTCCTTCCCACGGCCTTGAACTTTCTTCCTGGGAGGTGCCCACAGCAAGGGTTGATTGTTATGAGAAGGTTTTTTCAAATTGTTTTTAAAGCAAAGTTGGTTTGGGGCCAGGCTTTGGGACCCTGGAGGACCCTGTCCCCAGCCCGCACGCTTGGCTGTCCCTCTCCCCACCCCACCTGGCCCTGTTTCACTTCACCCCAGGGCATGCTGGTGAGCTCAGCTGTCCACACAGCGTGAGGCCGCATGTGCGGTAGTAAAGGCCCAAGATGAGTGTGTGAGAGGCGGCTCGTGTGAGGGCTGCACGCGGGCGCACTGGTGCGGGCGGGAAGGCACTGCGAGGGCCTGGCGTTTGGGAGCTGTGTGCGTGTGTGGTGTGAGCGTACGTGTGAAGGGGCATGGGGGACCAAGCATTCTATTTGGGGGGGGGTGGCTCTGGGCCCCATTACGAGCATCCAGGACAAAGCCCCCACTCGGTCACAACGCTTTATCAACATCAGCTGGAGCCCACCGCCTAGCAAAGTATCACTAGTGCTTGCAGCGCTAGCGGGAGGCAGATCTTCTTTCCTTTGTCCTGGGTGCCTAAGGGAGCCTCAGGAGCCCAGGCACTTGTGTGAGACCCCACAGGAAGGAAGGATGCAGCAGGGCTGGGCCCGGGCCCCTCAGGGCCCAGAGCCGCCAGGCCCAGGAGCGCATCTCCTAAAGGCAGCGGGACAGCGCCATCTTCGCTTTCCAACTTCACCTGCGTCTGCCTTCTCGTGCAAATCACAGGCTATTACGACTGGAAATGGTCCCCAAAGATTACCATGACGCCCCCTGGTCCACTGGGAGCCCCAGGGGCTCTGGGCGGAACATTTGCACACAGGACACACCCGCTCCACAGGCCGCGGCCCTGCGATGGTGGGCTGTGGTGCTTGGCACGGCTTTCACCCGCCATTAAGAGGCTTGCTGGGGTCAGTGTTGAAAGATTTCTGTTTCCTACAATGGCACTGATACAAGTTACATTCAAAAGCCAAATGACCCCTTTAACAAATGAAAAAGAGACGAGGGTTTAGGATAATGAGAATATTACAGCCAAGATCACACTGCTTGCTTATGATGGGAGTCCAACAGCCAGGCCTGCGTGAACGCTGCGAGCAGGCCCCCCTCAGAGTTCTTATAAATACAACAAACCCTAATGTGGCATGGTGCAAATGCACATTCTCATACAATGTGATCCCGTAATGAGGGCACTGGAGGGAGCATGCGGCAGCCTTATTTATAATCCTCTAAATCTCGGTAAATTGCATACATTAAGAATTTCTATACAAATAATGTCACCAAGACCTAGCAATGCAAGACTTTGGGTCTGGATAAGGAAACCACTTAACAGAGAAAGTCAAGGTGTGACGGACCGAGTGCCAGGCAAGGCTGGAGGGGAGGAGACTTTTCACGGGGCATGTGTTCCCAGGAACTAGGGGTGACCTCCAACACCACTCCACAGTCCCCGGACACTGTGGAAGCCCACTGCAAACGGAGGGGGCGGGGCCTCCAGCGCTTCCACTGCGGGGGTGTTTTGGGCAGGCAGATACGTTATTGTCTAAACTGAACTCTGCTGCCTGCAGGATCCAGCAACACTGGCTTTCGGAAACAAGTCCAAGTAATAAGGGATTTTTCTTTGTTAATGCTGAAGTCTCTTACCTCTGGGGGAGAACGCACTTCTCTCTCTCTGTCTCTCTCTTTTTCTTGCCCAGCAAAGCACATTTCCTTCTCTCTCTAATTGGATTTTCTGAAAGGATTCGTGTCCCCTCTCCCTTCCAGATGCCTGAGATACTGTGCTGTACAAAAAGCCGCTGGCTGGTGTCGGTCTTGTCTTTTTCTGCCACATTAACCCGGTAGGGGGCTTAACAGCCTGAGATTCTGAAAAGCTGTTGTCAAGTCTTGAAAGCCCCCACATGCAACTTAAATGGTTATTAGCTGGTGGGAAACGTCCCCTGCATTCGAACACCTCCATTTAAATAACAATAATAAAGAAAATCATAACAATAAGAGTAAACTCCGTGCCTTCACAGCCCTGATTATACCTTACCACCCACAGCCCACACAGCCTGCCAAGCATTTAGGTAGGGCCTGGGGCCAGGGCACGACTTTAGGCTCGGCGGGTACCCCCAGTATTGCAGCCAGCCAGCAGGGGTCGCCCAAGTCATCTAGCAGCTAAATCGATGCTTCCATGATTTCGTGGCTAATTCCTTTAAACAATCCAAGGCATAGACAAAAGAGCCAAGGGGGTTCCTTGCTCTATTAAAAGCCCTGAAACACATGTATTTGCCAAGTGTAAAGGTGCAGAATTAATTGGAAAAGAGATGGAATTTGTATTCCTCCGCTCCCTTGGGGGTTTTATGATTAATAAATATTTGTAGAGCCTTTGATAAGTATGAAGTGCCATATATGTGTTAAACAAAACAAGCTTTCACAGCTACCAGATTCTGTATCAGGGCAAAAGAAGCAAGAGTCAAGAATAACAACCTGATAACAGTGCCATCGAGTGGCCCTCTACTGCGTCTCAAGCTCTTTCCCTAAATTACTACCTTCCATGCCATGACCCATCAAGGTAGACATCACCATTCCAAGTTCATAGTCAGTGGAGGAGCCCGGGTTTACACTGGGCTTTCCACCCGGCTCTTCCCAGTTCCCACCCTGGTGCTCCTCCTGCAGCCCTGCTGTACGGCCAGTGTAACACATTCATGCATGTCTTCCAAGGATTCTCCCACAGGAAACGTTACCACGGCGGGGGGGGGGGGGGAGCAGCCGATTTCAGGAATAATTAATGCACTACAAATCTTAGATACACTACATAAAAAATTGAGTTGACTATGGACCTTCTAAAATCATATCTCAAGTGCTCTTCTTTCCTCACGGACACTCGATACTGTATAAAATGTCTACAAATGTGAAAATTATCGTAAATACATTCTGCAGTCTTAATTGCAAAACGATTACAAAGTAACTAAACAAGAGGTGGCAGGTTGCCCTGTGGCTTTATTCATCTCTTTCTGGAGAGCAGCAAAATCATAAAGTCTTCTTCGACACAACAGGTTTCTATGGTTACCAGAGACGTAAATATATTATATGTCCTGTGTGACGTGAAAGGACCAGCCGGGCGCTGTGCGCAGCAGACCCCAGAGGGAGAGCACTCATGTGGATGGCACTCCACAGCCAGCTAAATATTTGTTTCTAGGTTTACAACAGGGCAGAAGCAGGAATAAAAGCTGTTGGGGCTACAGAGACTGTCTACACAGTGCAGCGACTGTACTGGCATGTTGGCCACAAAGAAACGCACAGAATGAAATGGCTTTCTGCTTTGTCAGGCTTGAAAACCGGCTGTTAGTGAACTGTGTGAGGCAGAGGTTTTGTCCAAGCCCCCTGGAGACACAGGCTGGCCTCTGGTCACCCACCAGGCATCTGCATAGTCTACAGTAGACACATGATTCAGCTGGTGGTGCATAGTTTTTTTGTTTGTTTGTTTTTTAACCTTAAAGCAGCATAACTGGGCAGTAGCTTCCATTCAAGACAGCACAGGGTGGGCAACCTCTGAACCCAGAATTTACTATTTGCACCATGAGAAGGGACAGATTGGGATAATCTGCACTATGAAGGCTCGAGGTGGAGCACTGGAAAACCCAAACTCTAAGAGCAAGGATAATAACAGCTTAGGTTTCTCCAGAGTTATTTCTACTGCATAAATTGTGAAGTGATGTTAAATGAGGGAGTGCTATTGCCTCCCATTAAGCAGGAGCTCTATTTCCCTACACCTTCTCCTGCTTAACTCTAATGGTCTTACAGACCACCTGGCCCTGACTACACATGTTCCAGGGGCCCTGGAAACCAGGGAAGTAGGTACTGGGACAGCTACACTTCTCTCTCCTCCTTACGCTAAAAGAAAAGAAAAGCAAGAGCAGATCAAAATTCCTAGGATGGGAAGAAGGGATAGATGGAGGGCAACCAGTATCCCCAGGCGCAGAGAGCAGTGCCTGCTGCTGAACACTTCTGATATTAAGGTCTTCAATAAAACATTAAACACTTCTTCTTTGAAATATAAATCCACCCTGAAGCTTGTTAGCAAAGGAAGGCTTAACCAAACCCTTGACACATTTACCAAGTCAAAGGGGACAGATGATCTGGTTTAGGGAGACAGCGTAGGAACCCATTAGAGGGGGAACAGGGCGCATCTGCTGGGTATCTGGCCCTCCTGGAGAGACAGGGAGGAGGCCGGCTTCCTGCAGCCACTGTTCAGGGCCCAGAAATGCAGCGAAGGCAGAAATGGAGAGGAAATGACGAGGTGGACTGGAGGGGCGGCCCCGTGGGTGGCAGATTGCTCGCTGAAATGAAGCCTCCTAATGAGTAGCTTGGATTGATTTGAAGACATGGAAATATCAGGCTGAGGCTGTGCCAGGGTCCCTCCTGGGTTTTGGGCCGTCTCAGCTGGCTGCTATGTGCGCCACATGCACAAGGCAAAACCAGCGTTTCCGGGCTGAAATGCAGGGCTCCAAATGTGTCATTTGGATTTCATTTTGAGATCAACATTTGAGCCGTGCCTTTGGCCCAGATAAAAGGATGTCAGGAACAAATCGAGGACGAGACAGGGGCGTGGCTAGGGGCTTGGGGAGGGGGCATGGTGATGGCTTCCAATTCGCCCACCGCCATCTTGTGCCATCCGTGCTGCCGTGGTGCAGCCACACCCTCCGTGGGCCGCCCTCCAGAGCACGGCTGAGCCGTCTCCAATCAATAGCCCATGTCACTCTACACCCTTGGAATGCTCCACTCTCTTTAGACAACCCACATCTCTCCCCACCAATAAGCTCTGCCTAATATTCACCTCCTCCAGGAAGGCCATCTCCCTGACTAATCAGGCTTGGCCTTGAACATCCAGACCCTTTCATCTGATGCTCAGCATTCCAGGGTTTGACTACATAAGATCTAGGACGACATCCAGCTGTAAGAAGTTTAACTGTAACAGTTTAAGCTGTAACAGTTTAACAGGATAGCTGAGAGAGCACCCCCACTAAACGGTGTCCGCTTTGCACGCGATGTGCTCCGGGAGTCACATCCCTTGGCGGAGGGGAGGGAGCGCCAATCACTGCATCTGTTTGCTTGGGTAAATTTGGCAAGTCTGGGGGTATCTAGGGAGTAGAGAAAGGCAATGATGTATCCACGTGTTTACGAGATAATTTCACTCAGTCGCCAGGTATTTGCTGAGACCCCTTTCATGCAGCGACAAAATAGGGAAGAATACAGACACAGTCCCTGCCCTCCTGCAGCTGCCAGTCAGGAACAAGCTGGGGTGCAGCTGGGCAGAGGGACACTCGAAGCCCTGAAGAATCTGTGGAGCCAGTCGTGGAAGAGACAAGAAGGGTATGCACAAAACACCGCCTTCTAAAGTAACTACACACGCGCGAGACAAAACAGGATAAGAGTGTCATCGCCCACCAGTGCTGGCGATCCTAAAGCCAGGAACAGGAGCTACAGTGGCCTGGAGTGAGAGGAGGCAGGTCCCTTGAAGGACACCGAAGACTTAGGTAAGAAAAGAAGAAATGAAAGAGAAGGTGTAAACCTTTGCTGCGTGTCTACCGCAGATGAAAGGCGACCTGGGAGCTTCCTGGACAGCATCCGGGTGTAAGACAACACCCCTAGGGGGCAGAGATCAGGAGCCCCAATTTACAGATGAGAAGAGTATAAAGAATGACAAATGAGGGGCCCGCGCTGTGGCGCTGTGGCGCAGTGGGTTAGAGCCCTGGCCTGCGGTGCTGGCATCCCATAAGGGTGCTGGTTCAAGTCCCAGCTGCTCCTCTTCTGAACCAGCTCTCTGCAATGGCCTGGGAAAGCAGTGGAAGATGGCCCAAGTCCTTGGGCCCCTGCACCCACGTGGGAGACCCAAAAGAAGCTCCTGGCTTCGGAATGGCGCAGCTCCAGCTGTTGTGGCCACCTGGGGAGTGAATCAGCAGATGGAAGACCTCTCTCTCTGTCTGTCTGTTAACTCTTTCAAATAAATAAAATAAATCTTTAAAGAAAAAGAATGACAAATGACCAGTGCCACACGACGTGGCTAGTAACTCTGGGGTCATGATAATGTTAATGTTTTTCCATATGCCCATCCCCGTCCTACCCTCTCTCCCATTCTCACCACCCAGGGGAATCCATGCCGTCCCTCCAACCATCCATCCGTCACTAGGCCCTGAGGCCCCTAGGCCCTACTCACATTCCTTCCCCACCTTGGCAATCATTCTAAAGTATTTTTTTGCCTGAATTTTGCTCTGCCTTTTTTACATTTTGCCTGAATTTCTCCTCCCAAAATCTGTACACAAACATTTTAATCTTATATATGATATTTTCCTATATAAATTCACTGTTATTTTTCAATCAAACCTGAAGTTTTCAAGATTCATTTATTCATGCTGCTTTGTATATTTTCCCAAAATTTCATTATGAAAAAATGAAATACACAGAAAAGTGTAAGGATTTTATAGGGAAGCCCCACATATCTAGTGCCTTGATCCCATCATAAACATTGTAATAAACTTGCTTTATCTCATCCAGTTTTTTCTCTTTCATCAATTCATTTTGTATTTGGAAGCAATTCAAAGTAAATTACAGACTTCAATTTGAGTTCCCCTAAATACTTCAGAAGGCTCACTATTGGCTAGAGTACAGTATTTGTTTATAGATTTTAATATAACATTTATGTGCAGTAAAAATAATTCTATGAAATGAACTGCACACATCTCGCTGTGCACTGACAGAGCCATGACAAAAACACGCGCTTGTGTCCATGAACCCTGTGGAGAAACAAAGGCTGCGTGCACCAGGGTCCCCTTGTCACCCTTCCCAGTCAACTCCTGCTCCCAGCCTGAAGGCAGCTCTGCCTTTTTTTTTTTTTTTTTTTTTTTGACAGGCAGAGTGGACAGTGAGAGAGAGAGAGACAGAGAGAAAGGTCTTCCTTTGCCGTTGGTTCACGCTCCAGTGGCCGCCACGGCCGGCGCACCACGCTGATCCTAAGGCAGGAGCCAGGTACTTATCCTAGTCTCCCATGGGGTGCAGGGCCCAAGCACTTGGACCATCCTCCACTGCACTCCCGGGCCATAGCAAAGAGCTGGCCTGGAAGAGGGGCAACCGGGACAGAATCCAGCGCCCCGACCAGGACTAGAACCCGGTGTGCCAGCGCCGCAAGGCAGAGGATTAGCCTAGTGAGCCGCGGCGCCGGCCTTTTTTTTTTTTTTTTTTTAAGATTGATTTTTTTTTTTTTTGAAAGTCAGAGTTACACAGAGAGAGGAGAGGCAGAGAGACAGAGACAAAGACACACACACACACAGAGAGAAAGGTCTTCCATCTGATGATTCACTTTCCAATTGGCCGCAACAGCCAGAGCTGCGCCAATCCGAAGCCAGGAGCCTCTTTTGGGTCTCCCACGTGGGTGCAGGGGCCCAAGCACTTGGGCAATCTTCTGTTGCTTTCCCAGGTCATAGCAGAGAGCTGGATTGGAAGTGGAGCAGCTGGGACTCGAACCAGCGCCCATATGGGATGCCGGTGCTTCAGGCCAGCCCCTGCTGCTCTGCTTGCATTACACCGGAAATCAGGCCTTTTCCGGAACCTCACATAAATGGAGTCACACAGGGCTCTTCTCCCACGCGTGTTCCTTCCCCTCAGTGAAGTGCTCTGAGATCCTGCCATGTGGTTTGTAGTTACGTCCTGTGACATTTTACCACTGAGTGCCACCCCACACTGCGGCCACAGCACAGTTTGCGCACTCGTCTTGCTGCTCCTGCACACTGAGCTGCTACCTGGTTTCAGGTGCTAGGAAGAAAACTAGTAACATTCCCATAGAATTTTTTTGGTGAGCATCTATTTTTCATTTCTCTTGGGCAAATATCTCAGAGGGAAACTGCTGGCCCTAGAGCAGGCATACGTTTAGTTTCATAACTTCTCCCAGACTGGTGTTGTATTCACAACACACTAACTCAAATACTTACAACATTCTGGGTGTGTGTGTGTGTGTGTTTTTTTTTTTTTTTTTTTTTTTTTTTTTTTTTTATCCCATCTAGCAGGAATGTAGTGGTATCTTGTGGTTTCCTTGATGATGACACTGTTAAATATTTTTTGATTTGCAAATTGTCATTTACACAATGTTGTAAATGAAGTGTTCAAATCTTTCCATGTTTCAAAACTGGACTACCTGTTACTTTATTACTGAGTTGTAGTTCTTCACACGTTCTGGGTGCCAGTCGTTCGTCAGACATATAATTTGTGGCTTTCCTACCCATTTTTTTCAGGATACCTTTGATGAGCCTAAGTTTTGAATTGT
Organism: Oryctolagus cuniculus; assembly: GCF_964237555.1. Lineage (NCBI taxonomy): Eukaryota > Metazoa > Chordata > Mammalia > Lagomorpha > Leporidae > Oryctolagus > Oryctolagus cuniculus. Next base: position 21,482,640 of record NC_091452.1, read on the forward strand.
GCTGAAGTGTCCTATTTTTTCCATGACTTGTGCCCCCCGAGTCAGGAAGATACTACCCTACATTGTTATGGTCTGGATATGGTTTGTGTGTCCCCCAGGGGTTGGCGTGTTGCAGGTTTGGTTCCCAGGGTGGAGGTGTAGGGAGATGGTGTAGACCTTTGGGAGGCAGGACCCAGTGGGAGGTTCCTAGGTTAGCTGGGTGTGTGTAAGGGGAGGGACTAGCAGAGGGTGGTTTTAAAAGCGGAGCCTCGTGCTGGTGCCATCCCTCTGCTCTGCTCCCTAGCTCCAGCTGCCGTTCCCTTTTCCCAGGTGCACGCCCACCACTGCCATCTGCTACAGGGTGGCAGAGAGGCCCTCATCAGAGCCAACTCAGTGCAAGTGCTATGCCCTTGAACCTCTAAAACTGTAAGGCACTTACTAAATAAGTCTCGCTTTTTCCTAAGTAGTTTGTCTCAGGTATTTCGTTATAGCAATGAAAAGTTCAACAGAAATGCTTTCCTCTAACAATGTTCTAGTTTGAGCTGATATGATTAAGCGATGATCTATTTTGAGCAATTTTTATGTTTGATGTAAGAACTGAGATTTATTTTTTTTTTCTAGACAGATCCCCAGTTGCTCCAGCATCACTTGTTGAAAAGACTTTCCTTTCCTGTATTATTTTGGTATCTTTGTAAAAAATCAAACTCACTCATATGAAGGTGGGTCGGTTTCTGGTCTCTTTGGTCTTCTCCATCGATGGACTTGTCGATTGTTACAGTGTATTGATTGCGGAAGCTCCATAGCAAGTCTCAGTACAGTTCTCCAACTTCGTTTCCCTCTTTTTCAAGATTTCTTTGACTACTCCAGGTCAAGGGTTAACCATCCTTGTATTTGCTGCTCAGATATAAATTCTTTAAGCTTGTGGGCCACATGGTGTCTGTTGTAACTATTGAACACTGCTGGCATAGGATGACAGCAGCCATCAGTAATAGGTAAACAAATGGCTGTGATGCAGTAGAAGTTTATTTCCAAAACAGCAGCTGGTGCACAGGCCATGGTTTGTGAACCGCTGTTCTAGACCCTTTGTATTTCCATGTGCATTTGAGACAGAGTTTATCAGTTTGGGACATCATGACTGATTCACTGTTGAACCCGTAAGTCCGGGCAGAAATGACACCACAAATATTGGGTTTTCCAGAACCTTCATATGATAAAGTATACTGACTGATTTTTGAAATGCTAAGCTTTGTATTTCTGGGATAAAACTACTTGGTCATGATATATCTGACTTGCAAATATTTTGCTAAATATTTATTTATTTATTTATTTTTGACAGGCAGAGTGGATAGTGAGAGAGACAGACAGAGAGAAAGGTCTTCCTTTGCCGTTGGTTCACCCACCAATGGCCGCCGTGGCCGGTGCGCTGCGGCCGGCGCACCGCGCTGATCTGATGGCAGGAGCCAGGAGCCAGGTGCTTCTCCTGGTCTCCCATGGGGTGCAGGGCCCAAGCACCTGGGCCATCCTCCACTGCACTCCCGGGCCACAGCAGAGAGCTGGCCTGGAAGAGGGGCAACCGGGACAGAATCCGGCACCCCAACCAGGACTAGAACCCGGTGTGCCGGCGCCGCTAGGCGGAGGATTAGCCTAGTGAGCCGTGGCGCCGGCCTTTGCTAAATATTTTGGCACCTATGTTCCTGAGGGATTTGGGCTGCAATTTTCCCTTTTTCTAATATTGTTGTTAGGTTTTGGCCTCATAATACAAGTAGAAAAGTGATTTCTTTTCTATTTTCTAAAAGTTTGTGTAAAATTGTGGGATTTTTTTTCCCCCTATATTTTGCTAGAATTCATTACTGCAGCCATCCAGGCTTTAAGTGACTTTGTTATAGTTGCTATTAAGAGGTTTTTGGTAATGAATTTAAATTAAAAAAAAAATACAGGGATATTCACTTTTTGATTAATCTAACATTGGTTTTGGTAAAAAGGATTTTTTTAAAGAAATTGTTTTCACTTCATCTGTGCTGTCAAGTTTATTGGTGCTGTTCACGACATGCCCCTCCTCGTGCTGCCCAGGGGTCTGCAGCTCCCTGAGCCCTTGCAGGTGGAACGCCAGCGCTGGCTCCCCCCACCCCCCCACCCCCACCCCCACCCCGAGCCAGCCTCACAGGGCGCAGCAACTGCTCACAAGGAAGGAATTCTTGGCTCTGTTAATGCTGCAGTGTCGTCTGTCTGTCTTCTCCTCCGGTGATTTGTTTTTATCACTTCCTCCCTTCTACTTAACCCTGGGTTTATTTTGTTCTTTTCCTGCCTTCTTCAGGTATAGCCTTGGGTCATTGATTTTTCACATTTTTCTTTTTCTAATAGAAACATTTTTTAAAGCCATAAATTTCCTTCTGTGCAAGCTTTACTAAACATTACAAATTTTGATACGTGGATTTTCATTATCATTCATTAGAAATATTCTTAAATTCATCTTTCTTGTCCTTTGACCTATGGATTTTTAGAAGTGTGACTCATTTCCAAGGTTCAGAGGTCAGAACACATACTATATAGTATTTAAACCACTTTAAATTCGCTGTGATTTGTTTTCTGCACCACGGGCACTTGAAGGACGTATGCGCTCTCCAGTTTGGAGGTGTTGTGTTCGATGAATATAATTAGGCCAAGCTGGTGGACAATGTTTCGTACTAGCTCTATCTTACTGGTTTTCATTTTTAATTGTTCTATCAATTCGAATTGTAGTAATCAACAATTTATTTACCAATAAAGAGTGGTGTTAAGAATCACCAAATACAACTGCAGGAACATCTATTTCTCCATTAAATTCCATCAACTTTTGCTTCACGTAATTTGTAACTTTGTCGTTGGCCAGCTATACCTTTATAGTGTTTATGTCTTTTGGATGAATCGAGCCTTTTACTGCTAAGAAATGTCCCCTGCTCTGTTTGGTAACACTCTTCGTCCTGAAGTCTGTTTTATCTGAGAGGGGGCACTCCAGCTGCCTTTATGATTAATGTTTGCATGTTCTGGTTTCTCCATCCATTTGCTTTCAATCTACCAGTGACTCTCAGAGATCTTCACTCTGCACTGGACAGTGTCTGTCCTTTAACTGTCTGTTCCTCCCCACTTAGTGAAAGTCAGTTATAAAGGAGTTCTGGTCTACTGTATATATTTTCTGTTTGTGCCCTTTGGATTTCTTTCTCTCTTCCTTCTTCCCCACCTCATTCTGGATTATGTAAATACTTTCTAGAATTCCTTTTTAATTCGTGGCCGGCGCCGCGGCTCACTAGGCTAATCCTCCGCCTAGCGGCGCCGGCACACCGGGTTCTAGTCCCGGTCGGGGCGCCGGATTCTGTCCCGGTTGCCCCTCTTCCAGGCCAGCTCTCTGCTGTAGCCCGGGGAAGGCAGTGGAGGATGGCCCAGGTGCTTGGGCCCTGCACCCCATGGGAGACCAGGAGAAGCACCTGGCTCCTGGCTCCTGCCATCGGATCAGCGCGGTGCACCAGCCGCAGCGCGCCGGCCACGGCGGCCATTGGAGGGTGAACCAAAGGCAAAAGGAAGACCTTTCTCTCTGTCTCTCTCTCTCACTGTTCACTCTGCCTGTCAAAAAAAAAAAAAAAAAAAAAAAAGAAGAATTCCTTTTTAATTCATTCATACTGGCTTTTTTTTTTTTTTTTTTTTTTTTTTTTTTTTTAAGAGATGGAAAGAGGGAGAGACAGAGAGAGCTCTCACCCACTGGTTCACTCCCCAAATACCTACAACAGCCCCTGGCAAAGCTAAGGGCCAAATCCAAGAACTCCTGTTCCTCAATCCACGTCTCCCACAAGGGCGGCAGGAACCCGGCCACACAAGCCATCACCGCAGCCTCCTGGGTCTGCGCTAGCAGGAAGCTGGAGTCCAGAGCTGGAACCCGGTGTTGAACCCGGTACTCTGACAGGCAACGTGGGCCTCTTACCTACTAGGACAAACTACCGCCTCTACAATGGCTTTTAAACTACATAGCACTGAAGGGGCAGTGCTGTGGCATAGAAAATTAAGCCTTCGCCTGTGCTGTTGGCATCCCATATGGGCGCTGGTTCAAGTCCTGGCTGCTCCACTTCCAATCCAGCTCTCTGCTATGGCCTGGGAAAGCAGTAGAAGGTAGACCAAGTCCTTGGGCCCCTGCACCCATGTGGGAGACCCGGAGGAAGCTCCTGGCTCCTAACTTAAGATGGGCTCAGCTCTGGCCACTGCTGCCATTTGGAGAGTGAACCAGCAGATAGAAAACCTCTGTCTTTTTTTTTTTTTTTTTTTTTTTTTGACAGGCAGAGTGGACAGTGAGAGAGAGAGACAGAGAGAAAGGTCTTTCTTTGCCATTGGTTCACCCTCCAATGGCCACCGCCGCAGGCTTGCTGTGGCCGGTGCACCGCGTTGATCCGAAGGCAGGAGCCAGGTGCTTCTCCTGGTCTCCCATGGGGTGCAGGGCCCAAGCACTTGGGCCGTCCTCCACTGCACTCCCGGGCCACAGCAGAGAGCTGGCCTGGAAGAGGGGCAACCGGGACAGATTCAGGTGCCCCGACCGGGACTAGAACCCAGTGTGCCGGTGACGCAAGGCGGAGGATTAGCCTGTTGAGCCACGGCACCGGCCGTCTCTGTCTCTCCTTCTGTCTGTAACTCTACCTTTCAAATAAATAAATAAATAAAATCTTTTATTTAAAAAGAAACCTATATTACATTGTGTTTTTGAAGTGGTTGCTCCAGAGTTTATAATATACATCCTTGACTTTTCAATGTATGAGGTTAAAAACTAGAACTCTCGGCCAGCGGCTCAATAGGCTAATCCTCCACCTGCGGCGCCAGCACACCGGGTTCTAGTCCCGGTTGGGGCGCCGGATTCTGTCCCGGTTGCCCCTCTTCCAGGCCAGCTCTCTGCTGTGGCCAGGGAGTGCAGTGGAGGATGGCCCAGGTGCTTGGGCCCTGCACCCCATGGGAGACCAGGAGAAGCACCTGGCTCCTGGCTTTGGATCAGCGTGGTGTGCCAGCCGCAGTGGCCATTGGAGGGTGAACCAACAGAAAAGGAAGACCTTTCTTTCTGTCTCTCTCTCTCACTGTCCACTCTGCCTGTCAAAAAAAAACCACAAAAAACAAAAAACTAGAATTCTCACAAACAATTGGTCCATTTGCCACCTCCAACTTTACTGTATAGTTATGATATGTATTCATTATAATTCATAGCTGTATTCATTATAATTTTTAATTTTTTTTGACAGGCAGAGTGGACAGTGAGAGAGAGAGACAGAGAGAAAGGTCTTCCTTTGCCGTTGGTTCACCCTCCAATGGCCACCATGGCTGGCGTGCTGCAGCCGGCACACCGCGCTGATCCGAAGGCAGGAGCCAGGTGCTTCTCCTGGTCTCCCATGGGGTGCAGGGCCCAAGCACTTGGGCCGTCCTCCACTGCACTCCCGTGCCACAGCAGAGAGTGGCCTGGAAGAGGGGCAACCGGGACAGAATCTGGCGCCCTGACGGGGACTAGAACCCAGTGTGCTGGCGCCGCAAGGCGGAGGATTAGCCTAGTGAGCCGTGGCGCCGGCTTTTTTTTTTTAATTTTTTTTTTTTTGACAGGCAGAGTGGACAGTGAGAGAGAGAGAGAGTGTATTCATTATAAATACCATACAGAAATCTTTTTAAGATTTATTTATTTGAAAGGCATGTTATAGAGAGGCAGAGAGAGAGAGAGAAATCTTCCATCCACTGGTTCACTCCCCAAATAGCTGGAGCTGGGCCAATCCAAAGCCAGGAGCCAGGAGATTCTTCTGGGTCTCCCACATGGGCGCAGGGGCCCAAGCACTTGAGTCATCTTCTGCTGCTTTCCTAGGCCATAGCAGAGAGCTGGATCAGAAATGGAGCAGCCAGGACTCAAACCGGCACCCATATGGGATGATGGCATAGCAGGTGGCTTTACCTGCTACGCCACAGCACTGGCCCCTATAATCTTATAAACTTTTTAAAACTAAGGGAAAAAACCAGTCTTTTGCTTATCCCTTGTAGTTTCCATTTCTGATTTTTATTCACTCCTGAAGATCTGAGTTGTAGCTCTCTGTACCTGCAGAACTTCTCTGAGCATTCCTTATAGTGTAAGTCTGATTACCCGTAACCTCAGCTTTCATTTATCTAAAATTATTTTGCATCATCATAGTAGGTTAAGCTGCTGCCTGCGATGCTGGCATCCCATATGGGTGCCGGTTCCAGTCCTGGTTGCTCAACTTCCAATCCATCTCACTGCTAATGCACCTGGGAAGGCAGCAAATGATGGCCCAAGTGCTTGAGCCCCTGCCACCCCTGTGGGAGACCCAAATGGAATTATCCAGGCTCCTGACTGTGGTCTGGAGCCATCTGGGGAGTGAACTAGCAGATGGAACACCTCTCTGTAACTCTGCCTTTCAAGTGATTAAAATGTCTTATAAACAAAATAGAGACAGAGAAGGAAAGAGAAAGAGAGAGAGAGGAGGAGGAGGAGTGAGAGAGTCCATTCACTGGGTCACTCCCCAAATGCCTGCATAGCTGGGGCCGGGCCAGGCCAAGGCTGCTAGCCTGGAACTCCATCTCAGTCTACCACACAGGTGACAGGGGCCAAAGCATCTGAGCCATCATTGGCTGCATCTTCCAGCACTAGCTGGAAGCTAGATCAGAGGTGGAGTAGCCGGGACTGGAACCAGCACTCCAGTATGTCATGCAGGCATCCCAAGCAATGACTTAACCTGCTAAGCCTCAATGCCTGCCCCTCTGTCAACATTTGAAAGATGCTGTCGCATTGTCCTCTGGCATCTGCCCTTTCTGCAGCCACGGGAATCGGTCTCCTTTTATGTGAAGTGTTGATTCTCTCTAGCTGCTCTTGGGACTTTATCTTGCTTACAGAAGTTTAGCTGGGACATGCCAAGGCCTGACCCTTTCAAAAATTTATTCTTCTTAGGGTTCTCTGGGCTCCGTGAATTTTTAAATATACAGATACACCTTTCACCAAAGTTGGGACTACTCTGACCATTATATCTTCAGATGTCTGTCTGTCTGCTTTTCCCTTGAATTTTAACTTCATGCCTGCTGGATCTTGCGATATTGTCCCAGACTGTGACCCTCTGATCTTTATTTCCTCCACCTTTGTTCCTCTCTGTCCCTAAGATGACATGACTTCCACTGACCTGTCTCCAGGGTTACTCTTGCCTTTGTCATTTCCATCATGCTATTAAGCTAATCCACAGAATTCTTTCTAAGTGTGTTAATTTTCACCTACTTTATTTTGTTTTTAGATATTTATTTATTTAAAAGGCAGAGCAACCAGGGAGACAGACAGGGAGAGACACAAAGAGGTCTTCTGTCTGCTGGGTCACTTCCCAGATGGCCGCAACAGCTGAGACATGCCAGGTTGAAGCCAGGAGCCAGGAACTTCATCTGGGTCTCCCATGATGGTGCAGGCCCACATATTTGAACCACCTCCCGCTGCCTTTCCAGGCACATTCGCAGGAAACTAGATCAGAAGCAGATAGCCAGGCTTCAAAACGGCAGCCCAACACGTGATTCTAGTGGTGCGGATGGCAGCTATACCTCCTGCGCCACAATGCCAGTCCCAGCCCATGCAGTGGACTCTTAAATTTAAATACTGTTTGTTATAGGATATCTATTTTGTCCTTTTAAAAATGTTTTCATTCTTTGCTAAGAGTATCAAGTATAATTATAACTACTTTGGAGTCTTTTTCTGCTAACTTAGACATCCATGTCATCCCAAGGATGGAATCAGTTGACTGTCTTTTAACAGGGAGTCATTTCACTGGATCTTTATATGTTAAATAACTTTGCAGTGTATCTGGGACATCATGAAAGTCACAATGTGGATTCCATCATATTCCTCTAAAAAGTACAGATTTTTTTTAAAAGCAATTAACTTGCTTGGATTCACATGGGAAGTTCTGTTTCTTGAGTAGCAGCTCACACATCTGCAGCTCTTATATCTTTAGACAGAGCGGTCCTGTGCATTTGTGTTCCAGGGCCAGCCGGAGATTTAAGAGTTCAGGCACGAAGTAGAGGTGCTTCCATCCTGCAACGTATACGCTGCCCACCTTGCTTCCCAGCTGCCTGGCTGCCCCGAACAGTGCCATTTAGCTCTTCAGACAAGCAAGGTTGCAGTTTGCTCCTGTAGCTTTCAAGACCCAGTGTGGCCCCTGGCCCTCGACCATGCTCTGACCCTGGCTGACAGCCACACCAAGGAGGGCACACTCTCCTAGTCCCTTAATCCAAGTTTTGACCCATCCAGAATCAGTTTGGTTGTGTTCGTTCTTGACTCTCTTCAGGTGTTCTTATCTTTTTCCTCCAGAGTTATTAGTTGTTATTTGAGGGAGGGAGGACTGTCCTGCAAGGACACTAGAAGTGGGACTACCGGGACGCCCACTGCTGCATACCCTGAGACAGGATGTGCCCTCGCCACTGCCGGTGACGCCGTGTGGCTCAGGCTGACGCCGGCTCCCACCCCAACGAGCAGTGCAGTGCAGTGCCCTCGCTACCACGCACCTCTGTGCACTGCGGACACCACGCGGAGCAACAGCGAGGGGCTGAGGAGGAGCTGAGGCGGGGCCCCAGGCAGACTCGGCTCAGCTGGGAAGGAACCGCAGAGGTGTGTTTAGGAGGTTCTCGTGCCTGCCCGGTGTATGTGGAAGTGGACTGCAGTCCAGTGTCCGTGTTTGATGGGCTGAATCAGGGTAAGCACGGCCGGCGGGCTCAGGGTGGAGCCGTGAGGACTGATGTGTGCTTGCTGACTTCCCTGTGCGTGAGGGGCGTGCAGCAGTGAAGTTTCATCTTAACTGAGTTTGCAAGGCTGCGTCTTAGGACACAGGTGACGAGGGAGTGGAAGGAATGTCCTGGAACTCCATGGCTGTGGGTTGGTGTCCTGGGAGCCGGGTGTCACGGACACACAAAACAGAGGGAAAAGGGCGACTTCAGGCTTGGCAGAGGCTTCAAGTAACCCCTGGGTTTCTCCAGCCTCCAGCCCTCCCGATTCTCTGTTCCCCCGCGTGGTTTTCTGACTGTGCTGTTCATGTTCTGAGGCTTAGCTGTCTTACTTCTCTGCCTTCAACCTGACAGCAACACCCCGAGAGCAGGAGCTATGTTTTTACCTTGTTAAATAATGGTCCATGGTTTTTACCAGAGTTCAATACTTGAATTTTTATGAATTTTGAGTAACTACTAATAAGCAATAGTCTTGAATACATCAAATATCTATTATATGTTAGTAAAAAGGTGCAGTCTTATCTGTGGCATGATTTACATCCTGGACAGCATCCTGCCGCCATTGCTAGAAGTCAGTTGACCAGATGGCCCCACCACAGGTGTCAGCTCCACGCCCACCCTAACGGGCTTTGCTGTTCCTACTTCCCTGCCCCCAGCAAGGGTATAACAGGACCCGCTTCCTGCACACAGGCCCTGTCTCTTCTCGCCCCTTCCCTCTGGCCTGTCGGACTTTCCCTGTCAATAAGCCCTTTCCCTTAACTCTGGTGTTTGGTGTGTTCTATGGTGGCTTTACATTATGGACATAATAACCATTTCTGCTCTGTTACCCAACCTGGGGACGCAGTGCTGTATGGCAGAGATAGGCACAGACTGGGTGCGGAGTCTAGTTCCATCACTTTCAAGTTGTGCAATGCAGTCAATTCACTTCATCCGCCTGTGCCAGTCTCCTCAACCGTAAAACGGGTGAGTACCATCCCCCTTTCACAGGGGTCGCTACATGAAATTGTGTTCATAAAACCCTAGTGTTCTACCTAGAGCCAATGAGCACTCAGAGGTTAGTCCTAAGGAGACATTTTTCTTGATATGCATGCATCCTCTCTAAAATCCTTCATGGCACCGCTTCTTGCAACACTTTATTGAAGGCGAGAGAAAATATTTCTAGAATCAGAACGGATTCCATTTACAACTTGAAATACATAGTAGTAGGGCCTGCCACAATGCACAGGAATATGAATACAAAGAGAGTCGGTGGGACCCTCACCCTAGTTCTGCCACTGATTAGCATATGATATTTCTCTCCACCTCAGTTTTATAAGCTGTAAAATGGTGATAATAATAACTGTGCACCTACCTATGAAACATGGAATAAAAGCATTTTATGCCCATAAAATACCACGTATAATTACATTTTATTGTTCAATAGGCCACATCACACCTTCTCTCCCAAATCACAGCATACAAGGCTTTCAACATCAGCTATGTTCAGAAGCAAGGCTGCAAGCAGGTTTACCCAGTGTACCGTCAAATACTGCCACTGCCAACCGGAAGTGAGGAGACAGGCACACAAAAAGTAAGCAAGCGAGACCAACGCCGGGACGGAACACAGGAAGCCCAGGGGAGAATTGAGTGACCCAGGAGCCAGGAGGGAGACCGCACGCTGCTTTGTCTGTCGAAGCCTTTGAATGTGGTACCACGTGCAGGCACCATTCACTCAAAACTAAAAGAAACATGTAACAAGGAGCTGTGCCCCAGACAGCCAGCAGCACACCAGACATCACGGTCACACGACATGCGGAAGGGGGGCCAAGGCTTTCCCTGCTGCATCCAGAAGCCGACGCCCCTGGGGGATGTCCCAGCTGGGCCAACCCCCTTGTTTAGAGGCTCGGTGGCGGCGGTTGGTCCTCTTCCGGTCAGCCTGGACCACGCCAGCATAGTCCCTTTCAGTGACACGTCCTCTTGCCAGAGTGTGCATTCAAGGCTCATTATACTTCTCACCAATACAAGACTCCTCCAGAGAAGGAGGTGAGAAGCCACAGTGCACAGTCTCCAAGCTTGGGGATCCACTCTCCCTTCTCCACCACTCCGTGAAGGCTCCGAGGTCACCAGGAACCTTGAACCTGAACAAGCTGACGCTCCTTGCCAACTGCTCAGCCTTAGTGACATTATTCTCCTTCATAAAACAGCCAGGCCATCACATTTCACTTAAAATACCCCGTGAAACCCTACAAGGCCACGATAACGTAAGGAAACGTGTCTTCTCTGGATACACAGGGGCCAGCAAGCTCCGGACAGCTCCAAACACAGCTCAGTGTTGCAGGGTGGCCCCTGAAGAGTGAGAGGCTGCTTTCTGTCGGGTTTTAATGACACCGTGACACAATCACTCACCTCTTACTCTAAAAGAAAAGGGACAAGAAGAGAGTCTGCCACCTCCAGATCGGGGCTTCCACGTGGTGCTGCCTGTCAGGTGGTTTGAGGAGAAGGGATTTGGGTTTGGATGGTGCGTGGCTAGAACCTTGCCTGTCTCCCTGAACGTTTATGCCAAGCAGGTGATTTTCTGCCAACACAAGCAAAGACATTACTGGAAACCAAGCTGCACATTTTACACTGGATCTACTCTTACAGCATTTGCTGGACCAAACCAGCACACTCATGCTCTAGTTTGCCCTGGAGCTGGAAAGTCAGCCTCCCCTCTTGTATGCTGCTTTCTTGCTCACAGATATGCAATGTGACTTCTGTCTACCAGTTGTTAAGAGAGAGATACTTCTGTTCCATTTTTTCAGCTTTGGGGTATGATCGATAAATAAAGCTATATATATTCAAGACCTATATGTTAATGTGATACACATATACACTATGGAATGGTCACCATAATCAAGTTAATTGACATATCCATCACCTCACTTAGTTGGCATTTGAAGGTGGGGTCGGGGACAGGTTGAGGACCCTCGGTAGCCACTGCCCAGTGACTTTCAGGCACACAAGTGTGGCCGCCATGCAGTAACTGGACGTTGAGACTCACTCCTCCTCAGGGCAGTCTCCCCATTCCCTCTCCCCAAAGCCACTGACAACTACCACCTGCTCTCTGCTTCTGTGGGTTCAACCTTTTTACAGTCTACACATAGGTTTTAAAAGTGGTTCTTTGTTTTCTTTAAAGTAACAGACCCTGCCGAGTTTTTAACCTAAGAGATCCACCGGACACAGGGCAAAATGACCTTGAGCTATCACTGGACAATTTGGGACCACAGGGTCCCTCTGGAAGGCAAAGCCGCCAATGCCACTCCTGGCCCTGGCTACAGGGTGCGCTCCTGCCCCCTTTGGAGCAACATGCCTCGTATCCCTCCAACCATGGCCAGTGGTGCTCAAGGTAACTTCTCCCTCACTCCGCACTCTGACTGTGCTGCCCGCCCTGCTTCCCCCACAGTGTGACTGCTGCAATCCCCTGCCTCAGCTGGTACCACCCCCTCCACCTGGGTTTGGCAAAAACTCACTCATCTCCTGAAGCAAGCAGACAGCACCTCCTCCAGGAAGCCTCTCTGTAGAGAGCCCTCCATGAACTACCCCCCAATAGCTCTGGATACTGGGAATCCTCAACATAAGGAAATTCAGGGGCAGGTAAACGTGGTACTTAGCGTAGGAGGGATGGTAGGTCTTTGTGCAGCGCGCGCCAGCATTTCTGAGTGTCCACCCACGAGGCCTGCAAACCGCACTGGTCTGGGAGCTCCTCAAGGACAGAGACTGCTCTGTCTGAAGCCTTGGGGCCCAGCGTGGCCACGGGCAGGATGGGGATGCTTAGCAAATCACTGCTGCGTGAACAGGGAACACTCGGTTTCAAATGCTCTTTGGACACAGCCAGGGAGAAGAGCAGCAGACGTGAAGAGGCCACCGGCCGTCTCACCAAGAAATCAGGTGACTGCTTACTGATTTGGAAAATGCTGCTAGAACTGCTCACTCTATTTTTATCCCAAACACTCCGCAGCTGTCCTTTTCACCGGAGTGACCTCACACAAAGTGGCTGCCTATTTGTCTCTTCTTTCTTGTCCGCTTCTCGCCCACTTCCGGTTTCCCCTGGACCCCGCAAGCCCAAACTCCTAGTATTGAGCAGACCGGAGTATGCACACACTGTGGACTTGGACTTGGCTCGCATGCTCCCTTAGCGCTATGGTGGCAAACAGCTGAGAACTGCATCCGCGCATTTCCTCTCCATTCCTACGAATCCTGCGGTAAATCCCCCACACAGAGCTCCCAGCACGGTCAAAGACTTCGCAGGAGCCTGGGTTCAAGTGCAACAGTCATGAGCTGTGAGAGCCTGCCTGAGTCCAGCAGTCTTCGAATCTCAATTTTCTCATCTCAGAAAGGAGCAGGATGGAGTTGTCCCGGCTCCCCAAAGGGCCACTGGGAAGGTTAAGTGGGCACCGCGGACAGGACAGGCCGGTGGTGTCACTCTGGTCAGAGCTGACCCCTCCCACCCCTCACACCGACTTCTCCTTAGTCTCCATGCACAGTCTACACCGCTGAGGTCTCTATTTCTTTAAAATTGTATCTCCATTGAAATGAAGGCAAATATGTAACAGATCCAAGTCTGTTTCAAGGTTGAACTAAAATCACCAACACAGTCATTTAGGGGGCATTCAGGGAATTGTATGTAAGATTAAATGATTCCTTTAATGTTGGCATGGAAAACAGGTAAATTCTCAAAGACTACTGAGCTATTTCTTTCAAATTGTGGCTCGATATGAGCTATTTTTATTTTAAGAAATATCTAGGGGAATGAAGGATTTATTTTCTGAAAATATTCTTCAAGCCAAAGGACTTTTATTTCTCAAAGAGAAACCATTCCCCTTCCTCTCAAATGCGTGACAATAAGCTTAGATGATGTGTCCGACTGAGCTGTGGGAGAATCCGCCCTTGCTCTTTCATCTTGTGTATTTTTCTACATTTTTATTTCCTCCGTGGTGCTGCTGAGGTCAGTGAGAGAGGAGAACACCCAGCACTTGGAGACCCGAAGGAAGTTTCCGGAAGAGGAGGGGGGAAAGTCTACCACCGAATGATAACAAAAATATGGCAAGGCAGCGAATGACTCATTTTCTTTTGGTCCTTTGCTCAGCCTTAAACAAAACCATTGGGAAGGCCAGGTCCTGAGCCCCAGGATGCAAGCCGGCACCTCTTCTTCAGATGCGCTTCCTACAGCCCACAGCAGGATTCCAGGTCCGTCCTCCCGCCAGCTGGGAACCTCGGGCTCGTGCTGTGTAAAAGTGCAAACACCCAGTGAGCTCACACACCTGTGTCTGGCACATGGCAATGGCCCAGAGAGGCCACTTCTCTCTCCTTTGGAAGAGAGCAGCGAGCTGAGAGGTCCTAGCAGGGAGGAAGAGTTAACACAGGCGCTACCAGGCATATTAGACATTTTGGTTGATTAATATCATGTACCAGTGTGGGATGAAATAAAGGGTGCATCTCTCCACTGAGGAATGCCATCTGCTGTGGGGAACTTGAAATGACTACTATTATATAGAACCTGGATTCTCTTGCATGCTTGATTCAATTTCAGAAATAAGTTAGACAGGGGCCAGCACTGTGGCATAGTGGTTAAAGCCTCCGCCTGCAGTGCCGGCATCCCATACGGGCGCCAGTTCGAGTCCCAGCTGTTCTACTTCCAATCCAGCTCTCTGCTATGGCCCAGGAAAGTAGTAGAAGATGGCCCAAATCCTTGGGCCCCCGCACCCGTGTGGGAGACCCGGAAGAAGCTCCTGGCTCCTGGCTTCGGATCAGCCCAGCTCCAACCATTTCAGCCATTTGGGGAGTGAACCTGTGGGTAGAAGTCATCTCTCTCTTTCTCTAACTGTGCCTTTCAAATAAATAAATAAATCTTTTTTTAAAAAATTTGGCCAAATAGCTTTTTCCTCCTGCAACTTTCTTCCAACCATAATTCTTGTTCTTAGACTTTTAAAAGAATATTTTAAAACATCATATTCCAAAGTCCTTATTCACTATAAACCCTACTGAGTTTTTATCTCTAGGGCTTAGAACTCAACATTGAACCAAAGCAGCAAGAAGCAGACAAGATGAGAAATGCAATGAAGCATTAACTTACACTAGATTGACAGGCAGTTCATAAACACACACACACACACACACACACACACACTCTCTCTCTCTCTCTCTCTCTCTCTCTCTCTCTCCCCATGTTTTCTTTTCATTCAGGCATTGGCTCAATTTGCTCATTCTGTGTCTTCCTTTAGAATAATTATCTTGGGGGCCAGCACTGTGGTACACTGGGTTAAGCTGCCACCTTCAATGCTGGCATCACATATGAGTTGCTGGTTCAAGGCCTGGCTGCTCCACTACTGATCCAGTTCCTTGCTAAATGTACCTGGGCAAGCAGCGGAAGATGGCTAAGTGCTTGGGTCCCTGCCACCTACACAGGAGACCTGGATGGAGTCCCCGGCTCTTGGCTTCAGCCTGGTCCAGCCATTTCAGCTGTCTGGGGAGTGAATCAGTGGAGGTATGATCTGTCTGTGTCTCTTCCTCTCTCTCTGCCTTTCAAATAAATAAATCTTAAAAAAGAGAAAGAATTATTTTCCTTACAGATAGCCAGATCTAATCTAGCATTGGTTAGAAACTTTTTAAGCTTTAGCTGGACATAATTATGAATAAATAGTGTTTGAATGGAAATAAAAATTGAAAGTCAGCTCATTTCATTCAGTCGTATCCAATGACCATCCCCTGAGTGCCCA